>NW_020664418.1:2746502-2784343 GCF_002925995.2 Terrapene triunguis | reverse complement strand
ATGGATGACGTAGTGCGGGCACTGATACAAGCTATGGCGGCCCAGCAGGAGGTTACCCGTGTCCAGGCAGCTGCCCAACAGGAGGCAGTGCGGCCACAGCAAGAGACTAATCGCCTGCTGATGGACCAGGCTGCTCAAGACCGAGCTATGTTGCGGGAACTGGTAAACCAGGTAAAGTTCCTTACAGAGCTGAATCGCGGCCATGATGGGACGCGGCTCATATGGGCCAGCCATTGGCTGCAGAAAATGACATGGGAGGATGATGTAGAGGCATACCTTCTGGCCTTTGAGAGGACAGCCCTACGGGAGGCCTGGCCTCGAGATCAGTGCCCCATTCCTTGACCCATTCCTGTGTGGGGAGGCCCAGAAGGTCTACCATGATCTGCCTGAAGAGGCTGTGGCAGACTACCCCCAGCTGAAAGCAGAGATCCTGGCCAGATCTGGGGTAACGACAGCAGTGCGGGCCCAGCAGTATCACCGTTGGAGGTACCAGGAAGACAAAACCGCACGGTCCCAATTGTATGACCTCATCCATCTCGCACGAAAGTGGTTGCAAACATAGTCCCGGAGTCCGGAAGAGATACTAGCGGTTCTGGTCATCGACCGATACATGAGGGGACTACCACCAGACCTTCGTGCCTGGGTAAGCCAGAACGAACCCTCCACCTATGATGAGGTTGTCGCCTTGGTAGAGAGGCAAAGGACACCGAGGGAGCTGACCCGACCAGTTAAGGAAGAGGCACCCCGAGTTAAACTAGCAGCACCAAGCCCTAAAGTTCGGGTGATTGGGCCACCAGGAGGGCCCAGGTGTAAAAAGAGAGAGGCTGAAGGCCCATCAGAGGCCACAAAGAGTCAGAGCACTGAGGGAGAAGAGGATCGTGATGTTAGACTGCTCTAACCAAGAGACCGGGGAACGCCTAGGGCTCCATACGGATGTTATGCCTGCGGGGAGTGGGGACACATAGCTGCACGGTGTCCCAATGCTGAGGAGCCTATGCAGTGTAACCTGGGGAACTGGGCAGATCCATGCTCCCTAATCCACCTTGTGGGGGTCTCACTAACCCCACATATGTATACCAGACCAGTGAAACTAAATGGGGTAGGGACCACTGCACTGGTTGATTCGGGGAGTGCTATCACGCTTATCTCAGGGAAGCTCGTGAAGCGTAGTCAGCTGCTACAGGCTAAACGTATGGGGATAACATGTGTCCATGGAACAGTTAGCTACTACCCCACCATCGCAGTAAAAATCAAGATCCAAGGGAACACTACTGAGGTAGCAGCAGGTGTAGTCCCTAAACTCCCATACCCGGTGCTCATAGGGAGGGACTTCCCAGGGTTTGGAAACTTACTCCCAGTAGGGGGATTGGAGAAAGATGTGGACCCAAAAATTGGTGAGGCATCTGTGACGTTGTGCAGTCTACATGGTTTTATAAAAATATAATAATAAGTCAATATAATGTAACTGGGATAGATTTAGAGAAAATACGGTAATAAGTGATATAATGTAACCGGGATATGCTTCATGCAAAAGGTCTCTTGTAAGGTATCATTACAAAGTGCATAATCTACTGAGTATGATCATCTAATTTGTATAAATGTACCACTCTTGTATCTAAAACTAGATATATAAAATTTAACTCTGAGGGCCTATTGTAATTATGTAAAGTGTGGGCCATTAATGATGGTTTGAAATCTTGATGACTCCCATTGTCTGCAAATGGCTGTTTACCTGTGAGTCTCCCTGTATATGTGTGTGCTGGCAAGTGAGTAATGAAGTCTTGCAGTGACATGTGATCATGTCACCTGAACTGGAATCCATCTTTAACCTGGTGCTTTTCCAGTGAGGGGGGGTGGAAACCCAGAGAGACAAAGGGTTCCCGCCTTATGCAAAAGATATATAAAGGGGTGGAACAGAAGAGGGAAGGAGAGGAGCCATCATGGAGAATCCCCTAGATAACACCTAAGCTGGAACAAAAGCTGTACCAGGGGAAAGAATTGTGCCCAGGCCTGGAAGGTGTCCAGTCTGAGAAAAACTTACTGAAGCATCTCTGAGGGTGAGATTATCTGTATTTAGTTTGATTAGGCATAGATTTGCGCATTTTATTTTATTTTGCTTGTGACTTACTTTGTTCTGTCTGTTACTACTTTGAACCACTTAAATCCTACTGTCTGTATTTAATAAAATCACTTTTTATTTAGTAATTTACTCAGAGTATGTATTAATACCTGGGGGAGCAAACAACTGTGCATATCTCTCTATCAGTGTTATAGAGGGCGAACAATTTATGAGTTTGCCCTGCATAAGCTTTATGCAGGGTAAAATGGATTTATTTGGGTTTAGACCCCATTGGGAGTTGGGCATCTGAGTGCTAAAGACAAGCACACTCCTGTGAGCTGTTTTTGGGTAAACTTGTAGCTTTGGGACAAGTGATTCAGACCCTTGGTCTGTGTTGGAGTCAGACAGGAGTGTCTGACCCAGCAAGACTGGGTGCTGGAGTCCTGAGCTGGCAGGGAAAACAGAAGCAGGGGTAGTCTTGGCACATCGGGTGGCAGCTCCCAAGGGGGTTTCTGTGATCCAACCCGTCACAGCATCCACAGCAGATTGTCAACCCCCAATCTTCTCTGAAATATCCCCAGATTTGTTCTCCACTCCCAGACAGGGTGGAAAGACAAAAAGGGAAAGAAGGGCAGCTAAGGCCTTGGGAACCCGAATACTGACCAAAAGCCAGAGGGTTGCTCTTGTAGGTAGGCGGACCCGCGCAGCTGAAAAGGAGGCCACGCAGGAGGGAGAAGCACCTGAGTCTGACCCCCACCCTAATGCTTCTGAACCAATAGAGGTAACAGAGACTGGGCCCCTAGATCTTGGGCAGATTAGCCCCGGGAGAGGACATTTTGGATGGGACCAGACAGAAGACCCAAGGTATGACAACATTAGGAAGGAGGTGACTGAAATAGATGGGGTCCCCGTGGAAGGGAAAACCCAGGGACCAGGACCCTACTTCATAATGAAGAAGGATCTCTTATACCGGGTTGCACCAGTACAGGGGCAGAAGGTACAGCAGATCCTAGTACCTCAAAAACACCAGAACGCTGTATTAAGTCTTGCTCATAGTCATCTTTTTGGGGGGCATTTGGGGGTAGAGAAGACCCTGGCACGAGTCCTACGACGGTTCTTCTGGCCCAGAGTACATGAAGAAGTGCGGAGGTACTGTGCCTCCTGCCCGGAGTGTCAGGTGCACAGTCCCCGTCCCCACTTGAGGGCACCTTTAGTACCCCTTCCCATCATAGGTCCCCTTCGAGCGAATAGCCATGGACCTAGTGGGACCCCTGGAGAAGACGGCTCGGGGCCACCAATATATACTTGTTGTTTTGGACTATGCTACTCGCTACCCAGAAGCCGTCCCCCTGCGGAACCCGGCCTCTAAAACTATAGCCAAAGAGCTGGTGGGGATCTTTGCCCGAATGTGGCTACCGAAGGAGATATTAACCGACCAAGGAACCCCATTTATGTCGAAGCTAATGAAGGACCTCTGTACGCTGCTCCATATACATACCCTGAGAACTTCGGTCTACCATCCGCAGACTGATGGGTTGGTAGAAAGGTTTAACCAAACCCTCAAGGCTATGATAAGGAAGGCGGTAAGTTGGGACGGGAAGGATTGGGACACCCTACTACCCTACCTTATGTTTGCTATCCGGGAGGTACCACAGGCCTCAACTGGGTTTTCCCCCTTCTAGTTATTATACGGGCGTCACCCCCGTGGCATACTAGAATATCGCCAAAGAGATCTGGGAAGAGGAACCCAATGAGGGGAGAAATATAATAGAGCATGTAATGCAGATGCGAGACCGGATAGCCTGGGTTACCCCTATTGTACGGGAACATTTGGAGAAGGCACAGGAGGCCCAGCGAACCCATTACAATCACCAGGCAAAAGTGCGACAGTTCCAACCAGGGGATCGGGTTATGGTGTTGGTACCCACGGCAGAAAGCAAGCTTCTGGCCCAATGGCAGGGGCCCTATGAGGTGGTTGAACCCGTGGGGGAAGTAACCTACAAGGTGCGGCAGCCAGGACGCAGAAAACAAGAACAGATTTATCACGTTAACCTTCTGAAACCCTGGCATGCACAAGAGGCATGCACAACGGTCCAAAAAGACCTAACCCAGGAAAACAAGCCTTCCAAAGAGGTGACAGTGTCTCCCGATTTAACACCAGACCAGCAGAATGAGGTGTCTGAGATGATCTTCCAGAACCAAGATGTGTTCTCGACAAAACTGGGTCGAACAACCGAGACATATCACCACATCGTCACGAGCCCTGGGGCCAGAGTAACAATGAGGCCCTATCGGGTGCCAGCGGCAAAAAGGGAGGAAATAAAAGCAGAAGTAAAAAAAATGCTGGCGTTGGGGATCATTGAAGAATCCCACAGTCAGTGGTCCAGCCCAATCGTGCTGGTGCCCAAACCTGATGGCACCACAAGATTTTGCAACGACTTCCGGGGACTAAACAAAGTATCCCAGTTCGACGCGTACCCCATACCTCGCATAGATGAGCTAGTGGACCGTCTGGGTAATGCCCGGTACTTGACAACCCTATACTTGACAAAGGGGTACTGGCAGATTCCCCTTGCGGAAGACGCAAAGGAAAAGACTGCGTTCTTGTCATAACTATAAAGGGAAGGGTAACAGCTCTCCTGTGTACAGTACTATAAAATCCCTCCTGGCCAGAGACTCCAAAATCCTTTTACCTGTAAAGGGTTAAGAAGCTCGGGTAACCTGGCTGACACCTGACCCAAAGGACCAATAAGGGGACAAGATACTTTCAAATCTTGGGGGGGCGAAGGTTTTTGTTTGGGATCTTTGTTTTGGTTGTTGTTCGCTCTTGGGACTGAGAGGGACCAGACATCAATCCAGGTTCTCCCCATCTTTCTAAACAAGTCTCTCATATTTCAAACTTGTAAGTAAAAAGCCAGGCAAGGCGTCTTAGTTTTACTTTGTTTTCTCAACTTGTAAATGTACCTTTTACTAGAGTGTTTATCTTTGTTTGCTGTACTTTGAACCTGAGACTAGAGGGGAGTCCTCTGAGCTCTTTAAGTTTGATTACCCTGTAAAGTTATTTTCCATACTGATTTTACAGAGATGATTTTTACCTTTTTCTTTAATTAAAAGCCTTCTTTTTAAGAACCTGATTGATTTTTTTCCTTGTTTTTAGATCCAAGGGGTTTGGATCTGTATTCACCAGGGAATTGGTGAAAGGTTTCTCAAAGCTTCCCAGGGAAGGGGATTACTTTGGGAATGGTGGCAGCGGACCAGATCTAAGCTGGTAGTTAAGCTTAGAAGTCTTCATGCAGGCCCCCACACTTGTACCCTAAAGTTCAAAGTGGGGATACAGCCTTGACAGTTCTCTACACCAGAGGGTCTTTTTCAATATACTGTCCTCCCTTTTGGACAACATGGGGCCCCAGCTACCTTCCAGCGCCTCATGGACAAGCTATTACGCCCGCATAACAGTTATGCTGCTGTCTACTTGGACGATGTGGTCATTCATACCCCAGACTGGGAAACCCACCTGGAGAAGGTGGAGGCAGTCCTCGATACCTTCAGGCGAGCTGGCCTTACAGCAAACCCTGCCAAGTGCGCTGTAGGGTTTACAGAGGCCAAATATCTTGGCTACGTTGTGGGAAAAGGTCTGGTAAAACCCCAAGTGAACAAGTTAGAGGCCATCCAAAATTGGCCCCAACCAAGTCGCAAGAAACAAGACTGGACGTTCCTAGGTGTGGTGGAGTATTACTGACAATTTATCCCCCACTTTGCCACAAGGGCAAGCCCCCTGACAGACCTAGTGAAAGCCCGTGGACCTGATCTGGTGAGATGGTCTGATGCAGCAGAGGAAGCATTCACAGACCTACGGACTGCCCTCTGCAGTAACCCCGTACTAATAGCCCCTGATTTCACCAAGGAGTTTATCCTGCAGACGGATGCATCGGAAGTAGGGTTGGGGGCCGTTCTATCACAGATGGTCGGGGAGGAGGAACACCCAATTCTATACCTCAGTCGGAAACTCCTTTCAAGGGAACAAAAATATGCAGTGGTGGAGAGAGAATGCCTCGCTGCAAAATGGGCCATGGAAACATTGCACTACTACCTGCTTGGGCGCAGATTTGTCCTCGTGACTGACCATGCCCCTCTTCAATGGATGCAGCGGAACAAGGAGAAGAACACAAGGGTGACCAGATGGTTCTTATCCCTCCAACCTTTCCAGTTCCATGTGCAACACAGAGCAGGGAGCCGTCATGGCAACGCCGATGGCTTGTCACGTGTGTATTGTCTGGCGTCCCAAGCTGCCCAACCCCTTGGCGTTGAGCAGGGGGGAGGGATATGTGACAGACCCAGACCAGTGGGGTACAGGAGTCTGGTAGAGGGCAAATATACTGGTCACTGGATGAGTAGTTTTCTGTTCCCTGAGTGACCAGAGAAGGGGCTGCACTAGAGTAATCAGGAACCTGCTAGAACCAGTTAAGGAAGGCAGGCAGGCTAATTAGGACACCTGGAGCCAATTAAGAAGAAGCTGCTAGAATCAATTAAGGCAGGCTAATCAGGGCACCTGGGTTTTAAAAAGGAGCTCACTTCAGTTTGTGGTGGGAGTGTGAGGAGCTGGGAGCAAGAGGTGCAAGGAGAGTGAGAGGGTGTGCTGCTGGAGGACTGAGGAGCACAAGCATTATCAGACACCAGGAGGAAGGTCCTATGGTGAGAATAAGGAAGGTGTTTGGAGGAGGTCATGGGGAAGTAGCCCAGGGAGTTGTAGCTGTCATGCAGCTGTTACAGGAGGCACTATAGACAGCTGCAGTCCACAGGGCCCTGGGCTGGAACCTGGAGTAGAGGGCGGGCCCGGGTTCCCCCCAAACTTCCCAATTGACCTGGACTATGGATTCTTCCAGAGGGGAAGGTCTCTGGGCTGTTCCCCAACCCACATGGTGAATCTCTGAGGCAAGAAAATCCGCCAATAAGCGCAGGACCCACCAAGATAGAGGAGGAACTTTGTCACACAGTTCTTTCACAAATGCAAGGAATCAACTGCAGGGATAGGAGAGGGCAATGGGACAGGCTGGGTAGAGATGGGATTTCTGGCAGATACAGGTTCCAGGTGCACCCAGGCCCTTTGTGGAGTTTTATTTTTAAATGGCCCTCCAGCAGACAAAGAAATGGGCATATTTCACATAATTGGGAGCTCATGTCTATTGGCTCTTTCCATGAAATGGGCAGGTGCAACACAATATAACACTTGCTTTTTTCTTCTAGTAAATAGGATCATAGAGTGAGGCAGACTGTGGGCTAGTGGACTTGGCAGGGGGCTGAGAGTCAGGAGACCTAGGGTGTATTTCTGCCACTGACTTGCTGTGTGTCCTTAGGCAAGTCACTTTATCTCTCTATGCCTCAGTTTCTCCATCTGTAAAATGAGGTTAATGATACTTGCCCACCCAGCTGGGTAAAGTGGATGCATCAGCTATTAAACCAGTCCTATGAAGTAAGGGTGGCAATATCATACCATGCTATTCTTACTTCTGCACTGCTGCTGGTGGCAGCTCAGCCAGGAGCCCAGCTCTGAAGGCAAGCAGCCACCACGCTCCAGCCGCCCAGCTCTGAAGGCAGTGCCACTGCCAGCAGCAGCACAGAAGTAAGGGTAACAGTACTGCAACCCCCTCCCCCCACACAATAACCTTACGACCCTCCCCCCCCCCATTCCTTTTTGGGTCAGGATCCCCTACAATTACAACACCGTGAATTTTCGGATTTAAATAGCTGAAATCATGGAATTAATTTTTTAAAAAATCCTATGACCGTGAAATTGACCAAAATGGACCGTGAATTTGGTAGGGCCCTACCTATGATCCTAGCCAAAAGAGCTATGACTTTTCATAGATAGTGGGGTGTATTACCTGCCTGTCTGGTATTTATATTTGTAGCAAACCTTTATTACACTGAAGAATTTTTGAAAGATTTTCCCCTGCTCTATATCCCTCTGGTCTTATTGGATAGAATGATCTTAGGTCCCAGAGAGCTTTGAGGGACTGTAGAATGGTGGGTGGGGAAGAAGAGAGAGTCCATGGTAGTGTTTCTATAGTCAGTCCCAGAAGGCCTGCCCAGGCATATGCAGGTGGCAGAGAGAAGCCCAGGGCTACCCCATGGGCTTGCCCAAATATTCATCCTGTTCAATTTCCTGACATAGAGGACAAAGGATACTTATGCTGATCCTTGTGCTTGGCAGGGAAGAGGCTTTGGCTTAGAAAAGCCCATTGCTGAAATGAGATGGGGTGGGCTGGGAGGGAATTCTTTGATACCATTACACAGTATATGTTAAATAACAGGCAAGTTTGTGTCAGAGTTAGAAGAAGAGCCTGTCCCTTGGGACTCAGAGAAGGGTGCATGAGTTAACTAAAAATAGGGTTACCATACGTCCAGGTTTTCCCGGACACAGTCTCTTTTTTGATCCTCCGCCCTCGGTCCAGATATATTTTTCAAATACCAGGCAATGTCAGGAATTTTTGCAGAGCAGGTGTTGCAGCTCAGAAAGAGCTCCAATTGGTCCATTTCCGCATCTGCATCTGATTGGTCCAGTCCCCTGCAGCCACAGCTGCTGGATGCTGCCCACCCAGGCCCCGGCTCCCAGCCCTGGGGAGGAAGTTCTCGCACAGAGGCACTGACTGATGGCTGTTGTTGTGTACTGGGTTTGCACCAGTCACCCTGCCACAATGACAGGGAGCGAGACTGCCCACCTCACCTTCAGTGAGTACCCCCGCTGAAGGTATCCCCTCCAGCGCCCCTCATATATTCCTCCCAGTACACACACTCCTCCAGCAGCCTGCAGGTACTCCCTGCAGCATCCCCAACTGTACCCCACTCCAGCTCCCCCCCTCCAGCAGTGTCCTCTTTTTGAGAACCTAAAATATGGTAGCCCTAACTAAAACAACAGAGCCAGAAGAATACATAAACTACAGAAGCTCCACTGACATCAATGGAGTGAAGCCAGTTTACACCAGGGGAGGATAGGGCCCATATCCTGACTGTGGTGAGAGGAAGGCACAGTTGGAAATCTTGGATTCAACTCCCCGCCCTTTTCAGCAAGCACATCCCATAAATACTGTACATCCAGCAAAGTCACTTCCTCCTTCCTGTGCCCCAGGCACAGCCTCTCGGAAAGCACATGACTAGAGTCATGGGTTGAGGTTAGGAAGGGAATTTTTCCTCTAGGGAAGCTACATATTCCTCTGAGGATGGAGACTTCAGAATCTCAGATCACTGGTGGTTTTGCTACGTCACTCAGGCCCTTATCAGTGTCTCTCTGTGCTGAGCTGGTTCCTAGGCTTCCTGATGGAGAGGCTTTGGTGTCTAGTCTAATCTAATCTAATCAATTTTTCTGTCTGTTCTGTCTCTGTCTAACAGTGGTGGATCTTAACTTCCACAGCTCCCGAAAGCAATGGTTTCCCACAACATACTAAAATTCCCGCTTTGTATATGTTCCACTATATCCTTTGAGGAATGGGCTGCTCCAGACTGCCATCTTGGATGAATGTAAATGGAAAATTGTATTGCGCTTTCTCAGCTTCTTCTTCGAACACCAGCAGCCGTTCACAGCTCTAGGGGATGATGCAATGTTTTTCATTTTCTTTTATTTCCACATCCCGTTTACTGCTGACTAGCTGCATCACTTGCTTCCAACAAGGTCATGTGACCCCATCTCAGCCAATTGTTAACACACCCGACCTATTGTCCAGCTAAGTGAGGGCAATGGCATAAAACTACCCTAGGCAACATAACTGTCTTGGAGTCAATCAGATGAGGGGTTGGCATTTCAACTACTGCATATAACTGTGATACATCCTCATTTATCCAAAGCTCTCAGAGAGACGGAACCTTCAGGTAAACAAAGATTCAGAAAAGATCTGGTCAGAGAGCCACATTGCAGGTTCCCCAGCCCGGGGAGCAGGCGGAGACGATGCCAGCTATACAGACTAGCAAGCACCCTAAATAGAACTGGTAACACCCCAGGGATCACCTAGCTATCTTGGCCCCATCACCATTGTTTCTGAGCACCTTGCAATCTATAATGTATTCATCTTCATAACACCTCTGTGAGGCAGGACAGTGCTATTGTCCCCATTGTAGAGATGGGGAACTGAGGCAGAGAGCGGCTAAGCAACTTGCTAAAGATCACACAGGAAGTCTGTGGCAGAGCAGGGAATAAAACCCATGTTTCCTGAACCCCAGGCTAGTGCCCTAACCACTGGACCTTCCTCTCTCTCAGGTGCACACTATATCTAACCAGGAGATAACTAGGAGTTTTGGGTTTAGGGCTTTAAATAAATTAAATGGTTAAAAGACAAAAGACCCACATCGTTTTTTTCTTCTAATAAGCTAAGATTCCACTCTGAATAATAATCTCAGCATTTTGTATGTTAGTCAGCTTTGAGATTCTCACCCGCCGAGCCAGTCCCAGGCCCTTACAGCCCATGCACTTGGATTTGCAGCATTCTTCCCCTTTCTGCTATCCTCCATTGTGTTATTTCTTCTCCACTTGCAGCTGCTGCTGCTTTACCTTTACTCTGGGCTGGGATTTCCATCACTTCTGCCCCAACTGAGATTTTCGGTAAGTGACCCAAGCATCCAGCTCTTCGTGTGGAGTCCCCTATTGGATCCCTGCTGTAACTGGAGGCAGCAGGAGAACATTGCGCACACTGATAACTCTGTGGGCTTTTCTGGGGACAGGTTAAAGTTGGCCTGGCCTACACAGACATCTTGGACACCTGCACAGTGGGAGTCTCCTCCTGGCAATCGGATCCCTCCTCTTGTAAAGCCCAGAAATGTGACACATGCTGCACTAATTGCATGTGGCTTGCCAGAAACACTCCTGAAACATGATGCCCAGCTTCTGGCCTTAGAACCAGCTCTTCATGGCTGCGCGTGAAGCTCTTGTGGAGGCTACAGCCTTGATCAGATGCTACTGTGATGTGGGACACAAATACTGTGACCGTTTGAACCCCCCATCCGGGATGCCATTTGAGGTGCTGGGGCCTTACTGAGCCTGCCCTTTCCATCAGCCTGGGGTTTCTCACCCTGTTTTTGCTGTGCTAGTTGCACACACACACACAAGGCCATACCCAGCTGCAGAGACAGACTGAAGTCAGCTCTGTGTGAGAGGATTCACCCAGCACTCACGTACCCACCCCCTTTGGGGAGTAAACCCAAAATAATATTGTCTCCTACTGTATAGAAAGATCTGCACAGCGCAAGGTCATAAAAATTCACCCTCTCCCTCAATGTGGAGAGAGATATGCACCGCTTCCCCCCCGCCTCTTATATGAATTGCACAAACTGGGTTATGTTATAAACAAGAAATAAGTTTAACAACTACAAAAGGTAAATTTTAAGTGATTTTAAGGGATAGCAAACAGAACAAAACAGATTACTGAGCAAATAAAACAAAACACACAAATTAGGCTTAATACACTCAAGAAACAAGTTACAAAATGTAATTTCTCACCCTCAATGTTGTTTTAGGCAAGTTGCAGAGTTTCTGTAGCTTAGAGTTCCAGTTATTTCTCTTTACAGTCTAGACTCCTGTCTAGTTTGGACTCAGTGACTTGCCTTTCCCTCAGCTCAGTTCCCTTGTCTCTTCAGGTACTTTCAGCTGTCTTTCTTCTCGGGCAGGAAGGTAATGGAGAAGAGTCCTGTTTACTTTACTCCCCAGCCTTAAATATAATTTACATAAGGCGGGAAGCCTTTGTTTCCAGTGGAAAAGTACCAGCAGTGTCCAAGGTGGTACAGAACTTTTTACCAAGTGACCTTATCACCTGACCTTGCAGTGTCAAAGCAACCATGAAACCAGGTTTATTTGCAATGTCCACAGGAAGGTACTCCCGGAAGATGGGGGATCCACATCTTCTAAGACTCATTGTCTTTTTCCTAATGGCCCAGTAAGGCTGATTGCTTATTGTCTGGTGGGCATCTCCAAGTATAACCACAGTTGTAATAGTTACATAGTCAGTATTCCTGACTCCAGATACAGAAATGAGACATGCATACAAATTGGATAAACACATTCAGTAAATGATAACCTTTCCAATGATACCTCACATGACCCAACTTGCATAAAGTACATCTCAGTTATGCCATATCCATATCATAAGCATATTTCTATAAATAATATGGAGCATCACGTCATAAATATGTCAACAGATTAGCACCATGATGGGAGTCCAACTGCACCAGAGCAGCCCTTCCTGTCCCTTCAAGCATCCAGGAAGTGGGGATAGGGGAGAGGAGCTGACAGTGAGATGCTCTGGGATGGCTGAAGGTGGTAGGACAGTGGGGAGAGGCAAATGCTAGATGGTCTCAGGCACATTTCAGGTTCACTCAAATGTGTCTTTTATTGACCGTTCTTCTTCCAGATGCCAGCCTCCCTGAGGCTCTCTCTGCACCACTGAAACTCAGTGCGGTGTAAAGCTCAGCCTAGATTTAGTTCTGGTGCCCCAGTCAGTTGCAGGAAGCTCTGTAGTGACTCTGTAGGCTACCCCCATCTAGCTTCTGGCCATACACATACATGCATTTATTTACTCCTTGGCCAGGCAACCTCTCGTCTCTTTCTCTTAGTTTACTTGAATGCTTTAGTAAAGTGCAGCAAAGGGATTCTGGAGGAAGAGGCAGCCACAAAAGGCCTGATCGCCCTGCATCACAGGAGACACGGAAAGTCCTGGTAAACAGCACTGGGTGCATTGTCTGTAGGAAGCTGCAGACCCAGTGACTTGATTCCTGCTGCATAGGTTGCTAGTAAGAACCACTGATTTCAGTGGAAGTTACTCATATCCCCTAGCAGGAGACTCAGGTCCCTGGAAGTTCCCGTTTGTGAGTGGTGGGGAGGATACAGAGGGCAGTGGCTTCAAGAGGTTATCCAATTAAACATTCTTAAAAGGACGAACTTCTGGAGACCTGATGGCTCAGAGCACTGGCTGTAAGCTATAGAGCCTTTCAGTGGGTTGCTAGATGGAAACCACCTGTGGTTGGTGTCTGAACTGTTGCCATCTAATTATGTCTGGGAGGAGGGATAGCTCAGTGGTTTGAGCATTGGCCTGCTAAATCCAGGGTTGTGAGTTCAATCCTTGTGGGGGGGTCACTTAGGGATCTGGGGCAAAATCAATACTTGGTCCTGCTAGTGAAGGCAGGGGGCTGGACTTGATGACCTTTCAAGGTCCCTTCCAGTTCTAGGAGATAGGATATCTCCATTAATTTAATTTAGGTCTTGGGGCACTAATATCAGCTCCGGTGTCTTGACTGCATTTCAGCTGGACTAATTGCTTTCAGCAGCTCTCTCTGAGATAGTATTCTTCACTTCCTGTCCTAACCTGTTATGTAGTGCAGTTAAACATGCTCCATCCCAGAAAGGACTGCATGTTAATGGGGAGTTGAGTGATTTCATTCCACATTCCTGTAAATCTCTTTGGCCGCAAGCCAGAAGGTCCTGCAGACAATAAATGCAAGGCCTTGAGGAGTATTTGTAAAGACTTGCCATGTATCCCCCCACCCCTCTTCCCTGCTCAGAATGTCCAATTCCAAGACCTTATTTCCCATAACTACCCTCAGACTGGGAGCTCAGTTAATGCTACTGATCCCAAGTTAACAAGGTGATGGTGAGCAACACAAGCTCTTCCCTTCCCTAACTGGAGCTCTCCCATTCCCCGGTGGTTTGGGAAATGAGAGATGAAATCTATGGCTTCGGGCTTTTGGTGCCCGAGTTGGCCTCAAGTTTGCATTTCTCAAACGACATCCCACTAAAATCCCAAACAACCTCGCTCTAACATCCTGGGGCCTCAAGCAAGAACAAGACCAGGGTTATATCAGTGGGGAGTTTCCCTCTGTTATCACATGGGGCTGTCATCATTCCCAGGCACCCTCTTTCCTTTGTTGGTCCCTGTGGAGGGTGCTGCTCAGTGATGATCACTGCAAGCCTGTACATACGGTAAAGACACAGGGCCAGACCCACACAGGGATGTAGTTGCCTAAAGCCCACATTTAGGTGCCTCGGTCCCAGTTTTAGGCACCACAGCAATCCACCAACCCCTGCTTAGCTGCCACCTAACCCGTAGGTGCCTAAACTCACTTGGTGCTCCTCATGGTCCAGGACCCGGACGACCTGGTGCGGGTGGAGGCTTGTCAAGCTGTTTATTCAGTGGTTTCCTCCACCCAGGTCAACCGGGTCAAGAGCTCTGGCCTCGTGGTCGGGGCTGGGGGGCAGGCGAGCTCCCTCCCACCCGCGCTTCAGGCCATCCGGTGGAGTGCAGGTCTGCTGCTTTATCTCGGCGTCTACCTTTCTGCCACGCATCCGTCTCCGCCGGAGAACTGGCATGGTTTAGAGGGCAGGGTGACTGGGCGGTTGCAGGGCTGGATGGGACTGCTCCGGTGCCTCTCCCTCCGGGGGAGAGAGCTGGTTCTTAACCAACTGGTCCTGTCTATGCTCTGGCACCGACTCAACACCCCGGTGTTCCTGGCCAATCTCCAGAGGTTGGTTCTGGAGTTTTTTTGGCTGGGACTGCACTGGGTCTCTTCAGGGGTTCTCCATCTCCCCCTGGAGGAGGGAGAACAGGGCCTGAAATGTATGCACAGGCAGGTCCATGTCTTCCGCCCCAGGCCCTGCAGAGACTCCTTTATAGTGCAGGTGGCTCAGCGTGGAGCATATTGGCGCATGCCTTCCTCCGCCACCTGCGAGGCCTCCGATATGACCGGCAGCTCTTTTTTCTCCATCTGAGAGGTCTTCCGCAAGACCTCTCCAAGCTGCCGGTCTTCTACCAGGACCTCCTCTGGGCCTGGAGGCTGTTTTCAGCAACCAGGTCCTTTGTGACCACCGAGGGGGTAGATCTCCTCGCGGAGCCCCGCTACACAATCCCCATCTTCGTGTGTAGATGGTGGAGTCTCCCTTGGTGTGCTGGAGGTTGGTCCTGGTGGGAGTCACTAAGATCAGAGATCTCCTGGAGATCTGGGGAGTTGGGTGGATCCCCAAGCGTTCAGTTGGCGCATGGGGCTCTCCACCCTTATGACCCCCCTGGTGCGTACTCCAGGAGGTGGGGCAGCCCTGCCTCCTGCTGGTTGGTTTTTGCTCCACCTGCCCCTCACTCCAGGCCCTCTGGATCTTTCCATCGGCCCCCTGCCCCGTGAGCCTTCCCGGCCTCCCCTTCCTTGTACCTCGAGCCGGCTGTGTGTTATGCAGCTGGTTCGTTTCCAAACTGCACCAAGGGACCATCTTTACGCGTTTGTGCTGCACATGCTTCATTACTCCACCCTTGTGTCCCACTTTGATACTAAATGGCGGGACCTTTTACCAGTAGTAGAGGGAGGGGAACCCCGGTGGGCCAGTTTATATTCCATCTTAGTCCCGCAGCCTGCTGGGTATATCAGCTGGTGGCTCCTGCATGGAGCCATGAGCATGGGTGTGTAATTGGCGCGGTTCACCTCTGTCCCTGAAGCCTGTCCCTTTTGTGACGCGAGGGAGACCCTGGCGCACACGTACCTTCAGAGGTTCTGGCTGCACTTTTCCCCGCACTTGTTTATTTATGCACACCCAATCCGAGGCCCCACGAAGTCGCGGGACCACCTCGTCAACTTCCTCCTGGCCATGGCCAAGGTGGCCATCCATAACACCAGGGAGCGGAGGTTGGCAGAGGGGGGGCCCTGCGACTTCTTCCCCACTCTTCATTTCCCCACCTTTCTGCCCCGCCCTGATACCAAGTGGCGGGACCTTTTACCAGCTGCAGAGGGCGAGGGTGGGCCAGCCTGTATTTCATGGCCCGCCGGGGACATTAGTTAGCGGCTCCTCCACGACTCTAGTTGAGTTCTGGGCTCAGTAGCTCCTCCCCAGGCTGGGGGAGGGGCCTTCACGTCCCAGCATCCAATAGGACCACTTTCCCACTGCTCCCTGGCCCTGCTGTATCATAGTCCACATTGGTGCTTTACTTAAATAATTCCTCTCACTCCCTTGTACTTACCCCTCTGATGTCTTTATTGAGCACAATTATATCTCCCATCAACTTTCTTTTGATTAGGCTAAACAAGCCAAGCTCTTTGAGTTTCCTTTCATAAGGTAGATTTTCCATTCCTCAGATCATCCTAGTAGCCCTTCTCTGCACCTGTTCTAGTTTGAATTCATCTTTCTTAAATATGTGAGACAAGAGTTGCACGCAGTATTCCAGATGAGGTCGCACCAGTTCATTGTATAACAGTATAAACCCTTCCCTGTCTCTACTGGAAATACTTCTTCTGATACATCCTAGGACTGCATTAGCCTTTTTCACAGCCACATCACATTGATGGCTTATGGTCATCCTGTCATCAACGAATACAACTAGGTCTTTCTCCTTTTCTGTCACTTCCAACTGATAAGTCCTAGCTTTTGCACTATTACATTTAATCCCATTTCTATTACTCCAGTTTACAAGGTCATCCAGATCTTCTTGTATGATATTCCGTTCCTCCTCAATATTGGCAACACATCCCAACTTTGTGTCATACGCAAATTTTATTAGTACATACTCACTTTTTGTGTCAACGTCTGTAATAAAAATGTTAAACAAGATTGATCCCAAAACTGATCCCTGAGGAACTCCACTAGTAACCTCCCTCCAGCCTGACAATTCAACTTTCAGTATGACCCACTGTAGTTGTCCCTTTAACCAATTCCTTATCCACCTTTCAGTTCTCATATTAATCCCCATCTTCTCCAATTTAACTAATAATTTCCCACGTAGAACTGTATCAAATGCCTTACTGAAGTCCAGGTAGATTAGAACTACTGCATTTCCTTTGTCTAAGAAATCAGTTATCTTCTTAGAGAAGGAGATCAGATTGGTCTCGCACAATCTACCTTTTGTAAAACCCCGGTGTAGTTTATTCCAATTACCATTCATCTCTATATCCTTAACTACTTTCTGTTTCAAAATTTGTTCCAAGACCTTGCATACAATTGAGGTCAAACTAACAGGCTTGTAGTTTCCTGGATCACTTTTTCCCCCTTTCTTAAAAATAGGAACTATATTAGCAATTCTCCAGTCATAATGTACAACCCCCCAGTTTACAGATACATGAAAAATCCTTGCTATTGGGCTTGCAATTTCATGTGCCAGTTCCTTTAATATTCTAGGTTGGAGATTATCTGGGCCCCCCGATTTAGTCCCATTACACTGTTTGAGTTTGACTTGCACTTCATATGTGGTAATTTCTACTCCCATATCCTCGTTGCCATTAGCTACCCTGCCACTATCCCTAAGCTCTTCATTAGTTTCATTAAAAACTGAGGCAAAGTATTTGTTTAGGTGTTGGGCCATACCTAATTATCTTTAATCTCCACCCCATCCTTAGTGCTTAGTGGTCCCACTTCTTCTTTCCTTGTTTTCTTCTTATTTATATGGCTGTAGAACCTTTTACTATTGGTTTTAATTCCCTTTGCAGGTCCAACTCTGCTTGGCTTTTGGCAGTTCTCACTTTATCCCTACACTTCCTGACCCCCAAAAGGTAGCTTTGCTTGCTGATCCTTCCCAACTTCCATTCCTTGTAGGCTTTCTGCTTTCTCTTAATCACCTCTTTCAGATGCTTGTTCATCCAGTTTGGTCTGCAACCCTTCCCTATGAATTTTTCACCCTTGCTTGGGATGCAGACTTCAGAGAGCTTCTGCAACTTTGACTTAAAGTTGATTCCAAGCCTCCTCCACATTCAGATCCCAGAATGGCCCATTTCCCCATAGTCTACGCACTGAGGAGCCTCTCTGGTATGTTCATAAGGAAGAGGAATTGCAAAAGCAGAGGTGGCCTCAAACATATGTGAAAGCAGAAATGAGACCACTGTGCAAGTGATGACTTAGCTTTGGAGTTAAGTCCCCTGGCCTCAGTGTCCTCAGACCATCATGTTCCATCAGAGACGGGCTTGGCCTTGGAGTGTGCTGTTGTGCTGACCTGTGGGAAGCAGTGTAAGGCTGCCTTAATGCAGGGATGTGGCCCCTGATGTTAAATTGGCAGTGTCCCCTTAATCAAGCATCCATGTGGCCCCTCTAGTGGGACCTTCCCGACTCTGTTCAGCACAAAAAAAGATAATTAGTTGTGGGACTGGAGAGGGACCAATAACCCTCCCAGGACAGAAGTGAGTGGGGCGCTGGATTTTTGCTCCAGTGAAGAATAGCTGGGCTGCCATGACCCAGAGAGAGACACTTTTGAAAAGGCTAATCTTAGAAACAAGGGAATCTAAACTTCTCACGTACCCTGTGTTGGAAGTGGGTGGATGTGGCTTTTTAATGAATTCTAACTAACGTTTAGATCTGTAAAGCACTAGATATAATCAGGGCTAAGTATTGTTAGTATTTTAATGTTTTTTATAGATCTTGGCGTCCACTCTCCTGGCTGGCAGAGGAGAGCTCATTGCAAATCCAGAGGGTGGCGGTGCCATGCTGTTTTTAAGCTCTAACTATTAGACCACACTCCCTTAACAGAACACTGGGAAGTAGTTTTAGCCCAAAATGTAGGTTTTGTATGAGGTGGATTTTACGGCCGTTGGCAGGAACTGAAATATCTTCATGCTAAAAAACGCAGGGAAAGCAGATGGTATTTTTAATCATCCTCCGCAACATTTGCAATCCAATTGCAGCCATGTGCTAGTGCATCAGACTAGGAGAACTAAAATTTTGGCTTCCTTGTAAGACATGTCCTGTTTCTGCAGAGCTGTGTGCAGTCCTTGCTGTCCATTGATCATGCCAGAGAAAGCAGCTGTCAGTCTGCTTCAGATTGTACCAGACTGATAGACTGTTCTGTAATACCTTTCTCCTGCCTGCTCTGTCTCAGCTCTCCAGATCAAATTGCCAGGATATCAATTTGTAAATTAAATCCAACAGAGCCAGCCCTTCCCCTCCCACCCACAGCCATGAGATGTAGATATTTCTTTTCTGCCATTATGATTTCCAATCTCTCCAGCTTTTGGACCATTGCTGGAGAATTTTGTTACCATCCTATGGATTAGCAATTTGTTCTCTCAGTCTCTTCATGGGTGTTGAAGCTCAGCTCAGATTCTTCTACTTTGTTGCTCCAGGCTATGTGGACACTGATGATAACAGTATGAATTCTTAACTCTTATGAATCATAGAATCATAGGACTGGAAGGGACCTTGAGAGGTCATCTAGTCCAGTCCCCTGCACTCATGGCAGGACTAAGTATTATCTAGACCAGTGGTTCCCAAACTTTAACAACCTGTGAACCCCTTTCACTAAAATGTCAAGTCTCACGAACCCCCTCCTAAAAATGAATATTTCCAGAGATTTTCTCCTTTACCTGAGTATAAATTATAAAAGCGGTGATCGTGGAAATATAAAATTTGTTTTTATGACATGCTTATTACACACTATTTATTATTTATCATTACAGTATTTTTATTACATTATGAAAATGGCAACACTCTTCCAAGATCTCACCTTCATAGCTTGTATCAAGGCTCCTATGTGTCATCAAGGAGTATCAGATGTGAAACAGCATGAAGGTATTTAAAAGGCCAACTCAAAGAGTTCCTCCTACACAAGCATTCAGGTCTTGAGCAGTCCAGGCAAACACCGCACCTTACAATAAAGCTTAAACTTGTTCTTCACAATAATTTAAAAAACAATACTAGCTGCCTATTTAATTTTAAAAACAGCAAAAAATATCCACTTCCCTTTTCATTTCTTATAAGGAGTCTTGAAGTTTAAATCTCCTCAGTGTGATAGATATGCTTGCTTTGATCTGCTTAGGTCTTGGAAGTCCAGGGGCTCTAGGCTGCTGGCCCTTACTGGCCAGGGTTCCTAGGGACAGCTCTGTCCACCATTAGGGAATTTTTTCCCGAGAACCCCCTGTAACATTTCGCGAATCCCCAGGGGTTCACAAATCCCAGTTTGGGAACCACTTGATCTAGACCATCCCTGACAGGTGTTTGTCTAACCTGCTCTTAAAAATCTCCAATGATGGGGATTCTACAACCTCCGTGGGCAATTAATTCCAGTGCTTAACCACTCTGACAGTTAGGAAGTTTCTGTGCAGTAAAGCAGTTTTCTGCGCTGTAACTCCCAAGGTGTACACACTGCCAACCACTTAGTGTGCAGAAACTGCGCATTGCAGCGCTTTAAAAAAAACATCCCGACGAGAGGCATAGAGCTTTCTGTGCCAGGGCTACAGCACTGTGGTGCCAGTGTAGACACCGTGGTGATTACAGCGCTGCGATTGGCCTCCGGGAGGTGTCCCACAATGCCTGTTCTCATCTCTCGTCATTGGTTTGAACTCTACTGCCCTGCCCTCAGGTGACCAACCGTCATCCCCACCCCGTAAATTCCTTTGGAAATTTGAAAGTCTCCTTCCTGTTTGCTTGGTGATGTGAGCAGTGGTCTCAGTGCATCTTTCCAGGTGGCCATGCCTGCTCCGTGCACCAGGCGATCCCCCGCTTGGAGCAATGCCGAGCTGCTGGACCTCATCGGCATTTGGGGAGAGGAGGCTGTCCAGTCCCAGCTGCGCTCCAGCCATAAGAATTATGATACCTACGGACAGATTTCACGATGCATGACAGAAAGGGGCCATGACTGGGACACATTGCAGTGCAGGGTCAAAGTGAAGGAGCTGTGGAATGCCTACCACAAAGCGTGGGAGGCAAACCGCTGCTCCAGTGCTGTGCCCACGAGCTGCCAGTTGTACAAAGAGCTGGACGCGATACTCGGTGGCGACCCCATGTCCACTGCAAAGACCTATGTGGCTACATCGGTGGCAGTTGAGAATGGGCCGAGCCAGGAGGAAGAAATCTTGGACAAGGATGTGGCGGGGAAGGGGGACCCAGAGGCAGAGGATGACTTGGAGGCCAGAGATGCATGCAGCCAGGAGCTCTTTTCTACCACGGAGGAGGCTAGTCAGTCACAGCTGTCAGAGATTGGCAAAGCACAAACAGGCGAGGAGACCCCTGGTAAGTGGATCTGATTTTGGGAATCGCTGAAGCGAGTTATTGGGGGCAGGAGGGTTGCAGAAAGCAGGCTTGTCTCCCACTGTATGCCTAGTCTGAGCAGCGGAACAGGCTGTTGATTGACTCCCTCACTTCACGGGAATCTTCCTCAGAGATCTCCAGGAAACTCTCGTGGAGATACTGGGCAATCCACTACTGCAGGTTCTTTGTCAGAGCTGCTTTGTTTCTTGCCCCATTAACGGTAACTTTCCTGTGCCACTGTGCTGTCACGGTGGGGGGGAGGGGGAACCATTGATGCACACAGGCAAGCTGCGTAGGGGCCAGGACGGAAGCCACAGGCTTGGAGAAGACCCTCCTTTGATTCCCTGTTCACCCTCAGCAGCGAGTTATCTTCCATAATGATCAGATCCTATGGAAAGGGTGGGGACAGGAATGATTATCAGGCCCCCCCTACAGTGCCGGCTCTCCCCAAGAGCCACGTGTCCAATTTACAGCAGGGTCTGGGAAGAGTGATTTACCCTGCCCTTGTGGCTACTCAACATTTTGGGGGTCTTGTGGCTCATGTGTGCTTGCCTGGGGTCAGCCAGTTAGTGACAGGTATGTGAGTACTGGCTGTGTTTTAAATCACTGAATCAGTGTTGTCTGTGTTGCAAACAATATTGCTTCTGTAAAATGTTGCGGTTAAATTTCACAGATATGAACTTGGGAGCCCAGCCTCCCTCTTTATTATCGGTGGCTGAACGGCTGCGTAGACTTAGAAAGCGACCATGAAGAACTAAGGAGGACTTTCTGCGTGACGTTATGAAACATTCCGCCACCGAGAAACAGGAATTGAAGGAGTGGCGGGACAGCGAGAAGAGGAACCGAAAGGAGAACACGGCACGCCAGAATGAATCCATGGAGCGGCTCTTAAAGGTTATGGAGCACCAAGCAGACATGCTCCAGGCGATACTAGCTCTTCAAACCGAGCAGCTCCGTGTCCGCCCTCCCTTGCAGCCGCTGTCGCAAAACTCTTTCCCATGAGCCCCCCCAGACACTGCCAACACACTCAGGGGTGGCAGGTTTGTAGAAATTTTGGTGGTGCCCAGAACCCACACCCAAACTCTGCCCCCCACCTACCTGAGGCTCTGGGAGGGAGTTTGGGTGCAGGGAGGAGGTCTGGGGTACAGGCCCTGGGCTGGGGCAGGGGATTGGGGTGCAGGAGGGGTGCAGGCTCTGGGAGGGAGTTTGGATGCAGAAGGGGTGAGAGGTTGGGCTCTGGGAGGGAGGTTGGGTGGGGGAGGGGGTCTGGAGGTGCAGGAGGGGGTGAGGGGTGCAGGCTCTGGGACTGAGTTTGGGGGCAGGAGAGGGTGTGTGGGAAGGGAGTGGGGGTGCAGGCTCTGGGAGGGAGTTTGGGGGTGGGAGGGGGTGTAGAGGGAGGGGGTGCAGGGGTGAGGGCTGTGGGGTGTGGCTGGGGATGAGGGGTTTGGGGTGCGGGGTGAAGGCTGTGGGGTGGGGCTGGGGATGAGGGGTTCATGATGCAGGAGGGGGCTCAGGGCTGGAGCAGAGGGTTGGGATGCGGGGGGTGATGGCTCTAGCTGGGGGTGTGGGCTCTGGGGTGGGACAGGGCTGGGGATGAGTTTGGGGTGCAGGCAGGCTGCCCTGGGGCTGGGGCCGGAGAGGAGGATTCCTCTCAGCCCTCTCCCCGTCTGCAGCAGTGAGCTCTGGGGGAGGGGCCCCCCACCTCCCGGCAGCACACTCACCCCGCACCACTGTCACTGCACGTGCTCCTAGGGCCCCTCTCAGGTCCAGGAAGCCCCCTTGTCTCCTCTGCAGTGGGTGCGGGGGGGGGGGCTGCCATCCCCATTTTACCTCCCCCCCTGCGGCTGCCCCCCCCTGTAGCCTCGGGGGGGGGGGGGGGGGGGGGGCCCCCTGGCCGGGGGGGGGGGGGGGGGCGGGGGGGGGGGGGGGGGGGGCCCTGTGCTGGTGGAAGGTCCCACCAGAAAAAGGAAGGGTCTGAGGTGGAAGGACAGGGGCAGGACAGCCTGCCCTGGCATTAGTAGATGGAGGGCACTAGGACCCTGCAGCGGAAGTTGATGCCAGGAGCCAGGAAAGCAGAGTCCGTGTGGAGCTGCAGAGGAGAGGCAGGGATGCTTGGGGGCCCGGGGAGGTGCGCGGGGGCAGCAAGTGGGGGCCGGGGGACACTCGGGGGAGGTGTGGGGGCGGCAGGGGGAGCCGGGGGAGAGACCCGGCCCCAAACATTGGTGGAGCTGGGCCTCCGGGCCCTGAATATTGCTGGAGCCCAGGCACCATGGGCCCATATAACTTACCACCCCGATCACACTCTTATCAACCTCCTGGCTCCAGTCTATACCTGCAGCATTCCACTCCTCCCCCCTCACAGTCCAGCCCTGTGGACTCCCAGTACCCACTGCACTCAACACCCATCCCTCTGCAGTTTGGCCCTGCTGAAGTACAGCACCCGCTGCGTCGTACTCCAAAGGAGAAGGTTGGATATGATTCCTGGACATACACAAATCTTTAGCTATCCCATGACCCCTCCTACTCCTGCGTCCTTCCGTTCCCCCCTCCCCCTCCCTGATGATTTTTGTTTTTGTTTGACTCTCTCCTCCGGTTGTTGTCTTTTAATAAAATAATTGTGTTGGTTTGAAAGCAATCTTTATTCTATTAATTGAAAGCAAAAAGAGCACTGCAAAGCAACATACAATTATGTTAAACCCCCTTATTGCATCCTGTGCACCAATCACCTCCTAGCATTACAAGCACTGCAATCCTGAGCATAGCAACAAATATTAGTGGATTTTAGTTTCAAATTGCTGCCTCAAGGCATCCCTGATCCTTATGGCCCTGTGCTGTGCCCCCTAATAGACATGGTCTCTGGCTGTTCAAACTCAGCCTCCAGGCACTGAGCCTCTGCAGTCCAGCCCTGAGTGAAGCTTTCACCCTTCCCTTCACAAATATTATGGAGCGTACAGCACACGGCTATAAGCATAGGAATATTGTCATTGGCCAGGTCCAGCTTCCCATAGAGGCAGCACTAGCAGGCTTTTAAATGGCCAAAAGCACACTCAACAGTCATTCTGCACTTGCTCAGCCTGTTGTTGAACTGCTCCTTGCTGCTGTCAAGTTGCCCTGTGTATGGCTTTATAAGCCACGGCATTAAGGGGTAGGCAGGGTCTCCCAGGATCACAATGGGCATTTTGACTTCCCCTACGGTGATCTTCTGGTCCAGGAAGAAAGTCCCTGCTTGCAGCTCCCTGAACAGGCCAGTGTTCCAAAAGATGCGTGCACCATGCACCTTTCCACATCAGCCTGTGTTAATGTCTGTGAAACGCCCACAGTGATCCAAAAGAGAACCATTGAGAAATACCCCTTGCGATTAATATACTCGGTGGCTAGGTGGTCTGGTGCCAGAATTGGAATATGCGTCCCATCTATCGCCCCTCCGCAGTTAGGGAAGCCCATTTGTGCAAAGCCATCCACAATGTCACGCACGCTACCCAGAGTCACGGTCTTTTGGATCAGGATGCGATTAATGGCCCTGCACACTTCTGTCAACATGAGTCCAATGGTAGACTTTCTCACTCTGAACTGATTAATGACCGATCGGTAGCAGTTTGGAGTAGCCAGTTTCCACAGTGCGATCACCACATGCTTATCCAACAGCAGAGCAACTTTCATTCTCATGTCCTTGTGCCGCAGGCCTGGGGCGAGCTTATCACACAGTCCCATGAATGTGGCTTTCTTCATCCGAAAGTTCTGTAGCCACTGCTTGTCATCCCAGACGTGCATCACGATGTGATCCCACCACTCAGTGCTTGTTTCCCGAGCCCAGAAACAATTTCACTACTACATGTGGCGAGATCAATGTCACACTCCTCTTGCCTTTGTAGTTTAAGGAATAACTCCACTGCCACTCATGATGTGTTAGTCAGAGCGAGCAGCATACTGGTCAACAGTTCAGGATCCATTCCTGCAGCCCGAAGAGGCAGAGCATGCAGTACACAAACAGTTGAAAGATGGCGCCAAATGCGGATGGAAGCACAGGGATTTCTGGGATGCAAAGCAATGCATCACAGGTCATTGGGACAGGATGCCCCGCGACCCCCTCTGCCTTCCCACAGCTCTTAGCAGCAGAAGAGAAAGAGGTGCTCTGTGGGATAGCTACCCAGAGTGCACTGCTCTGAATACCGCTGCAGGTGAACACGCTATTGCACAGGCAGCTGACAGTGTGAACACACAACAGCAGTTTCCCTTCAGCGCTCTCTAAGCGGTGCTGTAACTGCCGGTGCTGTAACTTTGCCAGTGTAGACGTGCTCTTAGGAAGTTTTTCCTAATATCCAACCTAAACCTCCCTTGCTGCAGTTTAAGCCCATTGCTTCTTGTCCTATCCTCAGAGGTTAACAAAAACATTTTTTCTCCCTCCTCCTTGTAACAAACTTTTATGTACTTGAAAACTGTTATCATGTTCCCTCTCAGTCTTCTCTTCTCTGGACTAAACAAACCCAATTTTTTCAGACTTCCCTCATAGGTCTTGATGAAGTGTTTTTCACCCATACGTCTCACAGCACTTTATAAAGGCAGGTCAGTATCACTATTTCTGTTTTGTAGATGGGGGAAAATGAGGAGATGAATGATTTCCCCAGGGTCAAACAGCCAATCTGTGGTAGAGCCAAGGCTAGCAATATCCTGCACCCCAGTCCACTGCCTTAGTCACTAGGTCACACTGATTAGCTCTCCAAAACAAAAACAAACAAAAAAACTCACAACAAAAAACTTAATTCTGTGGTGTTCTTTGTAATACATGGAGCTTATGGACCAACTGCCCTTCCTATCCTGGCAGCTCCCCACACATGCTCACACTGCTAGGTTCTCAAAAACACTTAATTCGGAGGATTGCAGGGAGGGTTCTGGGGGTCTGTGATGGTTGGTTCATGGACCATTGCTAGAGAACCTTGGCTCAACATTGTCCATTTTCTCCTTCAACAAGATCTACATTATTGCAGCCTTTATGATCCACCGTGGTGTCTGTTGGCAAGAGCTAGGGGTCTGGTGACCACACACAGGATGGCAAGGAGTGGGGTTTTGAGGATGGAAAAAACGATCACATTTTCCATGTAAATAGCCAGGTTTGCCTGCACTTCAAGTGATTCCCCCAAGTACAACGCCAGACAACAAGCTTCATACCAACATTTTAGGGCCCTATTCATTAATCAAAGGGAATGGGCTCTCAGGAGAAACTGACATCTGCTTATCTAGGTTGCCTTTGCTAAACAATTTCCTCAGCCACGTGCCAGCTTTTGCCTGGGCTATTCCCTCCTGCCCATGCAGATCTCTCATTGATGTCACTGGGAGTTCTGCACATGCAGGGAGAGCAGGAAATCAGCATTCATAGCCGGTGTGCGGAACTGAGAGGAGGATTTTTGCCTACAATGTTTCTCATTGAAAGGAATTTTCAGCTTGACGTTGGCATGGGGCCAGCCGTCACATTATATGAATGACTGAAATGATCCCATCAAACTCAGAGCCCCAATATTCCAATTCACAAACACACACAGCATGTGAAACATAAAATCTCAAGGAAAATTCAGCAAGTGGCTGCTCCCCACCTCCCCCTTACCCCCAGGCGGGGCTGGGACTTTCTGTTCCTCTTGCGCAGCAGAAAAAGATATGATCATGAAAAGAAATATTGTGCAAAGTTTACTTCCTGAGATGGTGTTTCATGTGCTGACCTTTCACTGTCTCCCATTTATTCTTTCACATGCCCTGGGCTCATTAGATCTCATCTCTCTGCTTCCAAAGAGAAGCATTGATCCTTTCAGCCATGACTGGGCCCAGCCTCTGAAGATCCTATCATTAAATCTGCCTAGAAACAAACAGAAGAACACGGCTTTGTAGGTCAGATCCACCCCCTGCTGCTTCTAGGTTCCTCCACACACCAGAGAAGGGCACTGTACCTGAAGGTGGGATTCCCCCACAGGGCCCTCACTGCAGTGGGATTTGTGCCCCTCCCTCCCCAGAGCACCAGTCGAGGAGAGCAGTTGGGATCTCTGCTGTCAGTGGCTGCCTCTCCCTTCATTTGCAGACAGAGAAACTGGTGACGAATGCCTTGTCTATGCTAGGTTGCGGGTGAGGGGAAATAGAGATGAGTCAGATCCAGATTAGGTTTGGGGTCTTCTAAACTCTCACAAACTGACCTAGCATCTGATAGAGTGAGACTGCTGCCATTGTGAGTGGTGGAGATTTTATGGGATTAGCTGGTCTAACCAAATCCTTGGGCCATATCTGATTTGGGTCTGGAAAGAGGCCCTGTCTATCTTAGGGTACAACAAGGGCCCAGTAACAGGGGTGGCGTCAGCTCTTGGTGTTGGTATTAGACACTCCCTATCTCTGCAATGCAATTCGGAGCAGAAGGGTGGAAACATTTGCAAGATTGGGTTTTTTTCTTCAAATGATCAAGGAAAAAATATAGAAGAGAACTGCCTATGCAAGAGTTTCCTCTTCCCCAGCCCCATCCTTACCCGTGCCAAGCACAACTAATCGTATAACCAGTGTGGCTTTGCCGAAAGTGGCCATTACAGCCATTTCAAAGATTTTCCTTCTCAGATCTCACCACACAAGGGAATCTTACCTATTCACATGACAGACATGAAAAGAATGTTTCTGTGAATATGGTGGGATGGTTGAAGCCAAGCCAAGCATGAAACACATGTCTGCAGGTCAGGGAGGGGAATGGCTGCTTGCTTGGTAATATTTTGTTTTTCATTTTCTTAAAAGTTATTCTTCATTATTTGCATTCCAGCAGCCCCTACTGGCCTCAGCCGAGGCAAAGGCCCCATTGTGCTAGGTGCTGTACAAACTAATAGGAGGAGACAGTGCCTGCCCTGAAGAGCTTACAATCTAAATAGCCAAGTAAAACAGCATAGGAGAAAGGAGAGATTATTATCCCCATTTTACAGATGGGGTCCCAAGGCACAGGGAGATCCCACCACCTATCTACAGTCACAGGGGGAATATGTGTGCCAGAGCCAGGATTTGAACTGGCAACTCCCATTCCTGTGCCCTAACAAAAAGCCAGATGAATTTCATACTGGTGAACGATGCAGCAATGGCAGACAAGCCTCTATTTTTTAGACTCAGCAGGTGCAGGCTTGGTAGGCCAGAAATGACTCCAGTGCTGCCCACAACCACATGTATCCACTGTCTGCTTCTAGTACAGGCTGGGTGTATCTGGGAGGGAGCCCGTCTCTGATTTAGGGAGCAAGTTACAAGAGCAATACTGTCACAGCCTCCATCGGTCCCCCCTCTCCCCCCCGTTATCAGCATTCTGTCCCTTCTCTTTTCTCAAACTCTGTCTTCAGTTAAAGGCAGTTTGATCCACTTATTGCAAGTAGGGTCTTGTGCAAATGCAATGCACCCAAAGTTTCCTACATTATTATCATATTAAAGAGCACAGTTTCACTAAGGGTTTAGCACAGCTGCTGTATAGATGATAATATGCCAGGTCTTGCAGCCCATGATCCAGACTTCAGCAAACTGCTGGATCTGGAGTCCTTTTGAACAGCGGCTCACAATAAAAAGGAAGGATGGTCCAGTGGTTAAGGCACTAACCCAGGACCTGGGTTCAAGTTCCTGTTCTGCCACCGACTTCTTGTGCAGCCTCAGGCAAGTCACTTAGCCTCTCTGTGCCTCAGTTTTCCACTTGTACAATAGGTATAATAGCCCTCCTCTGCTTGGTGTGAGGATAAATACACTAAAGATTGTGAGATGTTTGGATACCATGGTGATTGGGCCAGATAAGACAACCTCATTGTGGGTTGCAACCCATCAAACATCCTCCTGGGACTGTGCGCATCCCACAAACCTTGGCAGGATGGAAGCGGGGCTCTTTTCTCTTGCTTCTGATTCCCCCTGCCATCTGAGTCTGGCATTGCCTCCTTGCTGCTGCACCCCTCAACAGCTGTTGGGCAGGGTGGGGGAGGGCTGCTGCACGCTGCACCCTGAGAATGGAATCCTGTTCCCTCTCCTTCCTTTTCTGCATCCCCTCAACAGGGGGTATCAGCCCAGCCATGACCCCCAAAGACTCCCTGATTTCAAAAAGGCCTGGATGAAGTTATGGCCATTTTTAACAGCTGGAGATGTGGCAGCTCAGACAATGACATGGGGAAATGAAATGCTTTCAAGGTATAATGCGGCTGTTCATGGCAGCCTCCACTTCAAAATCTCTAAGTGCTTCACACACATTAATAAATTCAGCCTCACAACCACCCCAAAGAGGAAGGGAAGGATCCTTATCCCTGCTTCACAGGTGGGAAAACAAAGGCACAGAGAGGGGAAAGGGGCTTGTCCAGAACCAGGAATATAATCCAAATCTCCTGACTTCTAGTTCTGTACTCTCACCTCTAGGGCCTGGACCAAGCTTCCTGCCATAAACTCACCTTCCATGGATAGAAACTGAAGTGACTTACAGATTTGAGAGCAGTGAGTCTGTTTCAAGTTTATCAGCCACAATGGTACAAAGACCAGAAGCCACTAGAAATGTCTCCACTAGAGCTCTCACTGGTGGAAATTTGTGCATGAACGTCCCGAGTGTATGGCCTCTGAAAGGAGCTCCCAGAGACTGTAGTGTAGGACTGATATGGGATGGTTGACTGCTTAAAAAAACCATTAGTAAAGATCAGTACTATAGACCATCTACTAGCTGGGTTTTAGGCATCTCAGGTCAATTCAACTTTGGTTTTCCTCACTTCACACAGTTTGTGTGTCTAGGGGCTTGTCTACATGGCAAGTTACTGCACTGCAAGCCAGGTTGTGAATCTGTAGTGCATCAGGTAGGCTGCACTCTGCACTGTACCCAGTATCTGCATGGGACACTATTGCTGAGCAAGCTGGTGTGTGGAAGATTCGCACCCTGGCTTGCAGTGCAGTAACTTGCTGTGTAGATCTAAATAGTTTGGTCCCCTTTGCTCAGAGATGCATTCCTAGAGCCTCACCCCCTATAGCACAGCTGACTGTAAGCAGAATGAACAGAGAGCAGCTTGGGGGAAAAGATGCACATGTCCCATGGTCTATATTAAGAGTGTGTTGCTTCTTCCTGAAGGACAGTTTTTTCCAATCAGTTGACCCAGTCAGGATCACATGGGAGTAGCCTGATTGTCAGCAAATGGCTCATCATTATTTAATAATGCCTCAGCTCTATATATAAATAAAGGCAATGGTGTTCCACCCATTCCCATGTGACTGACCACAGACTCCCAGTTCACAGCCTTTCCTGAAGACATCCTGATAACTCCCTAAAGTTGTAGAGGAATTTCCTGCTTGATCAGGGACAAGTTCTCCTCCCAGTTATGCTGGTGCTATTCTACTGGAGCTGATGGTGTAACTGGGAAGGCAGGCTGGCCCACTGTAGAAAGCAGACTCTGGTCGTAATATTCTGTGCCACAGTGTAATGAGCCCAGGTTGAAATGATGGTACTATTATTAACAACAATAGCACCCACTCCATGCTAGTGCTTTCCAGTCACTCAGGAAGGGTGGGTCTGCTCTGGGCAGTTTACAGTCTATCTCAATCTTGTATTTGCCCCCGGCAGGCAGAGAGCTAATGCATCCAGAATCCTCTGCTAGTGGAGATGGGCTACAGAGAGAGACCCATCCTGGCCTCCCCAGCGAGGAATTGGGGCAGGATCCTGTGCATTATTTAATAAATGGGGGGCAGGTGTCTCTGCGGAGAGAGTATGACAGAAGTTCAATACTCTCTCTGGCACAGAGGGGATGGGGAAAGAGGGGAGAGATAATTAAAGAGAATGGGAAAAGGGACCAGGTGTATTAGGAAAATTAACACAGTAAAGAGACCATTTTAATCAGCAGAGCTGTCACTGTAGAAGTTCAGCAGGGGGTGCAGTGAAGGATTCTAGGAGGGAATGGAGGAAAATGCCAGCTGGAAGAAAGGCATGTAGTAAACCAATGGAAGGGTGGAGGGCTTAGCATCTGTCTCTGGGACAATGACATACAGGGGCATTATACGGGCAGTGGAGAGCAATGGAGTTTGGAATCAGGCATTGGATCACATCTGCTTCAACCATGCTTGTTCAACAGCTGTTTGCTGAATACATGGAGACATGTGGGAGCTGATCGTAGCTCCCATCCTAACTGTGCCCTGGAGACACACACCCCATGACATTCACCCTGGGGCAGAAAGCCAGCACAAAGTGCTACACCCCTGTCCCACTGAAGCCCATACGCTCTGATTGTGCGATGAGCTCGGCTCTGGGGCTTCACTGAGCTGCCCCAAATCTCCCCTCACACACTTGCAAAGAGAGGTGGTCACTGTGATGGATGGGGAGCTGATCTGCAATAACAGCTGGACACTGGAATTTGACCTGGTTATTGGGATGTTTAGCATATGACTGTATTGAGGTTCAGTGTGAAAAAACAAGCTGGAAGGGAAGCATAGCTCAAGATACGCCACTCCTCAGCAAACACTTGAGGGTTGTTACGGGACAATGGCAGAGCCATAGGCCTGAGGAGCTGGCTTGTCCTCCGGCTGAGCCATCCAAAATGGTTTTAACAAAGAGGCCAACGTCCAGGAACAAAGGAACTCTGGCTGGTTTAAAGGGGAGCTGGTCAGGACAACCAGACTGACACAGGAACCCTGGCGTGTCTGAAGATGTTGGGCCAGTCTGCTGTCCCACCAGGAGCTAGCAGAGAGTTAGTTAAGAGAAACACAGGTGTGACTGTTTGTTGTTTTAAAGCCTTTTTTTCTCTTATGCCTTGTTTCTACTATGAGAACAACTACCACTCTGTTTTAAGAAGGCTGTTTGGTCATTATATTCACTACTGGTCACAGACTCCCAAAGGCAGCAACTGCAGGTGACGAACCAGTAAGCCCAGTGGGTATGCAGGATACTGTAGCCCCAGGGCCTGGTCTTGTACAGTAGTGGCTGGGTGTGTAGTATAGACACTGCATGCCCAGCTAGCATGGGTATAAATAGCAGTGTAGATGGTGAGGCACAGCTTAGGTGAGTAGAGCAGAGAGCCCTACATTCCTGAACCCCCTACACACCCAAGCAGTGTCTCCCATGCCCACACTAGTATGTTTAGCAGTGTAGCGTCCCACTGCCTGCCCAATGCCAGAGCCCTTCCCCACAGCAATGGAAAGCTCTAGCAGCAGGGACAGACTCTGGCAGGGTGGGGTGAGAGAAGCATTTAGATTCTTTCCCTCCTGCCTTCCCCCTGCCAGCGCCTTCCACTGCCGCTTGTAGCTACGTACTGGAGTGACAAATGTGGATACAGCCTGCTTTCACTATGGTGTGTAGTTACACATGCAGTGCCTGTACTCTACATGCTGCTATGAGTGTAGACAAGGGCTAAGAGAGGGAAAACTGGAATTCCACCCCAGGAGAGGTAAAGGCATGAGAACTGAGTGTGCACTCAGAGAGACCAGAATGGGACAGAGATACACCCAGCCCTATAACCATGACAGTCTACATGATATTGGGATACTTTGGGGTTCAATCCAGACAGGTAAGGGGCTGTGTCACTGCCTGCCTTGTAATCCTGTCTGCCTCTTTCCTGTGCAGCTTTGGTTCATAGCCTGGATATCAAGCGCCTCCTTACAGCACCCTGACTTCATCCAGACTTCCATCAGCCAGTTTACTTCTTGTGGGGTGACAACAGCCTTTCCAGCCCTGAGTTTTCCCCAAACTGTCTTCCCTGGGGTGGTGAGTTAACTACTCCTAAAGAGATAGCACACAGCAGCCTGTTAGGTTATCTGGGGTTAACACACCCTTCCCGTCAACCATCGCTTGCTTACAGTAAAAGTAAAACAAATTTAGTAACAAACGGACACAAGTGTAAGTGATACCAAGTGGCAGAATAAGGACAGAAATGGTTACAAACAAACAAGTGAAAATACACTACAGATGCCCCCTGGATTATGCAAACCCGATTTATGCAAATCCGCACTTACGGAAAAAGTTCCATAAGCTAGAAATAGGGTGTTGGGTTTTTTTGGCATAATGGTCAGGTATACATTTCCGACTTACGCAAAATTCGAGTTATGCAAGGCGTTCTGGAATGGAATGCTTGTGTAAATTGGGGAGCGTCTATACTAAGACTGAAACTCAATTTAACAAACTGGAGTGTTTTGTTCATAGAAGGTGTCTCACCATAGTCATTCTTCCTGCACAACTGGCTAGTCCTTAGCCAGGATCCAAAACAGAGGTCAAAGTGCTTGGTTTCCTTGTTTCCCTGGGTGAAGGATAACTCAGGGGTTCTCTCTCGCTTCTTTTTATAATCCAGTAAACTGCTGAAATATATTTGAAAAGTAAGCCCAAAGTTTCTCTCTTCTGCTGTAGTGTAGACGCCATGCTATCTTCTCTCCTCCTTGTTAGCTTTGTTTACCTTACATGTAAATGTGCCTTCATCGTCTCTGCGAGATGACCAGGCTGATCAGACAAGCAAATTCATATTCCTTTGTCTAAGGCAGACAGGGTTTATGCATTGCTTGCCAAACAGTTTAAGAACATAATTCTAGCATATTTATAATTCTGGACACACCCTGTACAGACACAATGATTTTTGGGACCAGCATGTTACCTTTTTGTGTTATACCTACATGACACCTTTTAGAGAGCAGATTATAACAACAGTGTGTTAGGTGTAATGAGTATGTCAGGCATCACAAGAGTTGCTGTCAGAGTAGTGAACCACCAATGGGCCTGTGTGTCACAATCACATGTGGGAAGGGATGCCTTTATAAGACAATCCCTCTTTTAATATGTGATCCATGCTATGAAGCAGTCTGAGAACCTCTGTTAAGCTTTGATCCTTTCCTGGTTTCCTGTTGAAGGAAGTCTGTCCCAATGTGGCTTGGAGAGGGGACAGTTTGCCAAGAGAGGTGTTTTACTGCAGATAAGCTAAGAAATGAAGATCTAGTTTTCTAGTTCTTCTGTTTCTTCCTCATGCCCATTGCACAAATCAGTGCTTCTCATCCTTGCCCTGAATGTTATTACTCTTCAGTGTGGTATGTATCTTTTTCTGGGCTCAGAGTGCATTTACTTTTACTGAGATTTCATGTCCCTTTGCTTTTTAAAAGCTCAGAGGCAATTGAGCGGGTCATCATTATTTCTGAATTGCATGAGCACTGACATCAAAAAGCATTTCTGGGAGTCGCCACTGCTGTCAATCTCCCACTCACACTTCAGCAGTGCAGGAGCATCAGTTAGCAGGAAAGTGATTAAATATCAAGCTCCACATACATCCTCTGCCTCTAATACCATTTTAAAGGCAGGAGGGGGGAACTAGTTGGCATTGGGCGTTCTGTGTTTTTGATTCCTTCTGCTTTGTTTACAAGGCAAGCAGAGATCCAGACCCTGCCAGTAGGTTCTGGCTGGATTGACGAGGACAGGTCATGCTCCATCATTCAGGACAAAAACTCTTTCTTGAAACTTGTGTAGTCTGATTGTTATCTGCCCATGATCTTGCCTCTCCCTCCTTGCAGAGTTGCTGAGAAGGAACTCACCCCAAATAGCTCGACACCACAGCTCAGGAATAGTGGACATTGACTGGAGGCTGCCCTGACTAGTGGCCAGTGAGAGAGCTCAGATATAATGTCCACTCTATTTGGCTATCAGAGCAGTGCAACTCCCCTCACTGCTGCAAGAATGCTTCTGGTTGGAGGGGGTTCCACCTGAGTACAAAGCAGCACCAAAGGACCCAGAGGATTTAAAAGACAGCCCCAAATACAGCTACTAGCCCTGCCTGAAAAAATAACCAGACTCTTGCTTGGGAAACTTGCACACCTGACCCTATGGGCCCCATTAAACACATGCTAACCCAACTTCCCCTGCCAGTCAGTTATTCCCCCATGGCTTCCACGTCTGCAATTACAAAACTTGGTATATAGTTAGTGTGTCTCCTAGGGAGGGGATGATATTCTAAAGGGCTGAGTGTTGCTTGGAATAATCTTTGCCTTGTGGTCCTAAAACTGCTCCCCCTCTCCCCAGAGACCCTTTACAGTGTGGGGGAACAATCACAAGCCTCCACTTCTGTTTGTACAGTATGTTAGGGGGTGGGTTTGACTGCAAGTGAGGCTACGGTCTAGATGGAGGCCAGTACATTTCCTACTCAATGCTGCCCACCTTTCCCCCAGTGAATTTAAAATGTCATTGAGTTAAAGGGGCCATTAAATAAGGTATACGTGAAGTTTCACTAACTAGTGAAGCATGGCAAAGACACTCAACAGACAGCTGCATTGGAATAGTGTGCATCAGCTATGTCAGCCACACACCCTTTGCTGGCTTCCCCACAGACCAAGATGAAATAATTATACAGGCAAAAGAGAGAGGCTTTGGATTCTTCGACCATGGGATGGTGTTCCAAGAAGGAGGAGTGCTAGGCAGAGACGGGCTCCACCTAACGAAGAGAGGGAAGAGCATCTTCTCCAGCAGGCTGGCTAACCTAGTGAGGAGGGCTTTAAACTAGGTTCACCGGGGGAAGGAGACCAAAGCCCTGAGGTAAGTGGGGAAATGGGATCCTGGGAGGAAGCACAAGCAGGAGAGCGCAAGAGGGGAGGACTCCTGTCTCATGCTGAGAAAGAGGGACGATCAATGAGTTATCTTAAGTGACTATACACAAATGCAAGAAGCCTGGGAAACAAGCAGGGAGAACTGGAAGTCCTGGCACAGTCAGGGAACTATGATGCGTTTGGAATAACAGAGACTTGGTGGGATAACTCACATGACTGGAGTACTGTCATGGATAGATATAAACTGTTCAGGAAGGACAGGCAGGGCAGAAAAGGTGGGGGAGTTGCGTTGTATGTAAGAGAGGAGTATGACTGCTCAGAGCTCCAGTATGAAACTGCAGAAAAACCTCAGAGTCTCTGGATAAAGTTGAGAAGTGAGAGCAACAAGGGTGATGTCGTGGTCGGAGTCTGCTATAGACCACCAGACCAGGGGGATGAGGTGGATGAGGCTTTCTTCTGGCAACTAGCAGAAGTTGCTAGATCGCAGGCCCTGGTTCTCATGGGAGACTTTAATCACCCTGATATCTGCTGGGAGAGCAATACAGTGGTGCACAGACAATCCAGGAAGTTTTTGGAAAGTGTAGGGGACAATTTCCTGGTGCAAATGCTGGAGGAACCAACTAGGGGCAGAGCTTTTCTTGACCTGCTGCTCACAAACAGGGAAGAATTAGTAGGGGAAGCAAAAGTGGATGGGAACCTGGGAGGCAGTGACCATGAGATGGTCGAGTTCAGGATCCTGACACAAGGAAGAAAGGAGAGCAGCAGAATACGGACCCTGGACTTCAGAAAAGCAGACTTTGACTCCCTCAGGGAACAGATGGGCAGGATCCCCTGGGAGAATAACATGAAGGGCAAAGGGGTCCAGGAGAGCTGGCTGTATTTTAAAGAATCCTTATTGCGGTTGCAGGAACAAACCATCCCAATGTGTAGAAAGAATAGTAAATATGGCAGGCGACCAGCTTGGCTAAACAGTGAAATCCTTGCTGATCTTAAACGCAAAAAAGAAGCTTACAAGAAGTGGAAGATTGGACAAATGACCAGGGAGGAGTATAAAACTATTGCTCAGGCATGCAGGAATGAAATCAGGAAGGCCAAATCACACTTGGAGTTGCAGCTAGCAAGAGATGTTAAGAGTAACAAGAAGGGTTTCTTCAGGTATGTTAGCAACAAGAAGAAAGTCAAGGAAAGTGTGGGCCCCTTACTGAATGAGGGAGGCAACCTAATGACCGAGGATGTGGAAAAAGCTAATGTACTCAATGCTTTTTTTGCCTCTGTCTTCACGAACAAGGTCAGCTCCCAGACTGCTGCACTGGGCAGCACAATATGGGGAGAAGGTGACCAGCCCTATGTGGAGAAAGAAGTGGTTCGGAACTATTTAGAAAAACTGGACGTGCACAAGTCCATGGGGCCGGATGCGCTGCATCCGAGGGTGCTAAAGGAGTTGGCGGATGAGATTGCAGAGCCATTAGCCATTATTTTTGAAAACTCATGGCGATCGGGGGAGGTCCCAGATGACTGGAAAAAGGCTAATGTAGTGCCCATCTTTAAAAAAGGGAAGAAGGAGGATCCGGGGAACTACAGGCCAGTCAGCCTCACCTCAGTCCCTGGAAAAATCATGGAACAGGTCCTCAAGGAATCAATTATGAAACACTTAGAGGAGAGGAAAGTGATCAGGAACAGTCAGCATGGATTCACCAAGGGGAAGTCGTGCCTGACTAACCTAATTGCCTTCTATGATGAGATAACTGAGTCTGTGGATGAGGGGAAAGCAGTGGATGTGTTATTCCTTGACTTTAGCAAAGCTTTTGATACAGTCTCCCACAGTATTCTTGCCTCCAAGTTAAAGAAGTATGGGCTGGATGAATGGACTGTAAGGTGGATAGAAAGCTGGCTAGATCGTCGGGCTCAACAGGTAGTGATCAATGGCTCCATGTCTAGTTGGCAGCCGGTTTCAAGCGGAGTGCCCCAAGGGTCGGTCCTGGGGCCGGTTTTGTTTAATATCTTTATTAATGATCTGGAGGATAGTGTGGACTGCACTCTCAGCAAGTTTGCCGATGACACTAAACTAGGAGGCGTGGTAGATACACTAGAGGGTAGGGATCGGATACAGAGGGACCTAGACAAATTAGAGGATTAGGCCAAAAAAAACCTGATGAGGTTCAACAAGGATAAGTGCAGAGTCCTGCACTTAGGACGGAAGAATCCCATGCACTGCTACAGACTAGGGACCGAATGGCTAGGTAGCAGTTCTGCAGAAAAGGACCTAGGTGTCACAGTGGACGAGAAGCTGGATATGAGTCAACAGTGTGCTCTTGT
>NW_020664418.1:2713701-2731502 GCF_002925995.2 Terrapene triunguis | reverse complement strand
CGGCCGGGGGTCGGGGCCGGCGGTGCTCGGCCGGGGGCCGGGGCTGCTCGGCTGGGGCCGGCGGTGCTCGGCTTGGGGCCGGGGCCGGCGGTGCTCGGTCGGGGGCCGGGGGCCGGCGCCCCAGGGCCCAAGCCGAGCCGGAGACACCGGGGCCAGAGCCTCTTGGCCTGGGCCGCCCGCCGGAGGGAGCCACTCGGCCGGGGGGGCCGGACTGGGCCGCCCTGCCCCAGCCCCAGCTTACCTGCTGCCTCCCTGTTTCAAATCTTCGTGGGAAGCAGGGGAAGGGGAGGAGCAGGGGGCAGAGCGTTCAGGGGAGGGGGCAGAGTTGGGGCGGGGACTTTGGGGAAGGGGCGGGGCCAGGGCCCCATGGAGTCTCCTCCTTTTTTTTAAATTAAAATATGGTAACTCTAGCGTACACTAAATTGGTCTTCTGGGATTTTATTTCTCAAGTACTCACCCTAATGAGACCTTTTAGCACCACATCCTGGTAAAACAAACTGCTGCTGCAATAGATTCCTCCTAAGAGTGATATGAACACAGATGGCAGTCAGTAGAGGGGTCACTAGTTACCCCACCCATCTGGGCAAGGGGAGAAGTTACTTCTAGCACAGCTTCAGCCATTGCTTCCAGTAGTGGGGTTCATGCAGTGGAACCCCCAAATTACCCTGGTGAGGTAGTGTTTGTTCCAAGTCATAAGAGTATCCTCCCCTTCCCTCAAACTGCAAGGCCTATGCCTAAACACAGACTGCCTCATGAGAAGCTACTCACCACAGACTCCCATTACCCATGTGGTGAGCTCCTTTAAGAAGGAAGTGAAGACTCTGCTATGGTCACCTGCAGAAATAGGGTAACAGGCCATGTGCATAGGATACTTAGGGTGTGTATACACTGCAGCTGTGAAGTGTGATCCCCAGCCCAGGCAGACATTTGCGCTTGCTCAGCTCAAGCGCGTGTGCTAAAAATAGCAGCGTGAACACGGTGGGAGAGGTGGTGGCTCAGGCTAGCCACTCAAGTCCAAGCCTACCCGAGCCCGCAGGTCTGAACATGGGTAGCTACCCTGACCTGCTGCCTATGTCACAACATCCACACTGTTATCATCAGTGCACTAGATTGAGCTGAGCTACCCCAAGTCTGTCTACATGTGCTGGAAATCACCTCCCAGCTGCAGTGTAGAAATACCCTCAGGGCTTCTTTGTGGGCCCTCCATGTTGGAAGGATTAGGGGCATCTGCTACTTCTACACAATGCAATCCTGGCAAAGGTCAAAACTGGGCTTTTCTTTGCTGCTAAGAGGCAGATGCCCAAATGCCAGCGACTTTCAGTAGGACTTGGGTGCCTACCTCCCTGAGGGTTCTTTGAAAAACCAGCCTAGTATTCTAAAGCCGAGTTTGCTGTCATCTTCTATTCAAGCAGTTTTGTGGGGTTACGTTTCCACCCTAGCAGTCTGGAGGGAGGATTCTGTAGATGCTATTTGAGGAGTAGGGCAGGGCTCAAGTCTAGCATGTGGGAGAGGTGGAGGAAGGCAAGAAAACCAGAATGTCTCTGGATGTGTTTTGCAGACAGACTTAAATGAAGGGATTTGCTTTAATGTGAAAGTTTCCCACTCTTGCCAACCCAGAGCTCAAGGGACAGGTGATATCTTAATTACATGAAAGCTACTGCTAAGAACATCCTGTACACAAGCTGGAAGAATGAGGCAGAGGGGAGAACATATTTAAGAGACCCCCCCCCACCAAAGTACCAAATGCATTTTCTGAATGAATCCTTTACCCAAGGAAGTTGATAAGATGCCATTAAGCATCAAAAGTGATATGACATTTGCTTTTCAATATCCTACAGATAGATGGACACCTGCCAGTTCTTGTAGAAAGCAAGGTACAATCACGCAAGGTTCTTTTCAGCCAACAACCATTGGTGCGGGTGGATGATATAATCTGTTACAAGCTCAATTAATAGACATATGGATAGGAATTACCACTAGTTTCTTTCAGTCTGGAAAGGATTTGCTTTGAGAAACAGGCATGAGAGCTCTGTATGGAAAGTTAAAGGCACTGTAGAGATTTTACAATGCCAGCTACTGGGAGATGATCCATCCACACCAGAGCAGTTAATGAAGTAATTGTCTACAGATCATGGACCTGAGCTTGTTCTCCAGGGCCTGTGCTCAGCAGCATTGCCATGGGTGCATCAGCAAACTTAACTATCACTCTCAGCAATATACAAATAGGAACAGCCAGGCTACAGTGGAACCAGAGCTGCCACACGTAACCCTCTCAGCTTGCTTAGGCTCCCTTTGCAGCCTAGTTACTTTGGTAAAAATGTCAATATTCCATCCTGGCGTAGGAAACCTTCCAGAACCCTGCCTGGAACGGGCAATTAGCTCCTCAGACCAGTTTTGTTATAAGCCATCTGGGATGGAAACTCCTGCTGACTGATCTTAAGGGGGCACTGAAATGAACTATTTTTTACTAGCTGAGCCAGTTGCTAATACTGACATTTAAGAACTCCAACGGTGCAACTGTGGGGGTGGACACGTGCCCCACGGCTAGTGCACGCTATCACTTGGAAGATAAAAGTGGCTTAGTTCAGTCAATTCAAATCTGGAAACTGACTCTTTAAGCAGGTGCAAACTTCATTCACTCACCTCCCATGTGCTTCTGCCATGCGCAGAACAGAGTATTGCAAAGTCCACAGCATGTCAGACGGTATGGGCTGTCAGTCAATTGCAGCTATACTCACAGGCACAGGGAGGCCTTTTCAAGGTGAGCAGCAAAACAAGCTGGAACCAAAGCTGCTTAAGATTCTAACAGAATATTTGTTCAGATTTAACACTGACAAATGTATATTTTTCACACAGAATAGAAGAGTCTGCTTCTGCAGCCATTACTCAGCAAGGTCAGAGCCCAGGATGCTGGATTAGCCACATGACAGCTGCCCTCTCCAAACACATTCAACGCACTGCAAAGATGCACAGGGCAAGGACAATGCTTCCTTGTTCCATCATGAGTGCTTGTGGTGTTACCAGCTCTTGCAGGAGTAAGTGATGCTGCTCTTCACCAACAAGCTAAAGATTCTGATTACAAACAGACAGTTTGATGTACATCTATCATTTTAAAAGGGTGCATCCATGATCTGTTACTGACCTGGGTTCTTATGGAAGGGCTTCCGACAATGGTATCACAAGTAGCTGTTCATCTTCCAGGCTAAGCTTTGCCAGTGGGTTCTTGAGAGGCAGTACCCTGCCAAAGTCACACAACTGTCTGACAGTCCCTTTAGATGTGGCCTCATCTGAGACAGTGGATTCTGAGGAGATCTTGCCCAGCCTAGTTAAGAGTTGGGCCACTGATTTCACTGCATATTTAGATCTTCCTTTATAAAAGAAATGCACCTTTAAAAAGGAAATAATCAAGATTCTCTATTTTAATGCAACTGATGTCACTATATACCTGGTGAGGAAACAGTGCTCTCTTTTCCCTCCATCTGGCTGTAGAACTCCCCCTCACTAGTGATCACTCTGCTGAAGTACTCAGAGGAATCTCTCTAACATGTGCTCACATTGATCCTCTGTTGAGATGCACAGACAGCCAGGAAAGGACAAGTCTCAAAGCTGGACTGCTAACTTCAGGTGTCAGGCAATGGGAAATCACTTCCAGTCACCAAGCGTGTCTGTGGAGAAGTGCTGCCAGAACTCTCAAGCAAGAAGACAGGACTGTGTCACCTGTCCAACTTGCACCACAAGGCATTACTGGCAAATCATGGCTGCGAGAGAGCACTAGTCTCTCCAGTCAATAGGCAGATTCAGATGCTATAGAAACAGCACCCCCTAGAGCCTGTCTGGGGAACTAGTACATTCCCAGACACAAGACAGAATTGATAGATGTGATCATTTTCTGTCTCTGTAGGTACTCACCCACCCTTATCCGCTTCTCTTTGGAGAAGGCATTGAGTTTCTACATCCAGTTGCTAATTTCCTGCCTAGCCAGTTATCACTCCTGGTGCAAAGTCTCATGTCAGCTTCCAGGAACCATGAAGAAGGGGAAGAGTTTGTGCCCTGCAAATAGCCTGTTGGCTTTTAGCTGCCTGAGCCGTGAATCATAATATTACAATTGGAAGTCACGATTCTGATATGTAATAGAAATGTAAACAGAAAATCAGCCCTTTGAGGAAGTGCTTTCCCAGACTGGATGCTTCCTACAGAGGGGCAGACTCTGCAAGCAGATGAAGAACACAAGCTTTCAGATGTGGGGAAAGACAACTATTAGTCTTTGTTCCTTTCAGAAGCTTTGCTGACTTGCTCAGGAAAGGGTGCTGAAAATGGATACATGGATCTACCTGATGGATGGACCCATATGCAAAGTCCACTTATAGAAAGCCATTGATTTCATAAACCAATATTCTGTGTCAAATATTTTATAAACCAATATTCTGCTCCTGCAAGTGGCAAACTGATGTCATTGGCACGAGCCAGGCACTGTACAAGCCACACACAGCTCTGCCACTATACCTGCATCCTGATGAGCAGAACGCTGCTGTTCCAGTCCTGGCCTCAGAGACTGATTGCATATGGATACACGTCCACTCAGGACTAGAATGAGATATCCACATTTCCACTTGTTACCTAAATCAGGGTTTGAACCCAGTTTGCCAAAGGTAAAAGGAATTAACCAGATGCACCACTTAATCCTTTACATGTTGCATATAAGGAGCAACAGTAAACAACTAAGCCCTGCATTAAGTGTGCTCCTTAATAGCTAAGCTAGAAGGAGCCTAGTGGAATTTTTGTGCTAGCTTGGCTTTTGCATTAGTATTTGTCTTGAGAATTTTGAGATGTCTGACAGGCTCATTGTTTTGATGATGGTTATAGCCTCAGACATTCATAGTGTCCTTGAAGCCCCACACCTCCATGGCAGAGATCTGGAAGTTTTCAGAGCACAGTGGCTGATTATTGAAAGTATTGCAGTGGCTGGATCTCCCATGGTTCAGGTCTGCATCAAGGTAGAGGGCCTGCCCATCACCACCTCCTACAGAGAGAGGAAGAACACAAATGTTACGTTGCTTTTGCATTTCTTGGGATGTGAAACTTACAGCTACACAGAGAAGGGGTTTGATGGCCTTTATCTCCAGGGCCAGCTGGAATATAGGAAGACCCACCACAATGTTCAGCTGCTCTCTTTTAGCACAAAGGACACCCGTTTCTATGCATGGATTCTAATGAAGCTAGCAGAACTGCAAGTGACCATTTTGGCAAATTCATGGAAGATAACCCAGGCAGACTGGCTCCACACCTGCTTGCCTTCCCGCAGCTCCCATTGGCTGGGAACAGTGAACCGCGACCACAGGGAGCTGAGGGGCTCCATGCCTGCAGACGCTCCAGGTAAACAAAACATCCCGACCCGCCAGTGGCTTACCCTGATAGGCCGGGAGCCAAAGTTTGCTGACCCATTTATTGATGTCAATACTGCAGCCTTTAAAGTTGCAAAGGCTTTGTTTAGTGGACTAGATTGGCTTGAAAGGAATACTAAAAGAGCAGTGCTGCAGATCTGCATGACATCTGACCCATGCATTTCACAAAATGTTATGTCTTACAAGCCAATCAGAAAAATACAATGAACGATAGTACTATAGCACTGGTGTCAGTCCGCTACTGTGTAATTTGATCTCTTCATGCATTTCTACCAATGGACCTCATAAGTCTCGAGCCAATATGAAAATATAATGTGCAGAATCGATGGAATCTCTAATAAAATTGAAATAGCCTTTTATCCCCACAGACATGCCAATCTACAGGGCTGCTTTGAAATAAACAAAGAATAATAATAATTTGACAGTGATAAAGCAGGTGACATTCCTATATAAAGTCCTACAAAATCTATAAGTACAATAATAATAATCTATTTTCATACTAGTATTTAAAATGAACAACGGTGAAATCAAAAGAAAAAGGTCTGCTTATCACACAGCGTTCAAACAAAGTTGTTGAATATTCAGAGACAAACAATAATTGTGGCGCTGCTTGTGAATTCTATATCAACAAGAAGCAAGTAAGAGAATGGCAAAAAAATAAAACAACACTAAAAGACATGCCAAGAAGCAAGAAAAAATGTCCAACGAGGTGTGCTTCATTTCCTGAGCCGGAGAAAGATCTCAATAATTGGGTTGTTGAATGTTGACAAAATGGGTACACTGTCACTAGAACTGGAATTTGTCTGTGTGCTCTGCAAATGTAGAAAATGGTGCCACTTCCCGCAGCTCCCATTGGCTGGGAACGGCAAACTGCGGCCACTGGGAGCTGAGGGGCTCCGTGCCTGTGAACGCTCCAGGTAAACAAAACATCCAGGCCTGCTAGTGGCTTACCCTGACAGGCCGGGAGCCAAAGTTTGCCAACCCCTGAAATACAGGGTCGGCTTATGAAAGGGTCATACGGTTTTTGCTATTTTTACCTATCCATCTTGGGGGGTCGGCTTATAAACGAACGGGCTAATGAACGAGTATATACGCTAAATAGAACAAGTGACAAATCAAGATAGAAACCCTCAGACAACTTAATGAGCAATATCAAACTGGGGAGAGAGACAAAGCAGGGTACTAAAAAGGACTGGTACAATCTTCTAGATCATTGTAAAAGATATTCCAAAGTGTACTGCATGTTGATCAGATCTGCGATAGACCAGACTGACAGAATATTGCACAGATCTTAGAGGGACAAGAAATTCAGTTAAATTAATTTAGATCAATGAAAGACATACTTGTTGGGAGGGAGATGACAAAGACTCCCAGCAAAAACAAAATGAAGGGTATTGTTTGAAGAGCAGTTACACAAGAAAGGCAGTTAGATAAGGCACAACATACTGGAGGGGTCAGTGCAGTGGAAATCCTGTTCTGTGTCAGAGACTGGACTAGGCAGCAATTCCCACATACAGCTCTGATGCACTAAGATGGATGTGACTAGTACTGCCTCCCTTAATAACAGAGCTTTGTGATGAGCCACGATACACCATCACTGGTCTCCGATTTCTCATGTGCTCTCTAGCTTTCAACTGAGCTCGTGTTGTGAGTTGGTTGGGTCTGGAGCAGGCCAACCCACTGTGGACTACAGTGCACATTACTAAATAGGAATCAGTAGGCACTAGATGTTACAGCTGAAGTCTTGATGTGGTAACCATCGGACTAGATGCTCTCAAAAGCAGGTCTCTTCCAACCCTGTTATCAGACTTTAGTAGATGCGCTTTAAAACTGCAGCTGTCAGAAAAACTATTTTGGGGAAAACGTCTCAGTACATAACTGTTGTCTGCATTTCCAATCATAACTGACTACTTTATTAGCCAATAGGCTTTTGCCACAGTCAGCAGCACTGTAGACCCACTATAGTTGCAGCAGAGCAAGCTGCTGTATTCTAGTTCACCTTGTGCTTCAACACCACTTCTTTGCCAGCTAAGTCCTTATTCCAGAATTATTTGCAATCACGTGTGCAGCAGAACATAGGTGGAGCTGTGCCTGCAGCATCTAGTTCTTACAATGTTTTCTCTTTAGAAGTGTGATATCCAAGTTTTGATACAAAATTTGGCAGAGCAGGATGTTTTCATAGTCACTTTTCTCACTCTAGCTACAGTAGGAATGGCATAAATGCTACAAACAGCTTGACTGATTTTTTGCTGTGATAGGCAGGAAGAGCTGACAGGATAATTGCATGGATCCTGGACAGACTTACCTATGATGATGCACTCGTTGCTGCCAGCCATGAACATGGAAGCAGTTTTGGAAGGCAAGTTGAAGTGACGAGCAGCTAGGAAGGGGGAGAGACGATCCGAGGAGTCCGAGGGGTTACTGCTGGAGGACAGGACAGTGGAAACCTGCGTGGACTTAGCTCCTCGCTCAGAAGTAGTCATGGCCAGTTCGGGGTGCTTGATTATCACCCACTCATAGCGTTCCACTTCTGGCTGCAGCTAGGTGAGAAGAGAAGAGAAGACAGCCAGGAATCAGTTGGTGAGCTTCCATTCCACTAAGGGTTCTGAATACAAAGCAGCCCTGGAGCTGCTCAGACACTGCCAGTATCACTGGTGAGTGATTCAGACTAACCCTTTGGCATAATGGACAGGAATGGTGCCAGAAAGACCTCTGCCATGTAAAGGATTGAGAATAAGACTTGGTAATAAGTGGTGGTTTCTGAATTACCTTACTACACATGGCATGCATCCACGCCTAGGTCTTGTGAGAATCATTCTGTACTCAGGAAAAAGGCCCTCCCCATAAAGTTGAATAGGAAATCTCCTACCACATCCTTTCATAAGGGATTCCATAGACTTTAAGGCCAGAAGGGCATGGGCTGGATCACAAGCTTGTCAACCCATATATTCCACTCTAAGTGGAAAAGGGGTGTTACTGATTAGCTATTAAAATCCAGTCATCTCCATTCAGTATTGAGGCAGAGCTGCGATTACTACTTACCCTGAATACAAAGCATTCTCCAGTCCCAAAGAAACTCAGTTTATTCCCTCCTCGCCTGCGCTCGCTCCAGTCAGTTGACAAATAAGCGCCACAGACCTAGAGCAAAGGGCAAGGTCAGGAGGCTTTTCACCAGTTACTACTAATAAGAAACAGGGTATTTTAAATTCACTGATACCAAAAGGTTTTGGAGCCCACAACTAAAGGTCTAATGTAGTTTAATGTTGAAAGTCTCAAGATCAGTGGATTAAGAGGACACAAGTAATTTAGACCTAAAGCTAGATCTAGATTCTGATCAGCTGGGGAATGGCCTGCAGATTCTAAATTTTAAAAATTATTTTACATCCACCAGTTCTGAGAGGAAGGATGATCCAGTGGATAGGCTGCTAGCCTTGGACTCTGGAGAACAAGGGTCAATTCCCTGCTCTGCCACAGACTTCCTGTGTGACCATGGGTGAGTCACTTAGCCTCTCTGTGCCCCAGTTCCCCATCTGTACAATGGAGATAATAGCCCTGCCTAGCACCAAAGGGGTGTTGTGAGGTGCTCAGATATTATAGCGATGGCGGGGGAAGGGGGGCATGTAAGTACCACAGGAAGAAGCATAATAGACAGACCTAGTCGCACGGAAATAAAATTGTGTAAGCCAAATAGTGACTTCCTTGTTTTGGTACCAAAAGCATCAACACTCGTATCAGAGCACGAGACTTGGCTGTGCAGCAGCTGCGAACAGGCAATAATTCCAGAGAACTACAAGCATGTCTGCTGCCTTCAACAATCTCGTCCACAGTAGCAAGTGCAGATGAATTGGTGCTGAGCCAGGTTTAACTGCTAGGATAGCCCAGGACATACACCACTCTAGACTCTGTCAGACAGCCTGGTTTCACACATTCAGCACAACTCGTGCTAGGTTAGGCATGCAGTTAAATCTCCTTCAGCACCCAGTGGCGCTGGGACCCTTTTAATAGTGGGGGTGCTGAAAGCCAGCCCCCTTACCCCTGTCCACACACCCCAAGCTGGGGCCGGGAGCAGTACCGTGTTTCCAGGAGCGGGAGACCCGGACAGGGGTAAGGGAGCAAAGGCTGGGGCCAGCAGTCAGGACCCTGGGAGCGGAGTCGCAGGCACAGGGCCCCAGGCGCGGGGTCCTGGCGCAGAGTCCCAGGCACAGGGCCAGCGACCGGGACCCTGCAGCACCCCCCACACCCCTAGTTCCTGTGCCTATGTCAGCACCAGTAGAACTTCTCCGACTGCTGACACCCATTAGCAATGAGTTGCTTTGCTAGCATAGAAAAGGCTAATGAAGCTTACATAGAAGGTAACAAAAAGGTGGCCCAATACAGGAATTTGCTCCATTAGAAGCAAGAAAAAAACCAACACAATATCTGAAGGGAAGTGGGGAAATTAGTAAATTATTTTTTCTAGCTTCTAAGATGCAATTATAAACATGGAAAGTACAAAACAGAAAATAGACAGTGTCCTTTTAGACTATTCACATTTCTCCCCTTTCTTCCTTATTTTCTAAGGGGTCACATAACAGATCACTATTTGCTCTCTTCATGCAGAGGCCAGCAGCACCTGCACAGCTAGAGTTAATAGCACTCTATAGGCCAAGAGGCAAATTAAATTTATGATGGCAGATGCACTCTTTCCCCTTCCTCTGGATAACATGGGCACCACACCAGCCACTTACCTATTCACTGTGGCCTGAGGATTAGAAACAATGGGACAAATTCTGCTTTAATTTACTTGCATGCAAACCCAATGAAACTGACCCCTGCAGACTGCAATGGCACTACATGTGAGCAACAAAGCACAATGAGGCCTCCACTGCTGCAGGAGTTTGGTGTAGCCATCCAGCAAGGATAAAACCAGAGAGAGAAATCCACAGGCTGCAGCAGCAGCTGAATATTGTAATGGAATTTTAAAAGCCACACAGTATTTAGCAGCAGGCCCTCACTCTCTGTCACCAGAGGACCTCTACTCATGTGCAGTGGCTCATCTCAGAGCTCCATGAAATTTCACTGCTATTGTGCATTTGGTTTTATCACAACCATAAGATCAGCACTCTAATTTAATTTTTTTTTTTTTTGGTGTAATAGGAAACCCAGTACTGCTTTCCCTTTTGAGCACTGCTACTGTACCAGGTTATCCTTGAGCAAAAGGAAAATGCCTTCTCTGGATCACAAAAGTCCAGTTCAGCACAATCCCACAGGCTCTCACTTCAGTCCTCATCCTAACAGGGCACGTACATAATAAAATGGATGTCAGGGGTCTCATGGAAGTTACTGCAATCTGGTACCATTGCCACCATCAGATATGGACTACAACAAAGGGGATGCCAGACCTGGACCCAGGTTAAAGTATTTAATCTGGTATAAAGTTTACTGGAGGTCCCCCATGGCTAGTGAACACCACAGGGAGTACCTAAGTCAAAAGCATGTGGCCATAAGAAATGAATTTCTACACCATCTCCTTCTTCCTTGTATAATAAACTGTGTAGGATAGGATGGGTTTTAGGCAACCAGGTGGTATGTGGCATCACCATTTCCTCAGTTACCTTTTACCCTGCTTACCTCTTTGGCTGTTGTCTTGATCACGAGAAGAGTTGGTTCATGTCCTTCGCTGTGAGAATAGAACCTGGTATGTGAAGAGATGGCTCCTTAAGCAAACATCACACTGCTTACATTAACTGTTGTATGTGATCTGCAGTGCCCGAACTACCTCTCCAGCCTAAGATTTGTTTGCTGGCATGAGGTACAATGATTGCTCGGGGCTGACTGTACCATTGCCAGCGTCTCCAACAATATAAGTCAGAGGATAGCAGCAAGCTCTGAAAAAGACTAGGGGCCTGATTCTCCATTGCCTTGCACCTTGCAGAGACACCTGAGCAGAGCGGGGGGTGTGGAAGCAGAAATTCTTCCATAAATTCTGTTATTCTCCAACAGGGGGAAGACACTACCGAATTGGAACAGCATCATTTTACAATCACTTTGCACAGGGGTAAATGACTATGCAAGGTACCAGACAGCAGAGAATCAGGCCGTCTGTGTTGGTGTCATGGTGCATGAAGAGCTTTCTGCCTCTACAGGCAAATGCTGAGGCTCATTCCTCTCACTGTTGTGTGTCACTCTCACAGGCACTCTGTGCTGGGGCAGAAGACGAAGGAACCCACTTATCTGTTTCTTTCTCTTGGTAATTCACTCTTGGTAGCTTCACCTCCCATCCCATTTATTTGTCATTTCTGTGACCACAGGATCAGATCAAGGATAATGCCTTTCATCTGATGCCAAGTTATTGCTATAACAAATTCACTTGTCTTGGGAACAGAGCAAGACTGACATATTTTGACTTTAATTTTTAGGCTGTACCATTTTAACACATTTCAGGGATAAAAGCAACTTCACAGGAGACAACTGGGGAAAGTGGGTTTTGCTAGGCTATTTTTATTTTCAGGAATTTTTTTTTTTTAAACCACATACCTGGATTTTTAAAATCCATGACAGCTCTCCCCCAAACTAAACTCCTGTTGTTACACTCTTCCTGCCAGTCCCATCCTGCATATTTTTAAGTCCCTCTTTCCTTTTGCAGCTTATCCTTTCCCTTCTTCTTCCCAAGAGTAGAGTAAGGAACCTCTGCTTATTGTTATCATGTGAAACACGAAGCTTTCAGAGCCCCAGTGTGCATTGCTCCGAAGGGACTGGCAGGTTGGGGCTCATCTCCTGGGTTAAGACAAGTCTTGGGCCTGATCTACACGACAGTGTTAGGTCGACATAAGGCCGCTTATCCCGACTAATTACGTTAGTGTACACACTACAGCCTTGCTCCTGCTGATGTGCCATACTACACCGACATAACTCCACTTCCACGAGAGGAATAGGGCTTATGCTGGTGTAGTTAGGGTGACGTGCGTTACTTACATCTATTGGCTGTCATTCTTGTCATGCAATTGACAAGAAAGCTGGCTCCCGGCTCCCCGGCTGGGCTGCTTCCTGGTCTCAGCTCCAAGCTGGGCTGCTGCTCAGGCTCCTGGCTCCCCACTTTCAGCTGGGTTGCTACCTGGGCTCTTGGCTCCCTACCAGACTCCAGGTGCCCCTCTGAGGCTCTCTACTCCCTGCCGGGAATGGGGCTGGCCCACCGGGAGCATAGCTGTGCCCGGTGGGGAGCTTCAGCACTGTAAGAACTTTGTGAGTGACTGGTTATCATCAACCCAGCCAGTTACAACAGTTAAATTTTCACGCTTAGCATAATTTAAATATTTTCATTAGGGACATGGATAATGAGTTGAGAGTAGGGCTTATACAATTTGCAGATGACACTAAGCTGAGAGAGGTGGGAAAGTGGCAGATTAACTCATGATGCCCATGGAGCCTGTGCCCAGGGGCCACGGCCAATTTGGGGGCACCTGCAGGAGCACCGTAACCTGTGTAGAAGTGTGTGTGGGGGGGTCCCCACCGGCACTAGAACTATGGTCCTGCCCCTTGCTCCTCCTCTTCCCCCTTGAGGCCGCGTTCCCTGGCCAGGCTGGAAGACGAAGCTGGGCTGTGGTAAGAGCTGCCCAGGGAGCCTGGGCTGTTGTGGGGAGCCCCGGACCTTCTACCTGCCCTGAATGGGGTGTCAGGGTGCCCGAGAGCAAACCCTGGCCTGTGTCCCTGCCCCCCCCCCCCGGGTCCCCAATAAATCTTAATCCACCTCTGATTCATAGATTCTAGGACTGGAAGGGACCTCGAGGGGTCATCGAGTCCAGTCCCCTGCCCTCATGGCAGGACCAAATACTGCCTAGACCATCCCTGATAGACATTTATCTAACCTACTCTTAAATATCTCCAGAGATGGAGATTCCACAACCTCCCTAGGCAATTTATTCCAGTGTTTAACCACCCTGACAGTTAGGAACTTTTTCCTAATGTCCAACCTAGACCTCCCTTGCTGCAGTTTAAGCCCACTGCTTCTTGTTCTCCCTCCTCCTTATGACACCCTTTTAGATACCTGAAAACTGCTATCATGTACCCTCTCAGTCTTCTCTTTTCCAAACTAAACAAACCCAATTCTTTCAGCCTTCCTTCATAGGTCATGTTCTCAAGACCTTTAATCATTCTTGTTGCTCTTCTCTGGACCCTCTCCAATTTCTCCACATCTTTCTTGAAATGCAGTGCCCAGAACTGGACACAATACTCCAGTTGAGGTCTAACCAGCGGAAGAATGACTTCTCGTGTCTTGCTCACAACACACCTGTTAATACATCCCAGAATCATGTTTGCTTTTTTTGCAACAGCATCACACTGTTGACTCATATTTAGCTTGTGGTCCACTATAACCCCTAGATCCCTTTCTGCCATACTCCTTTCTAGACAGTCTCTTCCCATTCTGTATGTGTGAAACTGATTTTTCCTTCCTAATGGAGCACTTTGCATTTGTCTTTGTTAAACTTCATCCTGTTTACCTCAGACCATTTCTCCAATTTGTCCAGATCATTTTGAATTATGACCCTGTCCTCCAAAGCAGCTGCAATCCCTCCCAGTTTGGTATCATCTGCAAACTTAATAAGCGTACTTTCTCTGGGTGGGAAGCACGTTGGAGAATAGGATTGGAATTCAAAACAACCTTGAGAAACTGGATAATTGGTCTGAAATAATAAAACTGGAAGGGACCTCGAGAGGTCATCTTGTCCAGTCCCCTGCACTCAAGGCAGGACTAAGTATTATCAACAAGATGAAATTCAATAACGAGAAATACTACACTTAGGAAGGAAAAAAAATCAAATGTACAACTACAAAATGGGGAATGATTGGCTAGGAGATAGTATTGCTAAAAAGAATCTGGGGGTTATAGTTGATCACAAACTGAATACGAGCCAGCAATGTGATACAATTGGGAAAACAGCTAATATTATTCTGGGTTGTATTAACATGAGTGTTGTATATAAGATATTGGAGGTAATTGTCACACTCTACTTGGCAGGGATGAGGCCTCAGCTGGAGTGCTGTATCCAGTTCTGGGCACTACACTTTTGGAGAGATGTGGACAAATTGGAGAGAGTCCACAGGAGAGCAACAAAACTAATAGGCTTAGAAAACCTGACCCATGAGGAAAGGTTAAAAACCTGGGCATGTTTAGTCTTACGAAGAAAAGATTGAGGGGGACTGATGATAGTCTTCACATATGTGAAGGGCTGTTCTAAAGAGGACAGTGATCAGTTGTTCTCCATGTCCACTGAAGCTAGAACAGGAAGTAAATTGGCTTAATCTGAAGCAAGGGAGATTTAAATTAAATATTAGGAAAAATATCTAACTACAAGGATAGTTAAGCTCTGGAACAGGCCTCCAAGGCAGGGTGTGGAATCCCCGTCATTGGAGGTTTTTAAGAACAGATTGGACAAACACCTGTCAGCGCTGGACTAGGTTTACTTGGTCCTGCCTCTGTGCAGGGGGCTGGACTCTATGAGATCTCGAGGTCCCTTCCAGCCTGACATTTCTATGATTCTATGAATTAACTACAATTCCTAAGGTTAGCACTCAAACAGGGGTAATTCATGACTAGAACTCACACTGAGGGCTTGTCTTTACTACGGGGGTAAGTTGACATAAGTTATGCTACTCTAGCTACGTGAATAATGTAGCTGGAGTCGACGGAGCTTAGACTGACTTACCACAGTGTCTTCATGGTGCTGAGGCGACAGGAGACGCTCTTCAGTCAACTTCCCTTACTCTTCTCAGACAACTGGAGTACTGGGGATGACCAAAGAGTGGTCTGCCATCGATTTAGTGGGTCTTCACTAGACCTGCTAAATCGATCCCAGCTGCATCGATTGCAGCAGCGTTGATCTCCCCGGTAGTGGAGTCCAGCCCTAATTGGAGGCAGGACCTTAGCCTCTAATTTTGGAAGCTATCCTTGGGGTAACTGTAACTGAGATGGGGGAGGAGAGATTCAGACTTCCCTGGCATTTGCAATCTGTCACTCCCATAATAGTCTTTGGATGCACATTTTGGTGAGCCATGCTTTGGATGAGGATTTCTGTACCCAGTTAGCATTGGTTGGCTGTTCTTTTCTACGTGTACAACAGGGAAAGACGAGGTTACCTGTTTAGGCTGCAGCCATGCTCCAAGGTGGTGAAAAGCAATAGGGGCTGGCAAAGTGCAAAGCGCTCTGGGATCCAGGACCAGATGTCTCTCATCTCTTTCACGCTGACGATTTCGGACTTGAAGTTCTCAGCATGCACTGCCAAGTGCACGTTCTGTCTGTGAAACATGGGAGACACCGTTGAGAGAGAGAAGATAATCTGACAAGCAACACACAAAGGGGACAGCTGAACATGAGAACATGCCTAGGTGGAAGTGCCTCGGTAAGTACCCTGCTCTCTGAAGCTCCAGGTCATGAGGTGAGGACAGTGTGGTTGGATGAAGGAAAGAAACACTGTTGCTGTTTGGTGGAATCCATGATGATTAGTAGCTTTACTGGAGAGAACTTTGCGGCTCTTACTCAGCCATGCTATCAATGGCTGGTGCAGAGGAGCTAAATGTTTGACTGAACAGGGGAAATATCAGGACCTTAAAAAACAAATTCAGTTAGATCTGCCACTCAAGGATAGCCCCACTAGTACCAGCACTAGAGAGATACAACCCACAGGGGAGAAAATACAGCAGGTCCAGCCAGATATTCTGACACTTATTTGTCTCTTGAGTCCTGTTTGTATTTGTGGAATTAGAGAATTCCTGCAAATATCCCAGTCACACAAGAGTGACGTAGATCACAGAGTTGCCATCTCCCATAATTTTATCATGAGTCTCATGATATTTGGTGTTTTCTGAAAGCCCTGGCTTCTGAAGTCATGGGATTATTGAGAAGAGGAGGTTACTCACCTGTGCAGTAACTGATGTTCTTCGAGATGAGCGTCCCTGTGGGTGCTCCACTCCAGGTGTTGGTGCATCACTGCGCCTTCGTTCGGAAATTTTGACAGAAGTACTCATACTGGTCGCGCAAGTGCAGAGCCTGCCCCACGCACTGAGTGTGCCTTAATAGTACGCGTGCACGACCGGTCTCCTCAATTCTTTCTCTACAACGGAGGCTACCCCAACTCTGAAGTAGAGAGGAGGAGGGTGGGTAGTGGAGCACCCACAGGGACACTCATCTCGAAGAACGTCAGTTACTGCACAGGTGAGTAACCTCCTCTTCGAGAGATGTCCCTGTGGATGCTCCACTCCAGGTGATGGAAAAGCAGTGCAACTCAAGGAGGTAGGGACTGCGGATCTGGTAGGAATGCGGTAGATAATACAGCTCTGTCCAATCGTGTATCAGTGAGAGGGCCTTGAGTAAGGGCATAATGCATAACAAATGTGTGTTCGGAAGTCCAAGTGGCTGCTTTACAGATGTCAGGCAGAGCAACTCTGCGTAGAAAAGCCACGGATGTAGCTACAGATCTAGTGGAGAGAGTCCTGATGCAGGCTGGCGGAATTGTCTCCTTTAATTGATAGCACAGGCGGATATAAGCAGAGATCCAGTTGGAAAGTCTCTGGGTGGAAATAGGTGTCCCCTTGGATCGTTCTGCAATGGAGACAAAGAGTCTGGAAGAGTTCCTAAAGCAAAGGTGGGCAAACTACGGGCCACATCCGACCCGCAGGACCCTCCTGTCCGGCCCCATAGCTCCTGGCCCGGGAGGCGAGCCCCCAGCCCCTTCCTTACTGTTCCCCCTCAGCCTCAGCTCACTGCGCCGCCGGTGCAATGCTCTGGGCAGCGGGCTGCGATCTTCTGGGGCAGTGAAGCTGCAGAGCCGGGGCCTGACCCGGTGCTCTGTGCTGCGTGGCTGGTTGCAGACAGGTGGCGCAGCTGCCTGTCCTGGTGCAGCCACGCCGCCAGCCACCGGTGCTCCAGGGAGCGTGGTAAGGGGGTGGAGGGGGGAAATGGATAGAGGGCAGGGGAGTTTGCGGTGGTGGTGGTCGGGGGCAGGGGGGTGGATAGGGGTCAGGGCGGTCAGAGGGCGAGGAACAGGGGGGTTGAATGGGGGCAAGGTTCCTGGGGGGCAGTCAGGAAGGAGAGGGGAGGTTGGATGGGGTGGCAGGGGGCAGTCAAGGGACGGGGGTGGTGGTGGATGGGACAGGGGTCCTGGGGGGCTGTTAGGAATGTGAGGAGGGGTTGAATGGAACGGCAGGGGGCAGTCAGGGGTGGAGGTTCTGGGGGCGGTCAGGGGACAGGGAGAAGGGGTGGTTGGATGGGGCAGGGGTCCCGTGGGGAGGAAGTCAGGAAGGGGGAGTTGGATGGGGTGGCGGGGGGGCAGTTAGGGGCAGGAGGTCCGGGGGCGGTCAGGGAGAAGGGGTGGCTGGATGGGGCAGGGGTCCTGGAGGGGCAGTCAGAAAGGAGCGGGGGGGGGG
>NW_020664418.1:2686060-2713601 GCF_002925995.2 Terrapene triunguis | reverse complement strand
ATTTTGGAAACCTGATGCGGCCCTCAGGCCAAAAAGTTTGCCCGCCCTTGTCCTAAAGGGTCTGGTTCTATCCAAATAAAAGGACAAAGGCCTGCATACAGCCAATGTATGCATTGTGGATTCAAAGGAGTTTGCATGCAGTTTAGGAAACAAGGTTGGTAGGTGTATAGGTTTGTTGATGTGGAATGACTAATGTACCTTTGGAAGAAATTTGGGGTGAAGTTGGAGGGTAACCTTGTCCTTAAAAAATATTGTGTCGGGTGGGTCTGCCATGAGAGCTACTATTTCTCTTGCACGTCTGGTGGAGGTGATTGCCACTAAGAATGCTGTTTTCATAGAGAAGCGTAAGAGGGAGCAAGTGGCTAGGGGCTCGAAAGGTTGTTGCGTTAAACAGGTTAGTACTAAGTGAAGGTCCCACGGAGAAGTAGGAGGTTTAATGTCCGGGTATAGGGATTGGAGCCCTTTAAGAAAGCGCTTGGTGATTAGATGAGAAGTACTGTCGATTTTGTCGTGAAAGGTTGCAATGGCAGCTAAGTGGACTTTGATGGAGCTGAAAAAAAGCCGGACTGCTTCAGGTGTAGTAGGTAATCAAGTATGGCCGGAAGATGTGCGGAAGTGTCAAGAATTTGGTTGTTCGAGCACCAGTGTATGAATCGTTTCCACTTTTGGAGACATGTGGTGTGAGTAGATTGTGTTCTGCTATACAAGAGTACTCTTTGAACCTGTTCAGAGCATACTAGTTCGCTTTGTGAGAACCATGGAGGAACCAAGCTTTGAGGTGAAGCATGGATAGGTTGGGGTGGAGAAATCGGCCGTGTTGTTGCGATAGGAGGTTCGGAGTGAGAGGCAACGAAATTGGTGGACAAATTGACATTCTGGTGAGGAACGGATACCATGGTTGTCTGGGCCACGACGGGGCAATCAGAATTACCGTGGCACAATCTGTTTGTATCTTTGTCGGAACTCTGTGGAGAACTGGTATTGGGGGAAAAGCATACATTAAGTGTTGAGCCCATAAGATCAGGAATGCATCTCCTAGGGAATGTTTGCCCAATCCCGCTTTGAAGCAAAAATCGGGACATTTCTTGTTCTTCGCAGTTGCGAAGAGGTCCAGGGTTGGATAGCCCCAAACACGGAATATATCGCGTATGATCATGTTGTTTATCTCCCATTCATGATCCCAGGGAAAATGTCTGCTTAATTCGTCCGCAGTTGGTATTCAGGGCCCCGGGAAGATAGGCGGCTGATATCCAGATGTTGTTTGCGAAGCATCAATTCCAGAGCTTCATGGCTTCTGTGCAAAGCGAGTGAGATCGAGTCCCTTCCTGCCTGTTGACATAGAACATGCATACGATGTCGTCTGTCATTATCCGAACATGTTGGTTCCAAATGAATGGGAGGAAGTGATGGCAGACATTGCGTATGGCTCGCAGTTCTAGGACGTTTATGTGTAGGGAGGCTTCGGTGGAAGACCATAGCCCCTGGGCTGTGTGGTGGGACATGTGTGCTCCCCATCACATGAGGGATGCATCGGTAATCATTATGAGTGATGGGGAGTCCAGGAGAAAAGGGACTCCTGAGCAGAGGTTGGAGGGAACTGTCTACCATTGGAGGGAGTCTTTGACTCTGAAGGGTATGGATAGAAGCTTGTTTAGAGCGTGTATGTTCGGTCTGTAAACTGTGGCCAACCAAGCTTGGAAGCACCTCATGTATAGACATGCATTTTTGACCACAAAAGTACATGAGGCCATGTGGCCTAACAGTTGCAGGCAGTCTCGTCCAGTGACCGGGGGACTGTTGTGAAGTTTTGTAACCAGGAGTTTTCTGGTGTTGAAATGATCAAGCGGGAGAGACGCTATTCCCGTTCGGGCATCAAGGTGCGCTCCAATGAACTCCAATTGTTGGGTAGGAGATAAGGTGGATTTGTTTTTATTTATTTGTATGCCAAGCGAAAGGAAGCAAGCGACGGTAAGCTGCGTGGATTGAAGAGCTTCGTTGAGCGTTGAGGCTTTGAGGAGACAATTGTCAAGGTAAGGAAATATTATAACCCCCTGTTTTCTGGCTAGGAGTTTGGAGAAAACTCGGGTGGCGGTAGATAGGCCGAAGGGCAACACTCTGTATTGAAAATGTGTCTAACCGAGGGTAAAACGAAAAAAACATCTGTGGGCTGGGTGAGCAGTCACATGAAAATAGGCGTCCTGTAGGTCGAGGGCTGAAAACGAATTGCCCTGCTCAAGCACTGGGATTATGGTGGTGAGGGTAACCATTTTGAACTTTTGCTGTTTGATAAATTTGTTTAGCAGCCTGAGGTCGAGGATCGGTCGCCATCCACCGGTTTTCTTTTCTGTTAAGTAGTAATGGGAATAGAAACCTTTCCCTCTGTGTTGTTCGGGCAGAATTTCCACTTCCCCCAATTGAAGGAGATGTTGTACTTCTTAGAGGAGCAGTTACTCATGAGAGGGATCCCTGAAGAAGGATGGGGTGGGGGGGTGGGAGGGAAGCGGGGAGAGGAAAGAGATGGAATAGCCAACTGTGACGACCTCTAAAGCCCACTTGTCGGTGGTAATATTTCGCCATTGATGGGAGAATGGGCATAGGTGGTGACCAAAAATAGGGGCAGGTGGTGTAAGCGCTGAAGTGGGAATATTGTTTTCTATACCCTTGACCAAGGCTTCAAATTTGCTTATTGGTCGGAGGGGGTTGAGACGCTGCTGAGGAGTTGGGACAGTGGCGTTGGTATTTGGGTCTCTGGCGTTGTTGTTGTTGCTTGTGAGATCAATGGAATTGCTGGGTGTATGTGGGGTAGCGTGGTCACTGATAAGGCTGGTATCTATATTGTCACCTTCTGGTTGTAGGGGTTTGAATTCCTAGAGAACGAAGAGTTGCCCTGGAGTCCTTCATGGAGTGGAGTACGTCATTCGTGGTGGAGGCGAATAGTTTGTCACCGTCGAAGGGGAGATCCTCAATGGTACTCTGGACCTCCCAGGGAAAAGAAGAGGACGAGAGCCATGACCCTTGGCACATCATGACTGCTGTGGCAGTGGACCGTGCCACGGTATTGGCCACATCAAGGGCAGCTTGAAGAGCAGTGCAGGAGAAGATTTGTCCCTAGGAAACTATGGCTGTAAACTGTTGTTTCTTTTCTTCTGGAATGTGATCAATAAAGTCCATGAATTTATTGTAATTTTTGTGGTCGTATTTTGCTAGAACGGCTGTATAATTAGCAATGTGAAATTGCAACATGGAAGAAGCGTATACCTTACGTCAGAGCAGATCTAATCGTTTACTGTCCTTGGTGGAAGGGGTGGAGCGGGGAAACTGGTGTTTGTTCTTTTGGTTAACCGCATCTACTATCAGCGAGTTTGGCGCTAGGTGAGTAAAAAGGAATTCTAAGCCCTTGGAAGGAATAAAGTACTTCCAGTCTGCTCGCTTACAGGTAGGCAGGCTTGCAGCCGGAGTTTGCCAAATGGCCTTGGCAGGTTCTAAAAGGGCTGTGTTGATAGGTAATGCAATTCTAGAAAAAGAAGAGGGCTGCAGGATGTCGGTTAGCTCATGCTGCTGTTCAGGGACTTCCTCCAGGTTAATTTGTAGCTCACTGGCAACTCTTTTAAACAGGTCTTGAAATTTTGAGAAGTCGTCCAAAGATGTCGGAGGAGGAGGAAGCAATGCTTCATCAGGTGGAACAACTGGTTCTACCGGGTTAGAGGCAGGCCGTGCTTGCTCTTGCGGTTGTGACATGGCTGCCTGGTGTCTGGAGTCAGTAGGAGGGTTGTCAGCTGGTGGTACCAAGCAGGTCTCACGCCTGGCTGCAGTGGTAAAAATGAGTGTGGTCCTGAGTATAAGGAGCCCATGGAGCCCAATATTGCCACTGTGGTGGGAGGGAATGGGTGGTGCCATCCAGGGATTCACGCACCATGGGGCAAGACCCTCGGAGTAGGACCAGGCAGCTTTTCTATGACCTCTCTTGATGGCTGTGGATGGGAGATCTGATAAGGTGAAAATTCTCCCTGCAGCCCAGACTCCTCATCACTGTAGGAAAGCTGTGCAGACCTTGTCTGAGTGTCTGGAGAGAAGTAGGTGTTAAGTAGGGGTGACTGCAAGATAGGTGACACCAACAGGTCCCTTGAGTGTGTGAATTGCGGTGCTGCAGTGCCTCTGTGAGGGGAGCGCTGAGCAAGAGGAATTTGTTGTGAGGCGGGATTCCTCTGCACCGGTGTCCTGAGTGTTCTGTCACTGCTGGCTAGCTCAAAGGCTGACGGTGCCAGGAGAGTGAGAGGAGCCTGCGGGGGGTCAGGCAGGCTAGTATGCGTCAGCACCGCTTCCATTGCGGTACTGAACAGTGCCGTGTGAGAGGCAGGCAACTGAAAGCCTGAAGCCTCGGCACTGGAGGTTAGTGTGACTGCTGCAGCCGCAGGCGGGTTTCACCCGGCGCATCAAAGGTACTCAGCCTGGGGAGCGCGGGGAGGGAAGGAGTACCTGGAGAAGTCTTATCCTTGTGAATACCCTTTGTGGGTGAGAGAGACTGATTTTTTTTTAAGTTTTGTTTTGTCTCTTTGAAGCAGGGGGGCTGTGGTGTATAGCAGAGTCGGAGCCCAGGTCTGAGGCTGGTCCGAGAGATTTTTGCAGCAGGAGTAGTTTTAACCGCAGCTCCCTGTCTTTGCGTGCCTTGGATTTTAATTTGCTGCAATGGGCACATTTTTGGGGGATGTGGGACTCCCTGAAACATTTAATACATTTAGAGTGGCCATCTGAAAGAGGCCACTCTATCATTACAGTTAGAGCAGCGCTTAAAAACTGGAGATCCAGGCATGTCGGAAGCGGCTGCGCTGACAGGAAAAAAAAAGTTTTTTTTTTTTTTTTTTTTTTTAAAGAGAAGAGATAAAATAAGAGGGGAAAGAGTTGAACAGGGAGAGAAAAAATTCTCTTAACAAGTCTGCTGAGCTCCGTCTCAGGCCGGGGACGGTAGAGAAGGAACTGAGGAGACCAGTCGCGCACGCATACCATTAAGACACACTCAGCGCGTGGGGCAGGCTCTGCGCATGCGCGACCGGTACGAGTACTGCGGTCAAAATCTCAGAGTGAAGGCACAGGGACGCACCAACACCTGCAGTGGAGCACCCACAGGGACATCTCTTGAAGAAGAATCTCTGCTTTTGTTAAAAAAAAAGTTTTGCATCCTCATGGTTGCAGAGAAAAGCTTGAAAACATGATCCAAGTGCACCCTATAGGCTCAGAAACCAAAAGGCAAAGTAAAAGATCCCCAAATTTATTATTTTTTAAAATCGCATGATTTTAAAATCCACTCATGATTTGTGAACCCTTGGGATTCGCAATACAAGGATCAATACATTTACCCACCCTTTATTACCCTGGGTTAAAGAAGAAATCAATCAATCTACTCAAACCCATGATAACAGAAGATTTAAAAAGTGTTATTGCATCTGCATCTGATGGTGAAGCCAGTTATCAGTACAAGTGCCACAGCCAAGTACATCTGATGGAAGAGACACAAGGGCTCAAACAAGGTGTTAAAGGATCAGATAGCAATCAGCTGGGCCAAGCTCTGGAGAATCAATTTTGCATTCCATGAGGGTAGCTTGAGTGTGGGAAAGGGTCCCAAGTGTTTGCTAGGTTTTACAGTATTTTTATTTCAGCCATTGTTGGTTTCTTTTCTTTCCCCCACAACTTCACAGAATGCAGAGAGGACCTCATAAATAATGCACTGAGTATGTTAGTGTAGCGAGGAGCTCCCTACAGTGTGACAAATGCTACATCACTTTATGAAAATTTCTACTTGGGAGTCCTGAGTAGCCAGTCATGCATGTGCAGCATTCCTTACTAACGGCTTGCTAAAGAGTGAGATTGGGAGCTGCCCAAAGTCAGGAATCCTGGGTCACTTACTGTAGCAAGTGGGGCATCGCTAAGCTGCCTTGCTGTCAGCATTCCTAATGGGGAGGCTGAACATGTATTGGTTTAGGCACAAGTCATTTTATGAAGCTCACTAACCTTCCGATAGGAATGTTGAATGAGGCTTCCCACTTGCACTACAGCCCTGAATTCTCATCTAACCATCAAGGTACTTAGACCCCATCAGGGTGGATTTGATTTAAATCAAATTGATTTAAATCATGATTTAAATCAAATTGATTTAAATCATGATTTAAATCACTAGTCAGGAAGACTATTTAATCATGGATTTCTACATAAAAGTGCATTCTTGTTGGTTGTTATAACCTTAATACACATTCTTCACAACTCAGAGATAGATGTAGGTTTCATTTTTAGAAGGTACACACTATACATTTTTAAAGAGATCTATTTAGAAAACTTTTCAAGTAAGTTTTACAGCTATATGAGAAAATGAATGATTGTTTGGTTATTTCATTTATCAAAGGTAATTGAAGCAGATATTTATGACATCATTGGGAGGTAAACTATCTCCAATTCAACAGGTAAATCATTAATATTTGGAGGATTTTCTTGCCATACTGTATTAGGAGGAGAACATAACCAGACAGACATTTAAATTATTTTATTTAACTGAAACAACAACGTTATGCATTCTGGATTTTTTTCTTCAACAGCAAACATGTAATATTTTAACAAAACAAGCATAAGAATTTCCAAAATAGTTAAACATTCAAGTTTTTTAAAATCGTTTGTTTTTGTTAAAATTATTTAACTAAAATAGTTAAATTAAATATTTAAAAAACAAAACAAAATTAAATCAACTATGTCAACCAGTTCAACATGAAAAACTTAAAATATTGGCTTCTGTAGCTAACTCAGTTGTCTTCACCTTCATTTTCCTGTTTGTTTATAATCTGGAAAATTAAAACAAGCTTTCCTGCTTTTTCACGTTCCAAACGATTTCTCAATTTGGAATGAGTTAGTCCAAAAGAAGAAAATATTCTTTCTACACCGGCTGAAGAAGCTACTGCTGTTAAAAGTGAGATTATCACGTCAACAGTCTCTGAATCCAAGTGTTTAAGTGACATCCACCAGTTCACTGGTGTGACTTTCTTTAAAACATCAGCAGCAAACATATTTCTTCAGTGGTTCACCCTTACTCTGAAATTTATTATACTTGGCATTATGGAGGGATGATTGCTGGATGTCCATGTCATAGCCAACTCCTCTTCTTCAGCAGTTAAGGTTTGACCCCGGTACTGACTATTGAGAATATTTGCAAGAAAATGAGCTGGAGATAGTGCTTGTCCCATTCGTTTTTTTAATGCTTGTAATTTAACTCTGTCATTGCATAGTTCTCTTTTTAAGATCTCACTCAGTTCCTTCCAAATTTCAACAGCGTCAGCAATAAAATAGCTATTTTCCTGCATTTTGTTCAAGGCTACAGAAATAGGCTTCGGGGTACACAGCATGTGTTCAACATTTCTCTTAAGCCCAATGTTGAGAACTTTGGCTGTGACAGTGCCATCTATTTTTTCACGATTTTGTTCACAAACAGTCATCAGATTAGGCCAGTTCTTGATATAGTGCTCAAAACAGTCCACTACTGAGTTCCATTGCACGTCTTGTGGGAGAGTTAGCTTGGTTCCTCCCACTTTTTTCAGAGCAGCTGCTGCAAAGTGGTTGTTATGGAAGTATTTTGCAATTTCAACAATATTAGCCTTTATTTCTGGAACACTGAAGTCTTTGGCTAGGAGGTGAATCAAATGAGCACTGCAACTGTGTGTTATTAGCTTTGGACTCTCTTCACTCTCTTCTAAATAATTTCTTCTCATCTTGGATACATTTGCAGAATTGTCTGTGACCAAGCTGCGTACTAGATATTTGAATTTTTTTTCACAGTTTGTTATAGCTTTTACTGATACTTCTGGTAAGTATTCTGTTGTGTGTGCATTTCCTGATGTATCAATTGTTTCTGTAAGGAAGATATTCCCTTCTTCTGTTGTCACACAAGCACATACAACAGGATCACTGTGGACATTGCTCCACCCATCAAGACTCAGGTTAACAATTTTACCCTCCAGACCTTTTGCACACTGCTCAATTTCTCTTTATTCAGCAATTTGCCTGCGACATCTGCTCTGTTGGGTGGACTGTATCCTGGTCTTAATGACTGAACCATGTTAATGAAGTGTGGGTTCTCAATCATACGGAAAGGAAAGCTTGTTGCATAAACAAACCGGGCAATTTTTTCATCAATTACCTCTTTTTGTAATCTGCTGGTTCTTATCACAAACTTATCTATGGTTGTTTCTGGATTTTGGAGATTTTTTTTTTCTTTTTGCTACAGGTAATATACTGTGGCTATGTGACATACATGATGTGACTGAAACAATATCACTGGCAGATAACTCTGAAACTATAAAAAATGATGGTGATCTTGAAGGTGGATAGTCTTCAGAATCCTGTATGTTGAGGATGGATTCTCCTAAACAAAATAAGTCAATGCAGTTATTTAATTATTATTACCATATTGCTCATTTAGTATTACTCACTGCATTCACTGACACTCAGTACTACTCAGAACTACTTTAAAAGTGAAATTGTAAAAGGAAGATCTGCCTAGTTTATTTTTTTTAATCACAACTGCATCTAAAATGATAGTACCGTAGAGTAACAACTGTATTTTTTGCTCAAACATGAGAATTCAAGAATAGTCCAGAAGGAAGACAGGCAGTCCTTAAGAAAGAAGTATGAAATAAAAAAGTTTACCAACCTGAAGATCCTGCAAGTTCAGACATGTTCCTTTTATCATCTTCAACGCAGCTTCCTCCTGAGAAGGAACACTTCTCATGATGTTGTTTCATTCGGACAACCAGGCCTTGCATTTCTTTGTTGCACTATTTGCATTTTGCATGCATGCCTGTCTTAGCCAGAGATAGAGGAACTTCATTAAAATATTCCCAAACTGAGTCTCTTTTATGGCCTGCTGCCATTATAGGTGTGACAGGTTGGATCACAGAAACCCCCTTGGGAACTGCCAACTGATGTGCCAAGACAACTTCTGCCCCTGCTTTCCCTGCCAGCTTGGGACTCCAGCACCCCTTCTTGTTGAGCCAGACACGCCAGTCTGCTCCAACACAGACCCAAGGTCTGAACCAGATGTCCCAAAGCTGCAGACTTAGCTGAAAACAACTTGAGAAGTGTTCCGGTCTTTAACACTCAGATGCCCAACTCCCAGTGGGGTCCAAACCCCAAATAAATCTGTTTTACACTGTATAAAGCTTATACAGGGTAAACTCATAAATTGCTCGCCCTCTATAACACTGATAGAGAAATATGCACAGCTGTTTGCCCCTCCCCAACCCCCCGGTATTAATACATACTCTGAGTTAATTAATAAGTACAAAGTTATTTTATTAAATACAGAAAGTAGGATTTAAGTGGTTCCAAGTAATAACAGACAGAACAAAGTGAATTACCAAGCAAAATAAAATAAAACACGTAAGTCTGAGTCTAATACAGTAAGAAAAGTGAGTACAGATAAAAACCTCACCCTTAGAGGAATTCCAGTAAGCTTCCTTTTACAGACTAGTCTCCTTCTAGTCTGGTCCAGCAATCACTCACACCCTCTGTAGTTACTGTCCTTTGTTCCCGTCTCTTTCAAGTATCCTAGGGGGTGGAGAGGTTCTCTCTTTAGCCAGCTGAAGACCAAATGGAGGGGTCTCCCAGGGGTTTAAGTAGATTTTCTCTTGTTGGTGGAGACCCCCTCCTCTCTCCTATGCAAAGTCCAGCTCGAAGATGGAGTTTTGGAGTCACATGGGCAAGTCGCATGTCCTTGCATGACTCAGTTTTTACAGGCAGCAGCCATTGCTTACCTGCTACCTTGAACGTCCTCATGTAAACTTCTTATGTGGATTGGAGCTTTCCAAGATTCATCGTCCTTTAAGTGCTTCTTGATTGGGCACTTAATTTGCACATTTCTTTCTCAAGAAGCTGACCAAATGCTTTACAAAGGCTACTTAAAAATCAAGCCAGTACACAGGCAATATTCATAACTTTGAAAACAAAAATGATACATGCATACAAATAGGATTAATAGATTCAGTAGACCATAACCTTTACAGAGATATGTTACATGGCATATGTAGCATAAAACATATTCTAGTTATGTCATATATACATTCATAAGAATATTTCCATAAAGCCTCATGGGTTGAACCGTCACAATAAGTTTTCCCTTCTAGTGAGAAAATGGTATGGTAGATCTCAAATCAATGAAGGCTACACTCAGAAAGACCTCAAGACTTCTGGAATATGCTGCTCAAACAGTTTCACTTTTGTTTCTACTGCCTGTCCCTCCCTTCTCACATTTATCTCCAGACTTCTTCTCCTTGTCCAGATCTATTCCGCCCCCAACAATCTTCTATTCATTGAACTTTTTGAAACTTTGCACTTTTACAGAGAGGTAAGGGATTGACTCTGTGTATACAAATTTGCAGATGGACAATAGAGTTGAGGTCTGTTATTTCTCACCTCTATATATTATTTATTTATTTAAAAACATTTTTGCTGTTAACAAGCATGTTATCTCTGGAGACACAAATCCACGGTTTGAGAACTGCAAAACTACGCATCTCTGATGGTATCTTCTAGACCAATGGTTCTCAAACTAGGGCCGCCGCTTGTTCAGGGAAAGCCCCTGGCGGGTCGGGCCGGTTTGTTTACCTGCTGCGTCCACAGGTTCGGCCAATCGCAGCTCCCACTGGCCACAGTTTGCTGTTCCAGGCCAATGGGGGCTGCAGGAAGAGCGGCCAGCACGTCTCTCGGCCCGCAACGCTTCCCAGCCTCCCATCCACCCTCCTTCTTCCCAGGGGTAACACGGGAACCCTGCTTCCCACCAGGTTTAAACCCCTCTGTCTGTAGTTTGTTTGCAATAGATGCTTGAATTTGCTCAAATTGATCAACTAGAGTAGCCATCTCCTCCACAATTTTTACCTTTTTGTCCCATAAACACTGTTTCACATAATCTCTACATATACTCAGGAAACGTTCCTGAGCAAAAAGATCACATTCTTTCAAAGCTTGTAACACCTTTTCCCTTTACCTACTTATCCATCAAATCTTTCATTTGGTTTACATGTGTCACATTACTCATCCCAACAACCCTCTTAAGGCTTCAAAATTTTACCCTATATGTTTCAGTGTAATCTGAAACTGTTTTAAAACCATTTCCTTGAATTTACCATAATCTGAAGCATCTAGAGATGCTGGCATCTTATTGAATATATCCAGAGCTCTCCCAGACAACTTTGCAACCAAAATGGGCATCTTTTGGTCCTCAGGAATCTCATGAAGTACACACAGCCTCTCGAAGGTGATGAAATATTCAACAATGTCTCGCTGTATGTTCCCATTTGTGGATTTTTGGAGAGGTGGGACTCCCTAGTGTGCAGGGGTTCTGATTCTGCTTCTCTAGCAAGTCCAGTTGATGCGTTCCTTCTCCTCCATGGCTAGTTTCTGGGCTTCAATTTCTTTGTCAGCCTCTATCTTCTTCAGTTCCAAGGCTCTCTGGTGTGCAGCTTCTCGCCTGGCATTCTCTGCTTCTATGGCTCTTCGGTATGCAGCTTCTTGTGCATCAATTTTCACCTGTTTTAATTCCCTAAGTCTTTTGTGTTCTTTCCCCCTCTTCTGCCTGCAATCTGCACAGCTCCAGCTTCTTACTAGTTTCACTTTCACACATTTCCCTGCTTTTCTGACCCTACTTCCCTTTCCCGAAATAAGCAAACAGAAAATAAACTGGTAACCACTTTGGCTGATCTCTAGCCACCACACTTAAATCTCACTTAAAATCACCACCAGTGTATGAAGTGCAAATCTCACTCAAGACAACAAGCTGTGCATTTAATCCTGTACGACTACGCCACTGTGACGGGTTCCCCCTCGGCGTGCCACCTGGAACTGGGATATCACTGAGCCCTCTGACTCACCAGCCTGGGCTCCCTCTTATACTGTGCTGCTGTGACAAGTTGCAAAGCTCTCCAGCCTGCACTTTCACCAGCATTCATACAGGCAGGGACACACCCAGCTGCAGTTATACTCAGACTCTCTAACCACCAGCTTCCCAGCCTGGGACCCCAGAGCAGTACCGTCCTGCCCTGGTCAAATCTGGCCAGTATATGGGTTTAATACCTGGTCCGCCTCTCCATCAATGCGAAGAGAACAATGCACACTTGTGGTAACCAAGCAGAGATTTTCCTCAAGCACTCTAGTCAAAGCTCACTGGTGTAGATTAAAACAAAACAAGTGAATTAAGTACAAAAGACAGATTTTAAGTGATTATAAGGGATAGCAAACAGATAAAAGCAGATTACCTAGCAAATAAACAAAACACGCAAACTTAAATTAATATACTAAATAGATTGGATATGAATTAGCAGATTCTCACCCTGAGAAATGATACAAGCAGGCTGCAGATTCTTAAAGGACAAGCTGCACTTGCTTTACAGCTTGGAATCCCCAGGTTTCTCATACACAGGCTAGAAATCCCTTGAGCCTGGGTCAGGCACTTCTCCCAGTTCAGTCTTTGTTCCTCAGATGTTTCCAGGAGCCTTCTTGGGTGGGGAGTGAAGAACCCCTGATGATGTCACTCCCTGCCTTATATAGCTTTTGCATATGGCGGGAACCCTTTGTTCCAAAGCTTGGGTCCCAGACCAGTCTGTGGAAAAATACTGACATCTCAAAATGGAGTCCAGCATCATGTGGCCTGGTCACATGTCCTTGTAGAGTCAGAGCAGCCATCACTCACAGGCTGTCTGTGGAGTTCTCAGGAAGGCTCACCAGGTGGGAGATAAGCTTCTCCTGAGGCCTATTGTTCTCCCTAATGGCCCATTGCCCTGAATGGGCCCTTCCCAACCAGCTATCTAGACTGAAAGCATCTTGTCTAGTGGGCGTTATCCAGGTGTAACTACATTTGAAATACAGATACATAGTCAATATTCATAAATTCAGATACAAAAATGACACATGCATACAAATAGGATAATCATACTCAGCAAATCATAACTTTTCCAATGACATCTCTCATAACCCATCATGCATAAAATGCATCATGATTATGTCATAATCATATCACTATGAAGAATATGGGGTGCAGTGTCACACACACCACTTAAAGAAAAGACGGTTACTCACCTTTGTAACTGTTGTTCTTTGAGTTATGTTGCTCATATCCATTCCAATTAGGTGTGTGCGCGCCGCGTGCACAGCCATCGGAGAACTTTTACCCTAGCAACACCCGGTGGGTTGGCCGTGGAGCCCCCTGGAGTGGCGCCTTTATGGTGCTGGATATATACCCTGGCCGACCCAGCGCCCCCTCAGTTCCTTTTTGCTGGCTACTCCGACAGAGGGGAAGGAGGGCGGGTTTGGAATGGATATGAGCAACACATCTCGAAGAACAACAGTTACAAAGGTGAGTAATCGTCTTTTCTTCTTTGAGTGCTTGCTCATATCGATTCCAATTAGGTGACTCCCAAGCCTTACCTAGGCAGTGAGGTTGGAGTGAAGTACTGTGGATTGTAGTATCGTCCTACCAAATGCCGTATCATCTCTGGCCTAATAATGGCATAGTGTGAGGTGAACGTATGCACTGAAGACCAAGTAGCAGCTCTGCAGATCTCCTGGATTGGCACCTGGGTCAGGAAAGCTGCTGATGAGGCTTGAGCCCTCATGGAGTGAGCGGTGAGATGGGGGGGTCGGGACCCCGGCCAGATCATAGCAAGCACGAATACATGACGTAATCCAAGAAGAGATCCGCTGGGAGGAGACCGGAAGACCCTTCATTCGGGCTGCTACCGCGACGAAGAGCTGCGTTGTTTTCCAGAACGGTTTCGTACGTTCAATGTAAAAGGCAAGAGCCCTACGAACATCGAGGGAGTGAAGCTGCTGTTCCTGACTATTGGCGTGAGGTTTTGGGAAGAAAACCGGAAGGAAGATGTCCTGGTTGATATGAAAAGTCGACACCACCTTGGGAAGAAAGGCAGGGTGAGGTCGTAGCTGCACCTTATCCTTATGGAAGATCGTGTAAGGTGGTTCCGATGTAAGAGCCTAGAGCTCAGAGACACGCCTCGCTGAAGTGATAGCAACGAGGAAAGCTGTTTCCAAGAGAGGTACAAAAGGGAACATGTGGCCATAAGTCTTGAGAGGACCAAGTTGAGATCCCACGTGGGTACAGGCTGTCGTACCTGTAGATATAGACGGTCCAGGCCCTTGAGGAACCTACCAACCATGGGGTTGGTGAAGACAGATCGGCCATACACTCCCAGGTGGAAAGCTGAGATGGCCACCAGGTGAACTCTGATAGATGATATCGCCAAGCCCTGCTGTTTCAGGTCCAGGAGATAGTCTAGAATGAGAGGCACGGACGCTTGAAAGGGAAGTGTGTCGTGGAGAGAGCACCAGCATGAGAATCACTTCCATTTAGCCATATATGCAGCCCGAGCGGAAGGTTTCCTGCTGCCCAACAGGACCTGCTGCACCAAACGAGAACAGAGCAGTTCAGAGTGGCTCAGCCATGCAAAATCCACGCTGTGAGGTGGAGGGACCGCAGGTCGGGGTGACAGAGGTGGCCGCAATCTTGTGTGATCAGGTCCGGAAAGAGAGGCAGAGGAATCGGGGCGTCCACCGAGATCTCTAAAAGCGTGGTGTACCAATGCTGCCTGGGCCACGCTGGGGCAACCAGAATCAGTCATGATCTGTACCTGTGCGCCTTGATCAGGACCTTGTGTACAAGGGGAAACGGCAGGAAGGCATACAACAGCCTGCTCATCCATGGGAGTAGGAAGTTTGTGAGAGAGCAAAACGCCAGGCACTTCCGGTTGCTGCGCGAGGCAAACAGATCGACCTGGGGAAACCCCCACTTTAGGAAAATGGAGTGGATGACATCGGGGCGGAGTGACGACTCGTGGGATTGGAAGGACCTGCTGAGGTGGTCTGCCAACGTGTTCTGGACCCCTGGGAGAAACGACGCCACCAGGTGAATGGAATGGGCTATGCAGAACTCCCAGAGTTGAATGGCCTCCTGACAGAGGGGGGAGGAACGAGCCCCCCTTACTTGTTGATGTAGAACATGGCCGCGGTGTTGTCTGTGAGGATCGCCACACAACGACCATGCAATCGCTCCTAAAAGGCTTGGCATGCAAGATGCACCGCCATCAGCTCCTGTACGTTGATATGGGGAGAGAGATCGGACGGGGTCCATAGGCCTTGCGTCTGGATGTCCCCGAGGTGAGCGCCCCATCCCAGGGCTGACGTGTCCGTGACGAGGGACAGGGAGGGCTGAGGGGTGTGGAAGGAGACTCCTTCGCATACCACCCTTGGGTCCAGCCACCATTGGAGGGAGGCCAGGACCCCTTCCGGAACAGTGACCACCAGGTTCAGGCTGACTCGACCTGGGCGGTAGACCGATGCCAGCCAGGCCTGAAGCGATTGGAGCTGAAGTCTGGCATGTCTGGTCACGTATGTGCAGGAAGCCATATGACCCAGGAGACTCAGGCATGTTCTTGCCATCGAGATTGGGAAGCTTTGAAGGCTCCAGATAAGGCCCGTCAGAGCGTGGAAACGAGCATCCGGCAGGAGGGCTCGGGCATGCAGGGAATCTAGGACCGCCCCGATGAATTCTATTCTCTGGGTTGGTTCTAGAGTGGACTTCGCCGCATTGATGAGAAGACCTAATCAAGAAAACGTGTCCGTGACCACTTGAACGTGGGAGTGCACCTGTTCTTTGGTGCAACCTCTGATAAGCCAGTCGTTGAGATACGGGTATACCTGTATCCGTCTCCGAAGAAGGGAGGCTGCCACGACTGCCAAACATTTGGTGAACACCCAGGGGGCCGTGGAAAGGCCGAACGGAAGGACCGTGAACTGGTAGTGTTTGCGGTTGACCATAAAGCGGAGGAAGCGTCTGTGTGCCGGATGGATTGCTATGTGGAAACATGCATCCTTCATGTCGAGGGCAGCGTACCAGTCTCCAGGATCCAGGGAAGGTATAATGGTACCCAAGGACACCATGCGGAACTTCAACTTTACCATGAATTTGTTGAGTCCGCACAGGTCCAGGATAGGCCGAAGCCCGCCCTTTGCCTTGGGTATTAGGAAGTAATGGGAGTAAAACCCCTTGCCTCTTAGCTCCCTTGGAACTTCCTTGATCGCCCCCATGGACAGGAACGTTTGAACCTCCTGAATGAGGAGTTGCTCGTGAGAAGGGTCCCTGAAGAGGGACGGAGTGGGAGGGTGGGGAGAAAGAAAACTGGAGAGAGTATCCCCTTTCCACCGTGCAAACAACCCAATGGTCCGTGGTTATAAGGGACCAAGCACGGTGGAGATGGGATAAATGATTCAGGAAGGGTGGGGTAGGATCTTGACCGAGGTCTGGTACATTGTCCTCGAGCAGCCCTTCAAAAGTTCTGCTTAGGGCCCGCTGAGGGCTTGGAAAGGCCTTGGCCCTGGCTTTGGCCAGGTTGGTGGTTGGAGGGTTTCCTCCTGGTATTACGCCCCCGCCTCCTATAGAAGTCCTGCCTCGACCAAGGAGGGGGATAGGAGCATTGGGGCTGATGCTTAAATGGCTTCCGCTATGCAGCCGGTGTATGCAACCCCAGCTATCGCATTATGGCCCTTGAGTCCTTGAGGCTCTGAAGCCTCGAGTCAGTTTTGTCTGAAAACAGGCCCTCTCCATCAAAGGGAAATCCCGTAATGTTTGCTGAAGCTCCGGTGGTAAGCCGGAAGTCAGCAGCCAAGATATACATCTCATCGCAATGCCCGAAGAGAGGGTCTGAGCGGCAGAGTCTGCGGTGTCCAATGAAGTCCTCACCACCGTCTTGCCCTCTTCCACCAAGGCCCAAACTCCTCTCTGGACTCCGAAGGAACTAGGTCCTTGAACTTTAACATGGAGTTCCAAGAGTTATAGTTGTATCAGCTCACGAGTGCCTGCTGGTTTGCGATCCGGAGCTGAAGACCGCCCAAGGAGTAGACTTTGCACCCAAATAAATCGAGGCGTTTGGCCTCTTTCGATATGGGTGCTGGGGCTTGCTGACCATGGCGCTCCTTCCCATTCACTGAGGCCACCACCAGTGAACAGGGCTGTTGATGTGTGTATAGATAGTCATATCCCTTGGAGGGGACAAAGTACTTCCGCTCCACCCCTTTAGCAGTTGGAGGAATAGACGCAGGCGTTTACCAGATTGTTCTGACTGTGGTCTGAATGGTCTGGATGAGCGGTAGGGCCACCCTAGATAGGGCCTCTGCGGACAAAATGTCAACCACAGGGTCCTCCACCTCTATAACCTCCTCTGCTTGGAGGTTCATATTCCGCGCCACCCTACATAAGAGATCCTGGTGGGCACGGAGGTCTATTGGGGGGGGACCCGAAATAGCAGGGTCTGCCACCGCCTTATCAGGTGAGGATGAGGAGGCGGCCACAAGAGGAAGAGGATCATCTGGGCCCTCTTGGTCAGCTGTGTCTTGGAGTCCTGAGCCCACGATCTCAGTGTCAGACCCGGAAGCGGGGTTGGAAGAGGGTCTGGAGCCTGGATGGATGGCGCTGGACGGCTGATGGTGACCTCTGGCACCCGCGGCTCGGAGGGGGCTGAACAAGAAGCCCCTGACGGAGCATCCTGGGCCTGGTGGTACGCCCAGGGAGTCCAAAAGGGCCATTGGGTAGACCCTTGGATTGGACCTTGTCCCTGCGCCTGCCAATGAGCAGCCCCTGAGTTCAGAGTGCTGTGATCCAAGTGGTGGCAGTCGGATAGACGCGACCCCACATCCGACTGTCGAACGAGAGGCGGAGCGCGATGGCCACGGTGGTGCTGAGCGGGTCTGCGAAGATGGAGAGCGATGCCGCGAGGGGGAGCGGTGCCGTGACCTAGATCGGTGCCGGGATCTAGACCTAGTCCTTGATGGTGATCGTTGTCGGGAATGGTGTCTGGACCGAGATCTGCTCCTGGACGGTGACCGGCGTACAGAGCAGTGCCGAGAACGGTGCCGTGAGTCTGATCGGTGCCATGAAGGAGAGTGGTGCAGGGACTGCAAGTGGCGTCAGGAGCGGGAACAGTGCTGGGAGCGGGAACGGTGCTGTGGCTCAACCGACAGTGCTGAGTGGATAAGGGCCGGCTTGCCCTGGGATGGGACCACACGAGCAGGGACCGGTGCCTTTGTCTGCTGAGGGGATGCCGATGCGGTCATAGCAATCAGGTCCCTTGCAGCCGCAAATGTGTCTGGAGTCGATGGCAACTGGACTTCAACCACGCTATGCGTCGGGGAGTCCAGACGCAAGGGACTCAACGGCTCCGCTCTCTGTGACAGAGTCAACGGTGCTGAAGTCGGCACTTGTGCCCCTGGCTGCTCCTCTAAGGGACGCGGCGCCAAGGGCGGGTCCAGGGAGGCTGGCGTCTGCTGAGATGGGCCAGCCTCTTCCGGTCTACGGTGCCACTTCTGACCAGGCAAGTGGGACCGGTGTCGGACCGATGATGTCAGCTGCGGTGCCGGGGAACGCCGGTGCCGCGGGTCTCTATCAGAGTTCGACCGTGGTGCAGCTCCTACTGTTGCTGCCGGGGCGCTGCGCACCGAAGCACTCAGTGCCAGGTTTTGGTGCGGTGCTGGAGGTTGAGGGCTAAGAGCCGCCTCCACGAGGAGCCGTCGCAAACGAAAGTCCCGCTCCTTTTTAGTCCGGGGCCGAAAACCTTTGCAGCTCCTGCTCTTCTCAGTCTGATGAGATTCCTCCAGACACTTTAGGCAAGAGTCATGAGGGTCGCCCATTGGCATGGGCTTGGAGCAGGACGCACAGGGTTTAAAGCCTGGAGCCTTGGGCATGAGCCCAAGCTACTGGTGGGGAGGAGGGAAGATCCCTGCCAACCCGCTAAGTAAAACTATGTACACTATAACTATATAAAAACTCTATAACTGTACTAACTATTAACACTGTTGAGAGGAAAAATGCTAGGGAGAGTGGAGAGCAGCAAAGCCGAGCTCCACAGTTCCAACGACCGTCACGGACGGTAAGAAGGAACTGAGGGGGCGCTGGGTCGGCCGGGGTATATATCCAGCACCATAAAGGGGCCACTCCAGTGGGTTCCACTGCCGACCACTGGGTGTTGCTAGGGTAAAAATTCTCCGAAGGCCGTGCACACACCTAATTGGAATCGATATGAGCAAGCATTCGAAGAAGAATTATGCGTTCTGAGTGAGTACTGCACCACTAGAAGAAGTTTCTCATTGTCATATAGGAAGAACCAGTAGTTTATTGAGAAAGCCTATTGAAGATGAATTAGCCAAGCAATTGCAATAGCCATTAGTTGGCGCTCACACTGCAAAGCTGCAGCCATTTACCAATTAAAGATTTCTCTCCTTCATTAGAGTTCTTTTTATCCTTCATGTTAGTTTGTTTACTGGAATCTGCATTGCAATTTTCTATTTAATGTGTTTAAATTACAGAAAGAAAGACTCTTACTTCTTAATTACCATACTGAAAGTGTAGCATATTCAAATATTTACAAATTTGTTAGCTTATTTACTGTTTTGGTGGGAATGTGGGTTCTCATACAGATTCATCACTAACACTGAAGTGCTTCAAGGCCACCAAAGCTCAGCAAGATCAAGCTAGCTTGCATTTCATGTATCAGCAACAGCCAGTGCAGATACCTTGAATCATTATGTTCATTAATTGCCTTGGAATATATATAAAGTGTAAGTAGCCACTGAATCACCTTTTCTCTTTCTCAAGATCTTGTATGGGGTCTGAAATCTCCGAGGACCTGTGGAAGTTTTTAAATCCATGACTTTTTCAAAATCTTCCAGAACTTGGACATGGATGAAAGTGCACTAAGTGACTTAGCACCTAGTATAGGCATGGACAAGTCATGTTTTAAAATGTTTTCCCTGCTAGGGTTAACAATGACCACATAGCATGTTTTTAAACATGAATGTCTATGACCATACTAAGAGGAAAACCAGGTTTATCATGTAAGTTATGACAGATTAGTTTAGTTTTATTGTATTGCAGTAGTCCTGGTCATGGCTAGGTGCTGTACAAACACGTTCAGTTAATACGTTTTCTAACATGGTACATTTTTTCAAGTGCAGACAAGGTATAAGGAGTCCAATCACCAACATGAGAATTTCCATCCCAAGATGACGACCCACATTTATGAATGAAATCTAGGCCTCCTGTGTGGCTGTGCAGAACAATAATGCTAGGTCAGTGGGACGGTCTCATGAACTCTCATTTGAACACGTTTATAGGTTACTTTGAACTAGTTTTGCAAGGGCATCTTCAGGAACTATTTACCTTGCTGTTTGTTGCTGCAATCAGCACTGCTGCTACCGCCCCAGCATAGGAGGGATGACACACAGCCTTTAAAAACGCAGCCAAGACAGAAGAAACGAGCAAAGCACAAACATTCAAAGTTTTTTAACCTACCTTTTAGAAGATGAAACACTGCAAACAGGAGGAGTGCAGCGGCTATGGAATTGACAGAAGGAGAACGCACAAGGAGAAGACATAAAAAAAGACAGGAAAAGAGGTCAGTGATTTCCTACAACCCCAGCAAAATGCATGGAAGGAGCCTAGGGAGAAACACAGAATAAGGTTTGAATCAAACAACGCCCGAAAAAGAAAAGAGGACGACAGGTTAACAATATTCCTCATTTAGCATCAGTTCTCCTGTTCTCCCGTCAACCCTCAGTCCGTTTCCTTCCTGCTGTGTGGTTAGATCTATCAGGATGTTAGGGGAACAACTCATAACTGCTGTGTGGCTCACTCACTATCAAGCAAGTTTGGATAAGGGAATATGAGTTCTCTCAAAGACTTGAGAGAGAGAGCTTCTGTTGCACCTGCTTTTGCCTACCTAACGTCCTGCATCAAACCTACTCCACAGTCTCTCTTCCGGAGATCATCAGAGATTATAGTATGTTCCAGCAAATGCCACAGAAAGGGTGAAAACTTTTCATTAGCCAGTGACTCTGCGTGTTGCTCTCACCTGGCGATGACAGTACTGAACCTTGCTTGTAAGAAATCTAAGACTGCACCTTTGTTGCTCTAGCTGGCTACTGATACGTCATTTCTTAGCCGAGTAGCAGCTTCACTCCCTAACACACACACACCCTCTCTCAATGAAGAACATACACACCGGCTGTCTTAACTCTTTTGTCCTTCCCCAACTGGGAGGAAACCAGTGATATACCTGACTGTCACATACTTAGGGCTTCCTCAAAAAACAGTGGTCTGGAGGCCCTGGTAACTACTAAAGCCTCCCTGTTCAAAGTTTCTAACCAACACTCCAGTAGACAGAAGCCTTGAAAGGTATGCCTAGATTGCCTGACAAGGGAAGGTTCTGATTCTTTAGGTCTGACCAACATGAAAAGGACACACATCAAGGTCTGCAGGAGAAATACAGAAAGGATGTTAACAGGATGTAGGATTCTGGGAACAAGCAGCTGGAGAGGAACATCCGCCTTATGAAGAGATGAATAGCTGCATATAAGAGCACCATCAAGGCTGGTGTTATTTCATAGGCCAACATATGACATAAGAACGGCCATACTGGGTGAAACCAAAGGTCCATATAGCCCAGTAAATCCTGTCTTTTGACAGTGGCCAGTGCCAAGTGCCCCAGAGGGAATGAAAAGAACAGGTAATCATCAAGTGATCCGTCCCCTGTCGCCCATTCCCAGCTTCTGGCAAACAGAGGCTAGGGACACCATCCCTGCCCATCCTGGCTAATAGCCATTGATGGACCTATCCTCCATGAACTTATCTAGTTATTTTTTGAACTCTGTTATAGTCTTGGCCTTCACAACATCCTCTGGCAAAGAGTTCCACAGATTGGCTGTGCATTGTGTGAAAAAAATACTTCCTTTTGTTTTAAACCTGCTGCCTATTAATTTCACTGGGTGACCCCTAATTCTTGTGTTACGAGAAGGCATACATAGCACTTCCTTATTTACTTTCTCTACACCAGTCATGATTTTATAGACCTCAATCATACCCTCCCCCCGCCCCACCCCGAGTCTTCAGTTTGGAAAAGAGACGAGTCCCAGTCTTATTAATCTCTCCTCATATGGAAGCCGTTCCATACCTCCAATCATTTTTGTTGCCCTTTTCTGAACCCTTTCCAATTCCAATATATCTTTTTGAGATGGGGTGACCACATCTGCATGCAGTATTCAATATGTGGGCGTACCATGGATTTATAGAGAGTCAATATGATATTTTCTGTCTTATTATCTATCCCTTTCTTAATGATTCCCAACATTCTGTTCGGTTTTTTGACTGATGCTGCACATTGAGTGGATGTTTTCAGAGAACTATCCACAATGACTTCAAGATCTCTTTCTTGAGTGGTAACAACTAATTTAGACCCCATCATTTTATATATATAGTTGGGATTATGTTTTCCAACGTTCATTACTTTGCATTTATCAACATTAAATTTAATCTGCCATTTTGTTGCCCAGTCACCCAGTTTTGAGAGATCCTTTTGTAGCTTTTGGGATGTAACTATCTTGAGTAGTTTTGTATTATCTGCAAATTTTGTCACCTCACTTCTTACCCCCTTTTTCAGATCATTTATGAAAATGTTGAATAGGACTGGTCCCAATACAGACCTCTGGGGGACACCACTATTTACCTCTCTCTATTCTGAAAACTGACCATTTATTCCTACCCTTTGTTTCCTATCTTTTAACCAGTTACCAATCCATGAGATTCCCTCTTATCCCATGACCGCTTACTTTGCTTTAGAGCCTTTGGTGAGGGACCTTGTCAAAGGCTTTCTGAAAATCTAAGTACATTATATCCACTGGATCCCCCTTGTCCGCATGCTTGTTGACCCCATCAAAGAATTCTAGTAGATTGGTGAGGCATGATTTCCCTTTACAAAAACCATGTTGACTCTTCCCCAACAAATTATGTTCACCTATACGTCTGACAATATTGTTCTTTACTATAGTTTCAACCAGTTTGCCCAGTACTGAAGTCAGGTTTACTGACCTGTAATTGCCAGGATCACCTTTGGAGCCCTTTTTAAAAATTGGCATCACATTACCTGAATAGCAGGATTCCTGTCATTTGGTACAGAAGCTGATTTAAATGATAGGTTACAGACTACAGTTAGTAGTTCTGCAATTTCACATTTGAGTTCCTTCAGAACTCTTGGGTGAATACCATCTGGTCCTGGTGACTTATTACTGTTTAATTTATCAATTTGTTCCAAAACCTCCTCTAATGACACCTCAATCTGGGACAGTTCCTCAGATTTGTCACCTAAAAAGAATGGCTTAGATTTGGGAATCTCCCTCACATCCTCTGCCATGAAGACCGATGCAAAGAATTAATTTAGTTTCTCCGCAATGGCCTTATCGTCCTTGAGTGCTCCTTTAGCATCTTGATCGTCCAGTGGCCCCACTGGTTGTTTAGCAGGCTTCCTGTTTCTGTTGTACTTAAAAATTTTTTTGCTATTACTTTGAGTCTTTGGCGAGCTGTTCTTCAAATTCTTGTTTGTCCTCCTTTCTATTTTCCAAGAATATGTTTCAGTAATCACAAATACAGGTTCTTCAAGGGTACCGACTCAAGCTCATTGTTCTACATAAGTGGCTGTGAGAAGATACATTAGTTATGTGTACCTCCTGATCCCACAATTTAGAAGAAGAGTGTGGAAGAGCATCTCTCCGGATTACACATTCCTGATACTATGCTCACAGGTTTCTATGGAGAGTTTTCCTTGTGAAGCACAGAAGGGTTAGTTAAGCTATTGCTGAACTCTCCAAACCTTTAGATTTGGAAAAAACAGCATTTAGGAGAGATTTCCTCCAAACAGTTGGCCTTGGGAGAAAAATGTTACTGTCACTGTAGAATTTCAGGATCTGTTTAAAGTTTATCTAAATATGTTTTTATATCATACACCACTTACCCAAGTCTTATCTTGTTGAGTTTAATATAAATATATCAAATATTGAGATAGCTGCCTAGAAAAGTGAGGCATGAAGCTGTACTCCCAGGAATTCTTTATTGCACCTGTTGTATATGCATGAGGCGCTTTCTCAGATAAGGAAGTTGGTACTGTTCTGTATTTCTTCACCATTCTGAAGCAGCGTATCATATAGTCTAGCCTGGTTAGATAGATAATCTGATCAGTTTGCAAGTTTCCTGGTTGACTCTTTCCCATATCTGATGAGAAAGCATGTTCTATAGGTTCATCTTTTGTCCCAGCCTATAGCCATTCTGTCTGTGACTGGTTTATTCCAAATCACTCATTTGTAATTAGTGATAGACAGGTGCACATCTGAACAGACTAAGACTCTACCTGTGAACCTTACAAAGTGTCCTGGGATTTTTTATAATAGGCTTTTTGACTGTAAAGCTCCTTTTCAAATATCACTTGTAAATAAAGGTCCATTACGGTTTAAATACTCTCAACTCTACTGAAAAAAAGAAACTAAATATGGCTCAACTGCACTATTAAGCAGAACATTCCCACTTTCAGATACTGTTTGCTTCTGTTACATTACATTGGTGTTCAATGCTGCAATTTCAAAACACACACTGAAACCACTGTTTATATAAAAATCACAGAAAAAATTGAATGTTCACATTTGTTTAGATGCTGTCCCTCCCAAAATAGCTTTGTTCTCAGGACTGGTTTTTTTGGTTCACTTTGTTTTAACTTAAAAGAAGCCAGAAAAATGTGCACGTCTTAATATTTGTAGTGAACATCTGACTATGGGTATGCCTACACTACCCGCCGGATCGGTGGGTAGTGATCGATCTATCGGGGATTGATTTATCGCATCTAGTGTAGACATGATAAAATCGATCCCCGACTCTGCTGTCGACTCCAGAACTCCACCATGGCGAGAGGCGGAAGCGGAGTCGGCAGGGGAGCGGCAGTTGTCCTCACGGCCAGGTAAATCGACCTAAGATGCGTAGCTGAAGTTGCGTATCTTAGGTCGCGCCCCCCCCCCCCCAGTGTAGACCTAGCCTATGTCAATAGTTAGAAGTTTGCTCCTGTGATAACAAACTGTCAAAATTGCTTCATTTCAATAATGGAATAACAGATAGATTATACGTCCTGTTATAATTTCAGCAACATTCAGACAATTTAGTACAAAGATGGAAGCCAGGTTTACATAGCTGCAGCCCCAAATGTAGTCATGTCCCCAGAAGAATGACTCCTCTGGGATAAAGATAACATGATGTGCTATCAGAGCATTCAGCCTCCTAACCGACCTTGCAGAGTTGGCTGTCCCCCTCACTAGAGAGAAAGAGCCTGTTGGTTTTGTTGGGCAGGGCTAAGTAAATAGAGCATCTGGGGGCCTTACCTCTTCTGTTTGACTGTGATGCCTTTCTGCTGTAGGGCCTTCTCATTGGCCATATGCAGAAGCTGGATCTCCTTCCGGGAAAAAAGCCGTATGGCAAAGGCTTTCTCCAGCAGCTTCTCAGGAGACACTGACTTGGCAATGTCCCTAACAAAAGCTCGAATGTCTTGCTGCACATTGTCCGACTCCATGGGCTGCCCGGCTCTCACTTTGTGGAAGACTTTGAGAAGGGCTAGTGCAATCCGATAGAGCACCTTGTAGCCCTCCACTAGGAACACATCAAAGACCCGAGCAACATACACCAAGGGCAGCTCTCCAAAGAGCCACCGCTGCCAGTCAGAGTACACCTCCAGCACGTCCTCAGACACTGCCACCATCAGCTTGTGTGCTGCCTGGCAGTACTTGTTAACCAGGTCACCAAAGGTCATACAGGAGGACTCGAATGCCAGGAATGTCTGATCAATGAGCCGCTTGGATGGGTCATTGCAGGCAAGGATGCGACAAACCATCTCGAAGCACTCTGCCTCATCCCTGCTGTAGTGGAGGAGCAGAGCCACCACAGAAGGCAGCGCTGGGCAGAATGATATGTCAGGGAACTGATTTGCAATGCAGCAGATTATCTTTCTGACTGCCCCAATGCCCTCAGCATTCAAACAGTAATTAGGCACCAGATTGTTATCCACAAACTCTGGCAATGGGAGGGTGCCAGTGTTACGCTTGCCAATGATCTTCACAACAATATCCCGGTACACGTTTGCATCTGGTGTCACTGTGCGGCATGGGATGTTGCCAATTAGCTTCAGGTATACTTTGGCTCTCAAAGAGTGATTCTTGGCCCAACAGCCCTGTCGGGCAAGCTGTTTGAACTCCTGGAAATCTGTGCAGATTAGCTCCTTTGAGTCCTGTGTCTGGATTGTGGCATCCATCTTGTCCCAATCCACAAAGCGGCTATATTCATCCATGGCTGCAGAGAATGTTTTTGCAGAAAGACAGAAGAGTAAAGACCTTATTTGGGCATTAGGGGACTCGTACTTTTTCCTGGAAGAGAAAGAAAAGAATGTTTAGCAGTTTCTCGTGAAAGATCATTTCCCATCCTCTTCAGGGCAAAGAAATTCAGGTTGCTCTGTGTTGCTATGAAGATGCTTCCCACTGCAAGCAAGTTCCCAGATGCAGATTTTTGTTTAAAATATTTTAATCCCATTTTCAAACCACAGCATGTTCTTAATCCACGTTTAACCAGTACATTCAAAAATCAGCCCAGTGTAGATTCTAAACACATTCCAATGTGCAGTTTCCCTAGTACAGCTGTTCTGGCTAGAGACGTCTCTGCAATTTGCACAAGCTCAAGTTATGTTTGCATTAACTGTGTAATGAAGAAGATGCTACCATCCTACTGATTCAAAGGCAGCCATTGTGAGGTGTTGTCTAATACCAGCCTCTCCCCTGTGATTTTAGTGGAAGGTGAAGATTACCTGGACTGTAAGCATCTAGTGTAATGCACTGGCCTGTGGGTTCGTGAGCTTTCATACATACACTTGTATGATCAAGTCACCCTCTAGTGGCTGTCCCACAAAGAGACCACCTATTATTAGCATCAGAAGAGCTCCTTTAAAAACACAGATCTTTGCCACATGATCTAGAGCTGAGCGATCAGGGTTCTAGGCCCCAACTCCTCAGGGAGGGCACACATATATGAGTTATCTAGTAATTACAATTGTGGCCTAAAGCAACTGGATTTGTTACATTCGCCAGGGACAGTCATTTTACCTCTCCATAGTAAAGCACGATGTATAGCATCATAGCTGTACAGCAATGTTAATAAATTAGGGTTACCATCCGTCCGGGTTTCCCCGGACACGTCCGGCGTTTTTAGCTTTAAATGGCCGTCCGGGGGGGATTTCTAATAAGGTAGAAATGTCCGGGATTTCCCCCTTTCCCCTCATGTAGAGTGCGGTGTGGCTGACTGGACGGCTGTGCCTGATTGAAAGCCGCTCGCAGCCACTGGGGCCTCTAGCAGCCAGAGTCCCTCCCCCTCCCCCGGTCCCTCCTCCCCCGCAGAGCAGCGCCTTATTTGTTTGGCTGCACGTGGAGCCCGCAGCTCTCCCTCGGCCTGGTAGGGGGCGGCAGGCAAGGGACAGGAAACGGGGGGTTAGATTGGTCGGGGGTTCTGGGGGGGCTGTCGGGAGAAGGGGGTGTAGAGAGCGGTTGGGGCAGGCAAGGGACAGGGAACGGGGGAGTTAGATTGGTCGGGGGTTCTGGGGGGGGC
>NW_020664418.1:2665007-2685660 GCF_002925995.2 Terrapene triunguis | reverse complement strand
GGGGCTGGGGCAGGGCTAGGGCGGCACCCCGTGACCTCTTTTTTGAGTGTTGAAATATGGTAACCCTAAATAAATAAGAGTAAAGATTATCAGTGTTCCAGAAAACAAACGACTCCCCTCTCCATAAATCAGAGTGTTTTAGGAAATTAACATTTACAGACAAGTTCACTCTCAACAATAAGTTGCATTAAAAATATTTTGAAATGCCTAAGCTAGATACCTTGCCCATGAAAGCTATTCTTTCCCCCATTAAAGGGAAGCAAAAACCTTTGCCTACTCAAGGCAAACATGTTTACAAATATACAATCAGTGCTAGCTAGAACAACAACTCTGATACAAATAGCTCTAGATCCTACTTGAATATTCATCTGGATATCTTGGAACCATGTCAACTTTTAAAAGAAAGGAGTTATGTTTGAAAGAGCAGTATGGTAAAAACAAGTAAAAGCTTCTCTAAAAGATTCTTAGTAAAGGTTTAGTTAAAAAAAAAAGCTCTCATTTTGAAATCTTCTGCTTTTTGTATTAAAAATATCAATTTTGGGAGGAAAAAAAAGACACTGCTTAAGAGTGTGGATTATGCCACCCTCTGTTCTCAGTTCCATCCTTCTCTTCTAATTCTGAGACCAATTTTCAGTGTGTGGTCGAATTGGGTGGGGCCATGTTCCCACCCCCATTCAAACAGGCAGAATTTCTTTCAACATTCGGGAAGGATGAATAATAGAGGTTTAAGTTCTCCTGTGAATTTCTGCTTTGGGGTTTCCACCAGTTTATTCTTGGGGGACTATAGGATACTGGTCCATTGCAGAGTGAAGTTCATCAGTTACTAGGAGTTCCAGAACAAAGTAATAATACTTTGTACTTCTCTATCACCTTCCAACCAAGGATCCCAGAAAGATTTATGAACATTAATTAACAGGGTGGATTTGATTTAAAACAAATTGATTTAAATCATGATTTAAATCACTAGTCAGGAAGACTCGATTTAATCATGGTTTTCTACATAAAAGTGCATTCTTGTTGGTTGTTATAACCTTCATACATATTCTTCACAACTCAGAGATAGAGAGATGTAGGTTTCATTTTTAGAAGGTACAACTATACATTTTTAAACAGTGATTTATTTTGAAAACTTTTCAGATTAGTTTTATAGCTATACTGTATCAGAAAATGAATGATTGTTTGGTTATTTCGTTTACCAAAGGTAATTGAAGCAGCTATTTATGAAGTCATTGGGAGGTGAACTATCCCAATTCAACAGGTTAATCATTAATATTTGGAGGATTTTCTTGCCATGCTGTATTAGGAGAACATCACCAGACAGACATTTAAATTGTTTTATTTAACTAAAACATCGTTAAATAGTCTGGATTTTTTTCTTCTACAGCAAACATATAATATTTTAACAAAACAAGCACATGTCCCTTGCTTCTCACATTTATCTCCAGACTTCTTCTCCTTGTCCAGATCTATTCTGCCCCCAACAATCTTCTATTCATTGAACTTTTTGAAACTTTGCACTTTTAGAGAGGTAAGGGATTAACTCTGTGTACACAAATTTGCAAATGGACAATAGAGTTGAGGTCTGTTATTTCTCACCTCTATATATTATTTATTTATTTAAAACATTTTTGCTGTTAACAAGCATGTTATCTCTGGAGACACAAATCCACAGTTTGAGAACTGCAAAACTAAGCATCTCTGATGGCATCTTCTAGACTGAACACTGTGTCCCATTGGGTAGATAGAAATATTAACCTATATAATACATACAGAAGCCCCTGGAACCCCATAAGATTGGGTCCCTAATCCATGAACTATCGGAACTCATTTACAAAATTTTTCTTAAACATTACATAAATATATTGTCTCATATTATAGAATTAGAATTTATAATCCCTATTCCATGATGAGATATCTTTGAGTTATAATGTATCTTAAATAAAACTATCTTTAGATAGGTTTTTTCCTCAAAGCATTTTATCCAAAAAATCTGATTTAAATAAAAAAAAATCCATTTTTTTTAAATCATTGATTTTTATCCACCCTGTTAATTAACCCTCACCACATCTTTGTGAGGAAGGGAAGTATGATCCCATTTTACTGTGACCTAGACAAAGAAAGGTGACGCATGGTGCTTGAGATCATTTCAGTGCAGTGCACTTTACTGCTGGAGTCCAGTGCTGCAATGGATTCACTCTCCTGTCTCATTCTCTGGCACATTTATATTGTGGCAGTGCTTTGCCTTAGAGGACAACCAGGGCACAAACACATGAAATTAGTCTTAGCTGGCTATTTCCTGCCAATTGCCTCTCTCCCCCTCCTTTTCATTCAGCCTTCTCTTGTGTATTATTTGCTCTCTTATTTTCCTCCCCCGGGGCCTTGCTCACTGAAGGCCTGAACCAAAACTGACTGAAGCAAGTGGGAAACGCCCAGAGACTTCAGTTTTGGATTAGGCCCCCAAAGGCGGTATATAGGGGTGCTTGTGTATATAGGGGTGCTTGTGAGCACTGTCCCATGTGCTTTTATAAAAACGTCAAGAGAGAGCTGGCTGTATTTTAAAGAATACTTATTGAGGTTGCAGGAACAAACCATCCCAATGTGTAGAAAGAATACTGGGGAGGGTTAGTTTAGTGGTTTGAGCATTGAGCTGCTAAACCTAGGCTTGTGAGTTCAAATCTGTCTGGGGATTGGTCCCCCTTTGAGCAAGGGGTTGGACTAGATGACCTCTGAGGTCCCTTCCAACCCTGATATTCTAGGATTCTAAATATGACAGGCGACCAGCTTGGCTTAACAGTGAAATCCTTGCTGATCTTAAACACAAAAAAGAAGCTTAAAAGAAGTGGAAGATTGGACAAATGACCAGGGAGGAGTATAAAAATACTGCTCACGCATGTAGGAGTGAAATCAGGAAGGCCAAATCACACTTGGAGTTGCAGTTAGCAAGGGATGTTAAGAGTAACAAGAAGGGTTTCTACTAGGGTTACCATCCGTCCATATTTCCCCGGACATGTCCGGCTTTTGCGTCTCTAAATAGCTGTCTGGGAGGAATTGGTAACAAGATTAAAATGTCCAGGGTTTTTTTCTCCCTCGCCTCCCTCCCTCCCTTCCGTGGAAAGTGCGGCTGCTGATTGGGCAGCTGGGCCAATTGAGCCGCTCCCATCGGCCTCCAGCAGCCAGAGCCCTCCCCTGCTCCCCCCTCCCTCTGTCTGCAGCCCTGTGTAACACACAAACCGACCCACTGGGCAGCGTGTTTTGCAAACACGTGGAGCCAGAATGGTAAGGGGAGTCTGGGGAGGGGCAGTCAGGGAGCGGGGGAGTGTTGGATGGGTCCCCGGTCTCCACCTGCCACCCCCCCTCCACGCATCCCCCCTCACGTGCCCCCCCGCCTGCCCCTCCCTTGTCTGCTTGTACTGCCAGAGCCAGCAGCAACTGCTGTCTGCTGCCCCTGGGTCCTAGCATCCCCCATCCACTAATGGCAAGGCAGGCTGCCCTTACCCTGCCCTTCCACCCTAGCCCTGAGCCTCTCCAACGCCCCAAACCCCTCAGCCCCAGCCCTCATCCCCCCGCACCCTAATCCTCTGCCACAGCCCTGAGCCTCCTCCTGCATCATGAACCCCTCATCCCCAGCCAGAGCCCTCATCCCCCCACACCCTAATCCTCTGCTCCATCCCTGAGCCCCCTCCTGCATCATGAACCCCTCATCCTCAGACCCACAGCCCTCACCCCTGCATCCCCAAACTCCCTCCCCCCTTCCCACACACCGCCTCCTGCCCTCAAACTCTCTCCCAAAGCCTGCACCCCCTCCCTTTGCACTGCCTCCCACCCCCAAACTCCATCCCAGAGCCTGCACCCCTCACCCCCTCCTGCACACCCACCCCCTGCCCCAGCCCGGAGCCTGCACCCAGCACCCAAACTCTATCCCAGAGCCTGCACCCTGCACCCCTCCTGCACCCTAATCCCCAGCCCAGGACCTGCACCCCAGACCTCCTCCCCCCATCCAATCCCCCTCCCAGAGCCTTAGGCAGGTGGGGGGGGTGGGTTCTGGGCACCATCAAAATTTCTACAACCCTGCCACCCATGCAAGTGGATAAGGGTCGGGGCAGTCAGGGGACAGGTAGGGTCCTAGGGGTGGGGGGTTCTCAGCAGAGGGCAGTCAGGGGACAAGAAGCAGGGGGGGTAGGGGTTCTGAGAGGGGCAGTCAGGGGGTGGGAAGTGGGAGGGAGTGGATGGGGTGGGGCGAGGCTAGGGCGGGGCTCCCCCCCCCCCCAAGTGTCCTCTCCTTTGATTGTGGAAATATGGTAACCCTAGTTTCTACAGGTATGTTAGCAACAAGAAGAAGGGCAGGGAAAGTGTGGGCCCCTTACTAAATGGGGGAGGTAAACTAGTGACAGAGGATGTGGAAAAAGCTAATGTACTCAATGCTTTTTTTGCCTCTGTCTTCACGAACAAGGTCAGCTCCCAGACTGCTGCACTGGGCAGCACAGCATGGGGAGGAGGTGACCAGCCCTCTGTGGAGAAAGAAGTGGTTCGGGACTATTTAGAAAAGCTGGATGAGCACAAGTCCATGGGGCCAGATGCACTGCATCCGAGGGTGCTAAAGTAGTTGGCAGATGTGATTGCAGAGCCATTGGCCTTTATCTGTGAAATCTCATGATGATTGGGGGAGGTCCCAGATGACTGGAAAAAGGCTAATGTAGTGCCCATCTTTAAAAAGGGGCAGAAGGAGCATCCGGGGAACTACAGGCCAGTCAGCCTCACCTCAGTCCCTGGAAAAATCATGGAGCAGGTCCTCAAGGAATCAATTTTGAAGCACTTAGAGGAGAGGAAAGTGATTAGGAACAGTCCGCATGGATTCACCAAGGGCAAGTCATGCCTGACTAACCTAATTGCCTTCTATGACGAGATAACTGGCTCTGTGGATGAGGGAAAAGCAATGGATGTGTTATTCCTTGACTTTAGCAAAGCTTTTGATATGGTCTCCCACAGTATTCTTGCCAGCAAGTTAAAGAAGTATGGGCTGGATGAACGGACTATAAGGTGGATAGAAAGCTGGCTAGATCGTCGGGCTCAACGAGTAGTGATCAATGGCTCCATATCTAGTTTGCAGCCGGTATAAAGCGGAGTGGCCCAAGGGTCAGTCCTGGGGCCGGTTTTCAATATCTTCATTAATGATCTGGAGGATGACATGGATTGCACCCTCAGCAAGTTTGCAGATGACACTAAACTGGGAGGAGTGGTAGATATGCTGGAGGATAGGGATAGGATACAGAGGGATCTAGACAATTTAGAGGATTGGGCCAAAAGAAATCTGATGAGGTTCAACAAGGACAAGTGCAGAGTCCTGCACTTAGGACGGAAGAATCCCAGGCACTGCTACAGACTAGGGACCGAGTGGCTAGGCAGCAGTTCTGCAGAAAAGGGCCTAGGGGTTACAGTGGAAGAGAAGCTGGATATGAGTCAACAGTGTGCCCTTGTTGCCAAGAAGGCTAACGGCGTTTTGGGCTGTATAAGTAGGAGCATTGCCAGCAGATTGAGGGACATGATCATTCCCTCTATTTAGCATTGGTGAGGCCTCATTTGGAGTACTATGTCCAGTTTTGGGCCCCACACTACAAGAAGGATGTGGAAAAATTGGAAAAAGTCCAGCAGAGGGCAACAAAAATGATTAGGGGGCTTGAACACATGATTTATGAGGAGAGGCTGAGGGAACTGGGATTATTTAGTCTGCAGAAGAGAAGAATGAGGGGGGATTTGATAGCTGCTTTCAACTACCTGAAAGGGGGTTCCAAAGAGGATGGATCTAGACTGTTCTCAGTGGTAGCAGATGACAGAACAAGGAGTAATGGTCTCAAGATGCAGTGGGGTAGGTTTAGGTTGGATATTAGGAAAAACTTTTTCACTAGGAGGATGGTGAAGCACTGGAATGGGTTACCTAGGGGGGTGGTGGAATCTCCTTTCTTAGAGGTTTTTATGGTCAGGCTTGACAAAGCCCTAGCTGGGATGATTTAGTTGGTGATTGGTCCTGCTTTGAGCAGGGGGCTGGACTAGATGACCTCCTGAGGTCCCTTCAAACCCTGATATTCTATGATTCTATGAAATGCTGCAGGAGCAGAGAAGGGAAGTGAAGCTGGAGCCAGCAGGCTATTGCCTGAGCTGGGGTTTTTGTACATGAGCTACTTTGATGGGTGAATGCACTAAGGGCCTGTGTGGGAGCAAGAAGAAAGTGAGAGGAAAGTAAAGAGACTATCAAAAATCACTACCTGGCACTTCACTGGCAGATGTGGGAACACACTGCTGTTTTGAGCAAGGAGGCAAGCAGATGGATCTAGACAAGCAGATGCTTTATAAAGCAGTGAGCAAGCGACCAGGGAGCTTTGTGACCAGGGGCCGCTAACAAGGAGTTTCGAGAGGGAGTTTGGAAGGGGAGTGGGAAGGGGACGAGTTACACTTGCCATTCTTTAAAACCTTTAAACTAGACTATAATCAAAACTTCTTGATTTAAACAAAAACCCTATCATTAACCTAGGTAGCTGTGGGATAGAATGCAGGCAGAAGCCCAGCAGCAGAGTGGTGGCTATCCTGTTTATTGTGCTCAGTGTAGCATGTATGATTACCCGCCCTGTGGGCGGGTGGCGTATGTGTGCATTCGGTGCAAGGAGCTCCTAGCCCTCAGAGACCACACACGGGCTTTGGACGCCAGGGTGGCGGAATTGGAGGAGCTAAGGGAAGCAGAGAGGCACATTGATGAGACATTCTGGGACACTGTAGATTTGTCCCACCTCCAGTTAGACAGCCCTTGCACTACTAAGGAGGATGAAAGGCTCAGGGAAGGAGAGCAGTCAACAGGAGCAGAGGGAAACCTTCCCATAGGTGGGACTCTTCTTCCAGATGATGTTGGGGTATCCTCTCGCACTGAAGAACATAAATTGTTGGGCAAAAGTCAACATGGTTTCTGTAAAGGGAAATCATGTCTTACTAATCTATTAGATTTCTTTGAAAGGGTCAACAAACATGTGGACAAGGGGGATCCAGTGGACATAGTGTACATAGATTTCCAGAAAGCCTTTGATAAGGACCCTCACCAAAGGCTCTTATGTAAATTAAGTTGTCATGTGATAAGAGGGAAGATCCTTTCATGGATTGAGAACTGGTTAAATGACAGGGAACAAAGGGTAGGAATAAATGGTAAATTTTCAGAATGGAAAGGGGTAACTAGTGGTGTTCCCCCAGGGTCAGTCCTAGGACCAATCCTATTCAACTTATTCATAAATGATCTGGAGAAAGGGGTAAACAGTGAGGTAGCAAAGTTTGCAAAGGATACTAAATTGCTCAAGATAGTTAAGACCAAAGCAGACTGTGAAGAACTTCAAAAAGATCTCACAAAACTAAGTGATTGGGCAACAAAATGGCAAATGAAATTTAATGTGGATAAATGAAAAGTAATGTACATTGGAAAAAATGCCCCCAACTATACATACAATATGATGGGGGCTAATTTAGCTACGACTAATCAGGAAAGAGATCTTGGAGTCATCATGGATAGTTCTCTGAAGACGTCCACGCAGTGTGCAGCGGCAGTAAAAAAAGCAAACAGGATGTTAGGAATAATTGAAAAAGGGATAGAGAATAGGACACAGAATATCTTATTGCTCTTATATAAATCCATGGTGTACACACATCTTGAATACTGCATACAGATGTGGTCTCCTCATCTCAAAAAAGATATACTGGCATTAGAAAAGGTTCAGAGAAGGGCAACTAAAATGAATAGGGGTTTGGAACGGGTCCCATATGAGGAGAGATTAAAGAGGCTAGGACTTTTCAGCTTGGAAAAGAAGAGACTAAGGGGGGATATGATAGAGGTATATAAAATCATGAGTGGTGTGGAGAAAGTGAATAAGGAAAAGTTATTTTCTTGTTCCCATAATATAAGAACTAGGGGCCACCAACTAGGGGCAGCAGGTTTAAAACAAATAAAAGGAAGTTGTTCTTCACACAGCGCACAGTCAACCTGTGGAACTCCTTGCTTGAGGAGGTTGTGAAGGCTAGGACTATAACAGGGTTTAAAAGAGAACTAGATAAATTCATGAAGGTTAAGTCCATTAATGGCTATTAGCCAGGATCGGTAAGGAATGGTGTCCCTAGCCTCTGTTTGTCAGAGTATGGAGATGGATGGCAGGAGAGAGATCACTTGATCATTACCTGTTAGGTTCACTCCCTCTGGGACACCTGGCATTGGCCACTGTTGGTAGATAGGATACTGGGCTGGATGGACCTTTCGTCTGACCCAGTATGGCCATTCTTATGTTAGAGCAGGGGTGGGCACACTCTTTGGCCCTAGGGCCACATCTGTGTGGGGAAATTGCATGCAAGGCCATGAATGTAGGGTTGGGGCAGGGGGGTGGGGTGCGGGAGGGAGTGCGGGGTGTGGGAGGGGGTGTGGTGTGCAGGAAGGGGCTCAGGGCAAGGGGTTGGGGCAGAGGAGTGGTGCGTGGTGTACGAGGGGGCTCAGGGCAGGGGGTTGGGGTGCAGGAGGGGGTGCAGAGTGTGGGAGGGGGCTCAGGGCAGGGGCTTGGGGTGCAAGAGGGGTGCGGCAGGGCGCTCAGGGCAGGGGGTTGGGGTGCAGGAGAGGTGCACCAGGGGGCTCAGGACAGGGGGTTGGGGTGTGTGGTGCAGGAGGAGTTTGGGGTGTGGGCTCCGGCCCAGCGCCGCTTACCTTGAGTGGTTCCAGGGTGGCAGCGGCGCGCAGCAGGGCTAAGGCAGGCTTCCTGCCTGCCCTGGCCCCATGCCGCTCCCGGCACCACATCCCTGCGGCCCCTAGGGGAGCAGGGGGTGGGGGGCAGGGGGTTCCACTGGCTGCAGTTCCCCGTTCCCGGGCCCCACCCGCCACAGGGACATGGTGTCGGCTGCTTCCAGGAGCGGCGCAGGGCCCGTGGCGCCATGGGGGGGTGGCAATCCCTTGGGCTGGATTCAAAGCCCTGACAGGCCAGATCCAGCCCGCGGGCCGTAGTTTGCCCACTCCGATCTAGAGTCACAGATCTTTACCGGCTCCTAGTGGATTCCTGGTGGTTCTTCTCCCATCCTACGAATCTAGTGTGGTGACATTCCTAGGTTGGGAAACTCTAGGGCAGAGCCCTGATGACAAAAGAGCCCCAATCAGATCATTGGTAAGGAGGCTTTTCCAGGAAGGATAACACGTTTGAACAAAACCATCAGTCTGTAGGTGATTAACATTAGCAAAGGGTTGTAACATTGTCAAGGCTGTCCAAAGCGTGCCTGCTCACAAATCTGTCTGCAAAGCCTATGAAATCTGTGTGTATTTGAAACAAAATTCTTCAATACAGTGGTGCCCAGCGAAGTACCTGTGCTGGAACCGGTACTTGAAGCCTTTGTAAGTGACAGTCTAGGTTTTCCCCCTGCTCCTTAATGAGCCATGGTGCATTGCCACTGCATGTCCTACATTCAACAGGGCATATTTTATTCTGCCACAGAACTTGGGCTGTTCCAAACTCCCAGTCCGATGAGGTCACGAGCAGGGTATGGATCAGCACAGAACCATGGCAGAACAGCTTTCGTATAACCACATAGGAGGCACCACTGTGCTAGAAACTCCAAACCCCAACAACTGCTGCTTTTCTGTACTACCCATCTCCTCCTACTGCTTCCATGAGAAAGGAAGGGGATGGGATCCATCAGTTGGGGGCAATTCAAAGTAGACTTGGTGGAGAAGGAGGAGGCGGGGATTTCACCAAGATATAGTGGGGACTGGCTTTGGAGTCCCAGACACTTCCTGGCAGCCACAAATCTTCCCTTCTGCCACAGCAACCCTGGAGAACCTGACACTCCAACCTAGGAAACTAGCTGGAACTGTAGTATAAGACAGTGTCCTAACCACCAAAGAACTGGAATGCTTGATACCAGTGAGGACAGGAAAATGCGAAGAGTCATAATTTCCCCCCCTGTCCAGTACCTGGAAAGCAGTAATGCCAAGAGATACCTATGGATGGTAGCAGACAGCAAACTAGCAGGGAACTTATTATGCCACGTGACACCAAAAAAGCTGTGATTCTGGGCTGAATATGCAGAAACAGGTCATGGAGCCAATAATCCTGATTCACAAAGATTTGACAAGATTGCACCTAGAATACTGTATTAAGTTCTGGGTATCTCAGCAACAGAAAGAGATGGGATTTAGAAAATAATAAAACTGATAAAGGGGATGAAGGGAGAAAAGATTAAAAAACTATGCAGAGTGTGATGGGTTGGATCACAGAGTCCCCCTTGGGACTGCCACCTGATGTGCTGAGACTACCTCTGAGCCCGTTTTCCCTGGCAGCTTGGGACTTCAGTACCTGTCTTCTTGAGCCAGACACGCTAGCCTGCTGCAAACACAGACCCAGGTCTGAACCACATCCCTCAAAAGCTGCAGACTTAACTGAAAACAGCTTAAGAAGTGCTCCTGTCTCTAGCACCCAGATATCCAGTTCCCAATAGGATTCAAACCCCAAATAAATCTGTTTTACTCTGTATAAAGCTTATTCAGGGTAAACTCATAAATTTTTTGCCCTCTATAACACTGAAAGAGAGATATGCACGGCTGTTTGCTCCCCCAGGTATTAATTACTTGTTCTGGGTTAATTATTAAGTAAAAAGTGATTTTATTAAATATAAAAAGTAGGATTTAAGTGGTTCCAAGTAACAACAGACAGAACAAGGTAAATTACCAAGCAAAATAAAACAAAAACACGCAAGTCTACGCCTAATACAGTAGGAAACTAAATGTAGGTAAATCTCACCCTCAGAGATGTTCCAATAAGCTTCTTTTACAGACTAGACTCCTTCCTAGTCTGGGTCCAGCAATCACTCACACCCCCGTAGTTACTGTCCTTTGTTCCAGTTTCTTTCAGGCATCTCTTTGGGGTGGAGAGGCTATCTTTTGAGCCAGCTGAAGACCAAATGGAGCAGTTTCCAGGGCCTTATATAGTCTCTCTTGTGGGTGGAAACCCCTTTGTTCTCCTGTGTAAAATCCCCTCAACAAGATGGGGTTTGCAGTCACCTGGGCAAGTCACATATCTATGAATGATTTAGCTTTTTGCAGGCTGATGCCATTGTTTACATGTTAGTTCGAACGTTCCCAGGAAAGCTCAGATGTGGATTGGCATCTCCCAAAGTCCATTGTCAGTTAAGTGTTTCTTGATTGGGCACTTACTGAGAATAGTCCTTTCTCAAGAAGCTGACCAAATGCTTCACTGTGGCTACTTAGAATCAAACAAGTACATAGCCAATATTCATATCTTCGAATACAAAAATGATACACACATACAGACAGCATAATCATAACCAGCAAACTACAACCTTCCCATAGACACCCCACTTGGCCTCCTCTGCATAAGAACTGACGCAACCATAGCAGCCTGCTTGCAACAATGATCTATATGGTCACAGTTTATGTCAATAACATCACACACAGCTTGTGTAAGGGGAGACAATTGTCCCAATTGTGTTTAGAGACTGTGAATGTCAAGAAGGGATAGAATTATTTAGCATGCATCAAAGGGGTATAAGTAGGAGAACAGAATGAAATTAAGAAAAGGACATTTTTTGCTGACTCTCAGAAGAGGTTCCTGAGTGAGATCTATTACAGTATAAAATAGTCCAAGGGAAGTGATGGAAGCTCTGTCAACTACTCTGTCAGGATTATCTGCACTTGCAATGGCATGGACTAGAGGCTTTTCTAGGGTTAGCTTCTACTATTAAACAGTATAAATAAGACCGAATGAAGAAATCGTATATCCTAAAACCATGCACTGAATGTGGATAGCCTTCAAATTGCCATGTTTTCAGTCAACTGACTAGGGGAGAACTGGACAGAACTTTGTAATTAATTAGTTCTGCCACATTTTCTATTCCATTAATAGAATTATCTTTATCTGCTTCCTCTTATTTGTTTGTCATTTGGTCTACTTTCCTTCCACTATCTTTCTTAAAACTGAATTGAAAAGAATGTTCTCTCTACACCAGCAGAAGAGGTTACTGCAGACAAAAATAAGATTTTTCCATTGAAACTCTGCATCAAAAATTAAAACGGTTGGGCCAGCAACTGAAGAGGCTCAGCTTTCTATGCCCATTTGGCAGTAAGATGTCAACTGAAATGCACCAGGAGATTGATGAATGATTAGCAGATACCTATGGCATAGCAGCACTACCCTTTTCAGCAGAATTTATTAAAAGAGAAGAGGAGATTTTAACCCAGGTATACTGGCCAAATTCTAATGTGGGTGATCATATTCTGCCTTCTTAGACCGCCCCTCAGATGTTCAACTACAGAAGTTATTCTTCTCTTTTCCTTGAAGAGGTGTTGTGTAATATTATTACAGCTTAATGGTTGTCACATTCTACCCTGCAAATGGCTGCATTTCAATATGATTCCTGTAGCTTACAGTCTCTGTAAAACGCTTTGTGTCTTGGCCCCAATTCAGCAAATTGCCATCTATATGAATATAACATTAACCTATTTCATCAAATTGTAACATATGAAGAATCTGAATAAAATGTACAGTAATTAATCAAACTCTCTCACCACTTGAATAGGACTCAAGAATTATTTGACTTCTACCTGTGATAATTATTGCTGGTTATGTGATATGTATGTATCTTTTCACCCTTGCAACTGACATCTGTAATCCCTCATAACCCAAGCCTGACCCCAGATGTACAGTACCTTCCCTCTTAACTTGTGTATATTTAATTTTAAACATTCACTTTAATACAATTTTTTTCCCCATCCTAAGAAAAGTTAAGTAGCAAAATATTGATTTGAGTAATCTTGAGTTAAATCAATCTGTCTCTTTAAGGAGAATCTGCCAGATTAAAAATATTTGTTGGTAATAAATAAAAGGTAAGAACATCTTTTAATATTTTAGATTATTAAATCTACAAATTTTAAGCACTAATTGTTTGCATCGTCATCAGTCCAGATACTGAACGTAGTCTAGTACAGGGGTAGGCAACTTGCGGCATGCGTGCCAAAGGCGGCACGCGAGCTGATTTTCAGTGGTACTCACACTGCCCGGGTCCTGGCCACCGGTCCAGGGGGCTCTGCATTTTAATTTCATTTTAAATGAAGCTTCTTAAACATTTTAAAAACCTTATTTACTTTACATACAACAGTTTAGTTATATATTATAGACTTATAGAAAGAAACCTTCTAAAAACGTTAAAATGTATTACTGGCACACGAAACCTTAAATTAGAGTGAATAAATGAAGACTTGGCACACCACTTCTGAAAGGTTGCCGACCCCTGGTCTAGTCAGTGTAATTTTTACTTATAGCTTATTTCAAGTCAGTTTTACTTTGACACTTTGGAACTGGCAACAATTGAAATATCTGACTTACATCACTGCAGGAGAGCGTTTAAAAATCTAGAAAACACACCTGCTTTCAGTGAATTTTTAAAAAAATCATTTAAAAAATTGATCTCCAATGTTTTTATTGTTTAAAATTTAAATCATCCTATGTTGACCTGATACTGCCTCCTTAATAAGCCTGATATGCTCAGAGTCACTTGGATAGCTTTGTTCTTATTATGTTTAAAGATCTTGTCAATTCCCTATTAACTGATTGGTGTTAAAGTAACAAAGTTTGCCAAAGCTGACACTTCACCTACATTTTGCACACTTGTGACATAACAATGTACCATGGTTCTGAAATCAAAATTATTCATATAAATTAGCAGAAGTTTCACTGGCTTAACTGACAATTACCTCCTTTCCCCAAACATCTCGCATATAGTCACCCTGATTTGTACTCTTCAGTTATTGCTAAAACAGTCAAACTAAATTGCAGCATATATTTTTATAAATATGTTATACAACATGTTAACAGAAAACAGATTGTCTATTTTCCCCTCCACATAAAGACCATTAGCTAACCTCCTGATGCTGCAATGCAGAGCCATTCCCACACTCTCGCTGGTTTCACATTTAGTTGTTTCCTTATCGCTTGCTGCAGCATTACTAACCTCTGTCTCCTTTGCGTCCCTGGTACACTCATATTTGAGTAGAGTTTACACGTACAGATTATCACATCTACTGCTTCAAAAGTGATTGGCTATTAATTCCCCCCCTCCCAATTAAAAACAAAACAAAAAACCTCCCCACAACTTTGAGGAGACATAACTTCACATTCTCCAAGAGCACTGAGCCATAACTGAGATGCTGATGTTTTATACACCAAGGGGTCCGTGACTTAAAAGGGAATGCAGCAGTTTCCTATTGGTATAAAAATACTGTAGAAGAAATGAAGGTCAGCTAATACACACTTGTGCTCTTACTCCCTCAATGTGTTCAATCTCTTCTCCAGCTTCTTCTCTACCCCCGTGTGGCAGGGCACTGCTAGGAAAGCCCCTAATCAGCTCCTGCCACCCTGGTACCCAATCAGAGGGAATGGATTGGGGCTGGGTAAATAGCCAGTGCTTGCCTGGAAACTGCCCCCACTTGCAAGCCTCATTAGCAGGAGCTAAGAGGCTGGGAGGAAGTGGAAGGGGGATGAAGACCAGGAGGGAAAGGGCAGGCTCAGGGGGAGGAAAGAGCCTACTAGTCTTGCTGGTCAGGCCTGTGTGAGGCCAAGCCATGTAAATAGCCTGTAAATAGTGGGAAACTGGTGGTGAGAACGGACATAAAATAGAGAGTATGGGCGTTGCACCAGCTTGGAGCGTCCCTGAGTCTTTAAGGAGCGGGGCCAAGGGGCCGAATCCAACAGGGCATGGCATGAACCCGTTATACCCCTACATTCGTAGCAGCTGACTTAATAAATAATACTCCTACTATATTAATTTGGAAACAATACAGGGACAATAGAAATCAACATATCCTAATCAGAAGAGGATTTTCTTTAGCAAACAACTTTAGCTAGTTTCCCTGAGTATGCAGATATTTGCACCACAGGGAAAACTGAACATACCATGCTAACACTGGAATCAGTTTCTACATACTAGGATGCAGTTAGTCCAGTTAATCTAAGAGATTTATTAGAATGCTTTCTTTCAAGAGCAGTGCATGGAGTTCAATGGATTGCCTTAATGAGGTTAAATGCAATTTGATCTCCCTACGAACTGCCCCAGGCTTTGTGTACAGCAGCACCAGCTCTCTCATTGCTTACATTGGGATTTTGAACCAGCTTCCTGAGCGTAGATCTGAGTAATGCCCTAATACTAATTTATCCAGTGCCACAGAGAGCTGGGTGATTGCTTTCTGCTCTAGCTTCCCTTATACCTTGGGGACAAAGTTCTATAAGATCTGGAGGTCTACCATGAACTAAAATTGCTACACTCCATGTCTCACTTTTACAGCTGGATAAGAGTGCTCAGTAGGATGAGCTGGTTCATGAGTCTTAACCATGTCCCTTGGGACAACATGCATGGCTACACATGAAGGATAGTGACAGAAAACAGGCATTAGGACCCTATGCTTCAATTATTAAGGCCGCATTAATGGCATCTTAATGTGAACCATCTATAATGCATTTAATTACTATCAAATGCTCACGAACAGCAGGAGTTAAGTCTCCAGTGGTCCAGAGAGAGAACTGGCGCTAGAGATTTCTTAAAAGAAACTAGATTTCTTTCTTGGAAAGTGTAGGGTGATTTCCAGAATCTCTCAAATTGATGAAGCACAGATAAGCTAAATATACTGTCAAACTGTATATAGAACACGTTGCTAATAACCAAACACAAAGGATTCCAAATGTCCATGATTCATAAAACCAGAATCTGCACATAATTTCTGATGCAAGCAATTACATTTACAACAAATGTAAAGTAATGCACACTGGCAGAGAAAGTTAAAGCTATTCATTTACCTTATAGGGTTCTAAATTAACTATATCAACTCAAGAAATGGACTTGGGAGTCACAGCAGATAGCTGAATAGAGACCTCCACTCAAGGTGCAGTTGCAATCAAAAAAGCAAACAATGTTAGGTTACATAAAGAATGAGACAGTAAACAATACTGAGAATATTATAATACCATTATGTAAATCAGTGGTGCGGCCTCATCCGAATACTGTGTGCAGTACTGGTCACCCCATCTCAAATAGGATATAGTAGAACTATAAGGGGTCCAGAGAAGGGCAATAAGAATGATCAAGAGCCTGGAAAAACTCCTTTTCAGTCTTTCTTCACAGGGATTGGGATTGTTGTTACTTTAAAAAGAAGAAAAATAAGAAGGGACATGAAAGAAGTATGTCAAATAATGAATTGTGTAGAAAAGGTGGATTGGGACCTTTCAGTTCTGTTCACTCTGTCTTAACACAAAAGCAAGGGACAGTAAATGAAATTGAAAAAGGAGTAAAATTCAAAACTAATGACAGTGTGTAATTAAATGGTGGAACTCTGCCACATGAAATGGTTGAGGCCAAGAATTTTAAAAGATTCAAAAAGGGACTGGATGTTTATATAAGTATCAAGAATAACTGGAGTTATAATTAATAATGATAAAAATTTTGTGGAAGGACTTCAGAGCTTAAGTCAACCTCTAACTGTTAGAGACCTAATGTGTGTGCATGGGGGGTGGGGGGGGTGGGGAGAGGAAATACCCCACATGTGCCTACTGCAGGGTTCCTACACATTTCTCTGAAGAATCTGGTGCTAGCCACTCGTAGAGATGGGACACTGAGATAGATGGATCATGGGTCTGATCCAGTCTGGCAGGTATGTTCTATCCAGAGTTTTATTTTTGTACCTGAAAAACACCTCTATATTCACAGGCACAATAACTCAGTGAAAGTGCTCTGGTCTGCTACACAGGTGACTGCTACTGCAGTCCCAGGTTTGGCCTCATTTCCTGGGAATGACAGTGCAACAAAGGTGGCCTCAAATAAATGTTCTCTGTTGCTAACTATTGGAAAGGTTGCCAAACAAGTAGCACCACTGAGGAGCTTCTTGGTCAGGACAGTGACCATAATACAAGGACTTGAGGTTGAAGAGAAGCGGGATTTTAAGTGTCAAAAATGTCTGCAAAATCGTTCTATGTGTAGGTTACGCTAAAAAATAGTATGAATTTGACTGATACTGTTATAATTTAATGCAGTGAACACAAAACAGTAGACAATTGTTTTATTCTTTTAGGTTACAGCAGCTGTGGGATATGGAGCTGTAACACATTTGCAGCACTTGGAGCATCTCTTTCTAATGAGTAGGCCACACTGGATGACAGCCTACTATTGCTATCTGCCAATAGTTACTCCTTTAGCTCAGGTGGGGTCTGTACTGTGATATCAAGGGTTGCAGTTTCCAACTCTCCTGAAGACCTGCATGTGTATAGGATTGTTCGAGCAGCTCAGTTATTTTGCACCCTGGGTAGCAGGTTTAGTCTTTGTCTAACAGGCGTTGGGTAAGCTTTTCAAGCATTGTTCTTCATTACAAAGGATCGCGAAGCACTTTCTAAACAATACACAGAGTTCACTCACCAAACACTGAGATGTGGCCACCGCGGAGGTAGAATGAGGCAGCCATTTTATACCAACAACTTTTTTTTTTTTTTTTAAAGGAAGGAAAAAGCAAAAAATAACTTCTGCAGTCAGAGAGGAGAGGACTCAAGCTGTAATTTTGCCAGTAAACAAGAGTTATTCTTGCCAGGAGTCCTATTACTAATGAGATAGATGGATGCTGCTATAATATCAGCATCTACTAATCGCTGAGGATGGTTAGCACAGTTAATGAACTTCACACCTGTAGCTAAACCATTCCAAATGTGCATGTTTGATGCCAAAGCTGAACCACTGAACTGGTGGAAGTTGCTGGTCAGTCACCTAGAGGCCAACTTTGTTGCGGTGGCATTTCCAATTTTTGTCTGCAGATGTAGAGAATACTGTCTTCTCTGTGACTATTTCCAATTTCAGAAAGCCATTGGGAGTAGGAAAGCTAAACTTTCTGCTCCAAGAAATGAATAAAAAAGCAGCAGATGAAAATATTCCATTCATAGAATCACTGTCTACTAAACGAAGAGGGATCAGTGAATTACAACAATCTTTTCAGTTCTCCCATTAAATTAAAGTACTGAGATTTAGAGAATACCAGCATTCCCTACAGTCAATGCTTTAAAACTTCTTTAGTGATATTTAATAATATTTAAGCATAAAATCAAAGGTGGAAAATACTCAAATCATCTAGTCCATCCCCTCTGTGACAAAGGAGAATCTCCAGGCTACTCAGAGAAATGAGGCTTTCACAACTTTCCTTGGTAGGCTGCCAAAAATAGAGGTCAGTAAGTTTTTTCTAGTCCATAGCCCAAATTTTCCCTTCCTTAATTTTGCACATTTACTCCCTTATGTCGTGCTCAACTGCCTTTTCCCTCCTTGGTGTTAATATTCAAGTTCCCAGACAGGTATGTCTCCATTAGCTAAGCAATACCTATTCAGACTTTAATGTTTCCTTACCACAGTCAGTATCTTCAATCTTTAAAATAATTTTAGTTCTTTCCCAAACACCTCTGGTTTGTCTGCATCTTCCTGATATTCAAATGCCCAGAAAGCAATATTGTATTCTAGATGCAGTAGAGCTTAACTGTCTGCTCAAGGCTATATGATGCAATGGCATATTCACCCTGAAATGAAAATGAACCATTTTACAGCTGTATCGTATAGCAAGCTCATCTTCAATTTCCTCTCCACTATCATCCTTAGGTCTCATGTTTAAAATTAGTAATGGAAAAGCTTTCCTATTAAATTGTCTGCACTTCGGATTAGTCTCCCCTAAGATATATTGCTTGCATTTGTCTAGGCTGAATCTCATCTCATGTCCTGTCCTTTATCTAACTCCTCTCTCTTTCTATTATTTTCTGTTCTCACTGATGTTCATGCCACCATGTTTTACTATTATCTGCAAATTTAGATTATGACCAGCATAGAGACAACAACAGTTTCATTATGACCAGCATAGAGACAACAGTAGCTGATAGCATCAGTCGAAGCTTGTAGAGAATTTTTACGAAGTGGGGAAGATTAATAGATAATGGGAATACACTACTAAAACCCAGGAGAGATCATAACACTAAACAATTAAGGTAAATCAGAGGCATCTGAAAAGAAATGATAAAGTGACTCAGTTGTGTGTGCCTGTAGACAATGTCTAGAGACACCACTGTGTGCATTAGCATTGTTCCCACATTAATAATAATGTTGTACCAGTGTATACCTATGTCAATTTAGACTACCTAATTGTTCTCTTTATTTGGCCCTAAATGTCCACAAGATTTCTTTGGGAAAAGCAATATATGAGTGCACACACTTAAAAAATTAAAGTTGTCATTACAGTATATAAACTCTTTATAAAACCAGGTCTATTTCCGCCTCTCTCACCCTCTCTAATGTTACTGACTCGAACCGTGACCGTATAGATCATTGTTGTAACCAAGGTCCTGTACTGGCACCAAATTGCGTACAAAGGAGGTCAAGTAAGGTGTCTGTGAAAAGGTTATGATTTGCTGGTTATGATTATGCTATGATGCATGTTTCATTTTTGTATTTAAAGTATTAGCTCTATACTATCCATATTTCAAACTTGTCCTATGCTTCTGGGTGACACCCCAGACAGTTTGGCATCAGCACTGCCTAGCCTGCTTGATGGCCCATTAAGGACCATCAGCTATACAACTGACACATTGAGAGACAGTAGATACACCTTATGACTCAGCAAGACATGCAGGGACATTAGGGTGACCAGACGTCCCGATTTTATCGGGACTGTCCCGATATTTGCTTCTTTGTCCCGCGTCCCGACCAATGTTTGGTCGGGACACTGGACAAAAAAGAAATTTTGCCCTCCGCTCTGGCGCTCGCGCCCCCCCACCGCCCCGGCTCCGCCCCCTCTTTCCCCCATTGGCTCCCTCCCCAAATCCCCGCCCTGGCCCCGCCTCTTCCCCAACCACACAGCATTCCTCCTCCCTCCCAGGCTTGCAGCATGGCGGCGCAAGCCTGGAGGGAGGGGGTGGCGGCGGGTGCCTGGATCCTGGAGCTGGTGAGTCAGCTCCGGCACCCGGGCACCGGGCGGGCAAAGGGGGGCTGGCAAGGGAGGGAGACGGGGGGCTCAGCTGTGAACCCCCCCGCCGCGCCAGAGGGCTTCTGCCCGGGCTGCTGCACCCGGGGCCGGGAGCGCAGCCTGGAGGCTGCTCCAGCCCTGCAGCCCGCGGGGCAGCGCGGTGGGTCCGGTCGGGGGCAGCGTGGAGCTGGCAGGGGCCAGGTGGGCGGCGCGGGGGCATGGGCCGAATCCCTGCTGCTGCCAGGGAGCCCCGCGCCTCTCCCTCCCGCTCGCGGCTGCGGCCCCTTCCCGGCGGGAGGGAGACTAGGCGTGGGGGACACGCGCCGCATGTGGCCGGGGCAGCGGGAGGCGCGTCCCGCTGGGAAGGAGCCACAGCCGCGAGCGGGAGGGAGAGGCGCGGGGCTCCCTGGCAGCAGCGGGGATTCGGCCCCTGCCGCCCACCCGGCTCCTGCCCGCTCCGCGCTGCCCCCGCCTGGACCCACCGCTCCCCGCATATGCCCGTGGCGGGCCGGGGGGCGGGAGGCTCCGCTGGGAGGGCAGCGCGGGGCCGGGGCCTGCTAATGCCCCAGGCCCCTTTAAAACTCTTTTCTTTTTTTGCTCCGCCCCCCCCCCCCC
>NW_020664418.1:2658321-2664907 GCF_002925995.2 Terrapene triunguis | reverse complement strand
TATACTACTAATCTGGTCACCCTAAGGGACATGCCTATGGACAGAACTCTAAGGCTTTCATGCCATGTGCTGGGCAGCTTGTGTTTGAAACAAAGGAAGCACAGGACACATGGCAAGAGACTATAAAAGGCAGCTGCATCTTCTTCATTTTGTCTTCAATCCTGCTTCTTACCTCTGGAGGAACTTTGCTACAAACTGAAGCTTTGAACAATGGACTGAATGACCCATCCAAGCTATGGATGTACTCCAGAGACTTGACTTAATCCAGCAGTTTATTCCATCACCGCTACAAGCCTGAACCAAGAACTTTGCGATTACTGTATGTAATTAATCCCATTTAACCAATTTTAACTCTCATCTATATTTCTTTCTTTTTATGAATAAACCTTTAGATGTTAGATTCTAAAGGGTTGGAAGCAGCGTGATTTGTGGGTAAGATCTGACTTGAATATTGACCTGGGTCTAGGGCTTGGTCCTTTGGGATCGGGAGAACCTTTTTTCTTTTACTGGGGTATTGATTTTCATAACCATTCATCCCCATTCAGAGTGATGCTGGTAGTGATACAAAGGAACTGGAGTATCTGAGGGAATTGCTTGTATAACTTCTGGTTAGCCAGTGGGGTAAAACCAAAGTCCTCTCTGTTTGGCTGGTTTGCTGTGCCTTAAAGTAAAGGACCCCCAGCCTTGGGCTGCGACTGCCCTGCTCTAAGCAATTTGTTCTGAATTGATACTCTCAGTAGTGTCCCGCCAAAGGCCGCTTCGTTACACCCTCCCACCCCCCAAAGTAACAAAACCTAACATGAGATTCTTTGCTGGGTTGCTCACAAGGGCATCCTTATCGAGGACATCTATAACATATAATTAATGAATAATCCCTTTTCTGAAAAAGCTAATTACCAATAGCAAGTGTCACCAAAAAAGCGACAAAGGATAATCTCTTCACTTTGGAGGACAGCCAGGCACTGGCAAAGAGCCACATATTGTTCCTCCTTTCATTGTAATTTCAAGTAGCTTGCCAAACAATTGCACACAAACACCTTTCAGGCAATAAACTGCCATATTTTAGTGTTTTCTTCTCTAGTCTTTCCAAAGTTCTGCCCCACTGGTGAAGCTGGAGAGTAGGAACATTCAAAAACAGTGTGAGCAAAAAGGCTGCAAATCCTTTTAGAAAAACATAAGTGCAAAATGTTCAACACAGAAATCCTTCACCACAAATGACACCTTTGTTGGCAGGCCCCTCAGAAAAGCTGGGGTACGTCTCAATGCAAAAAAAAAAAAGAACAAGTGCAGTTTTTACATCAAGATTGCTACCTAGTGGAGACGAGGAACTATAGTTTTTGACCTTGCCTGCTTAAGTCAAGGTTAACTCCATGCGGGCAGTATGGGGTTGACTTCAACTATTTACCCACAAGTAAACTGTCTGTGCCTTGTCTCCAGTGTGATCTTATATTCAGATGGCTCTCGTGATTGAAAACAGTGTTTTCAGCACAAATTATTAGACTATGGGTTGAACCAAAATTGGACTGAATTACCTTCTTACCCCTAAAATTTGTCCTTGCTGAGTAGCATGGAGAACTCACCACTAATGTTGTCTCTAGTTTGAAGTACCAAATAAGTGGATGGGGGACCTGGTTCAAAGACTGTGTAACTGGCACTGTTAAACACTAAATGTACAGTTTTAAAAGGTGTGGTTTATACCAAATACCTGCATCTCCTGGCTTCAATCACCTATAAAGAATAATTGCTACCCAGAATAATTGCACTTGAAGTATATGAAAGCATGAATGAGAAAATGTGAAATTCCCATAAATACAGTATTGTAGTTATGGACTTGCTCTTCCTATCGCTTACATTGAAATAAGTAGCTCATCTTGTTATTCATATGAGCACGTTCATCATACGTATCACGGTGCAATACTTATATGGTGCAATTTGTGGTATCTAAATAATGCAGCTTTAGCTGATGTCCTCTTATTATAGACCATCCCTGGACCCTTCTTTCCTATTCAGAATTTTGGCCTTACTATTAACAGCAACTTTGTAGAACCCATAACATTACATATAACGCTTACAGGCAATGTGAGGACATCTTTCTTCCATACTTGAGATTGCATAGAGAAGAATTTTTTTCATAGGTGACAGATACTCTAGAAAACTGGCTCTGAAGTTTGTAATATTTCTCTTTTTAGATTCTGTCTACCAGTTCCTGAAACTGGAAGAAGAAATGTGTACTAGACTCTGCTATGTGGCTTCAGATCAGCAAATCTGTTGTAGCTTGATGTCCCACTCCTGGCACCCCGTGCAGTGTACAGAAAGCTAGCACTAATGACAACCCTGCTGTACCCATATTCAGCTATGTCCAATCTAAAGTCTGATGGGTTGAGAAACAAAGAAACCCTTCTTCAGAAACACCACAAAGACCTGCTTTAGTGGGAACTGATGAGGCAAGAGACTATCAGAGCAGATATCTACAGCCGATGAGTTAAATCATTCTTCAGTTTGTGTGTTTTCTAGGAAACCCAGTAACAGGATGATCCACCACACTATTGTTTTAGTCTACGAAATCTCTTCTTCCTAGGACAGTGGTTCTGAATGGTGATGAGCATTTTCCAGCATATTTCTAGAGCTCAGCTATCTTTCTAACTACCCTGGGACAACTCAGCAATTATGCCTATTGGTTTAAGCAGCAGAGAGCCAGAAGAACAACAAACATGGAATTGCAAAGTCCAAGAGCATGAAACCTGCCGATAGCCCTCATGTGTCTGAGCAAGTAATTCAAAACATTAGTTAACTCCACGGCTGGACATCACCAGCACATGCTTTGATCAATACACATGATCCAAGCAAGTCCATCATTAATATAACACAATCAGCCACATCCATTTTTATATTAGTGTGGTCATATGATCAGTTCAGGCAAGTCCAAAAATATCACATGACTGTAGACTAGCAATTCCTTATTCAAACTGTGAATGTACCACCACCAAGAAGGTGGCAAACTGTTGGGCAAATGGATCAGGACATTATAATGGAACTTACCAGTAAAGTAAGATCTCGGTGAATGAAAATCCCGCTAGGCCTGACTTTGGAAATTTAGGATTTCACCTGCCGAAAGGAATGAAAGGATCCCTGCCTTGCAGTCATAGCACAGGGTTGCATATGGAGATTAAACTGCTCTTTGTCTTCCTTCAGGGCACTAATTTCTGCAAGTTATTTACTTCAAATGTTCGGTATTTGGGAAACTTTAACATTTCCTAAAGCTTGTGATTTTTTATTTTTTTTTAGTTTGTTAGTTTTCTGCCTTTGGTTGTGAACCAGTGTGACACTCTGTACCTCAAATAGCACCCTGCAACGCCATATTCACCACTGTGATATGATTATGATATGCTTTGTGCAGGTACCATTTGAGAGGTCATGATCTGTTGAACATTACTATCCTATTGAATTATATGTGTTACCATTGTATTTGAAGTTATGAAGTTTTGCTATCTGTGTGTTATTGAAATATGCTGTGCGTCTGGGAGATGACCACAGCTAGCCTTTTGGTGGCAGAAAAGGAGCAACTAACCCTTACACACAACCAGATATTGTGCAAAATGTTTATCAGTAAAACAGTCCTGAAATATCACCGCCAATACTTAATTGGTAACTCATGATTTGCATAAGCCTCTATTAAATATAAACTCACATGGTGTTTTGAAGACACTTTGTTATGACTGAGGAGGTAGGAATCAAACCCATAAACTTCAAACCTACCATCTGAAGTTAGAGGTTTTCAGGTTAATTGTTGGAGCCTGGGATTATTTTTATTCCCACTTTGTGTGCACTGTTGCAGAATCAATGTGGAGTTTTCACTGGATTTAAAACAAATATGTTAAAAAATAACAAGCACACTTCAATGTTGTTTACACAAGCAGTTCCCATAATCTACAGGATAATGGAAATTTTAATCTAACAGCAAACAGTCTGCTGCATTAAATCCCACATTACGTGAATAAAAAAACAAACAGATCGGTATTTCAAATTTAAATCCATGCTTGTCACTTGTGTTTCCAAAACAACTCAGTAACCACTAACAATTCAAATTGCTTATGGTGTCAACATCCATGCCAATTGATAGAGGCAGCAGCCAGCAATGCCTGAGCCTACATTTTCCAGATACCACAGAGGCTCCCCAACCTTCCCCATCTTCCCCAGCTACTCAAAGTTTCCCCACCCCTTGCCCAACTAAAACCTCCAGCCCCTCCTCCCACTATCTGAGATTAAAGGCCTTTCTTCAGTCCCCTTCCACTCTCCGCAATAGCTGAGTGCATCCCACTTTTCAGAATACCATTCCCCATCTTCCTGTGACCCCTGTATACTATGTCACTAGACACACGACCATCCCAAGCAGCACCTCTAGACCCACTGAACCCCACTGCTACACTCCAACCCCTGTGCACTTAGATGTACCCCCAGTCTGCTCACACACCCCAAGCTGTACTCCAACTCCCATAATGCACTTCACTGCTCCCCCAAGGGTGCACCCCTACCCCATACAGCACCCCCAACCCCATCACACCCATGTCACATCCCTCCTACTCCTTAATACTACACCCCACACCATCAACCCCAAGGTGCACCCCACTGCTCCCCTATGCTCCAACTCCACCCCATCACCTGCTCCACTGCTCCCCCACCCCCATAGTCCCCAACAGTGCACCCCATTGCTCCCCCACCCCATCACAGCCCTCATGGTACCCCATAGCCTCCAATGCTACACCCCACTCTTCCCCCACCCCCATCACAGCCCTCCATGGCACCCCCGCAGCCTGGGCCGGACGTGGCTAGCCGCCCCCCAGGCCCGCTCCCTAACTCTTTCTGGAGGCTGAGCCCCGCCACGCTCCCTTACCCGGCCCGGCGCCGCCTCCGCCGCCCGCTCGGGTATCAGCCGCTCCCCCAGCCTGACAGGCCGGCGCAGGCGCACACGCGAACTCCCACTCAGACACGATCGCCTTCCAACCGCTAGACGATAGGGTAGGCGCATGCGCAAGGAGATGGACTGCTTTGCCTCCGCCTTGGACAGGCCGCCGCTAGGAATATTTTGCCTATGCGCAATAGCAGCGGGAGCTTTGCTCCCTGCCGTTTGGCAGGGAGGAGCCAGTGTGAGCCTAGTACTATACACAGACAGGGGCCCCCTGACCCCGCCCACACCGACCCCCCACGCTCACCTAGGGCCCTCAGCCTCAGGGGTAGGGCTAGTGCTGCCCTCCCAGCTCCAAGGGCCCTGGGGAGGGAGAAATGTCACGCGTGGAGCTGGACAAAACGTGCTTCACTGCGAGGCGAGAGGTTGGCGCCAGGGGGCAGCACAGGCCCAGTGCGTTGTGGGGGTGCTTGGCTTCTTCTGAGGCATTAGGTTTTGCATGCGGCAAGAGGCAGAGTTCTGGCTTGATGGGCCACTTGTCTCAGCTGCTGGCTCGATCCATGCTCCTTACCGTTAAGGACACAGAAGAGGCCGCATCTTGGAGTGGGGCTGTAAGGAGCTCACTGGATACTGTGCAAAGTGGCCAGGGCACAGGCTGGAAATCAGAAATTTCTGGTTTTGTTCATGGCTGGGCCACTGATTCGCTATGTGAGTTTTGGTAAATCATCTGATAACTCTGTGCCCCAGTTTCCCCATCTGTAAAATGGAGATTGTGCTATTTACCAAGGTCCAGTGGTTAGGGCACTAGCCTAGCACTTGCTCTGCCACAGACTTCTTACATGACAATGGGTAAGTCAATTAGCCTTTCTGGGCCTCATTTCCTGATCTTATAAATAGAGATAATAGCAGTGCCTTACTTCACAGGGATGTCGTGAGCATAAATAAAATAAAGGTTGTGAAGTGCTTTGAGAGCTGACGAAAAGAGCTATATGGGAGCTAGTGTAGCAAATTTGGTCAAAGAACCACTGGCGCAGCGCCTCCTGTTGGTCATCTGGGAATTAGCTCTTTTCCAGCATATGGAGCCCCCTCTGCAGGCTGGTGTCTCACCTGCCGCTGGCCCCGTGTCCCTCCCGGTGCCCTTTACCTCAGGGTTTTGCCCCAGCAGTACCCCCATGCTCTGGGTCTCCCCTCCCAAGGGAACCCCCAACCCTCTAAACCTGCCTTGCCTCAGTGGCTACTGCCAGTCATCATCTAGCCCCCTCTCACTGGGGTAAACTGCACTCTGTAAAAGGCTACTCATCATTGTCAAGGGGGTCGGACCAACTGCCTCTGCCTAATCCCAGGCTGCAGCCTCTGCAACCCCAGCACCTGTTTTGGCCTTTTAGCAAGGCCCACAGCCTGGGGATTTACCAGGCTGGAGCTCCCCAGCAGGGCCGGCTTTAAGCCGATTCCCCAGAATGGGGCCCCGTGCCTAAGAGGGCCCCACAACGTCCGGGGCTGCCGGCGGAGTGAAAAAAAAAAAAGCTGCGTCTTGCTTCTCCCCCCTCCCTCCAGCGCTTGCGCCGCCATACAGCTGATCAGCGCAAGCCTGGGAGGGAGGGGTGAGGAGGAGGAATGCAGCGTGCTTGGGGAAGACGTGGGGATTTGGGGAGGGATCCAATGGGGCAGTGAGGGGGCGGGGCT
>NW_020664418.1:2633482-2658311 GCF_002925995.2 Terrapene triunguis | reverse complement strand
CTGAGGGCGGAGCCAGGGTGGGGATTTGGGGAGGGATCCAATGGGGCGGGGTGGGGCGTGAGACAATTCGCGTCCTGGCGTGGGGCCCCGCACCTGCTAAAGCCGGCCCTGCTCCCCAGCTCCTCTTGCCTTTCCCCAGCCATGCTCCAGTCCCTGTTTCCTGAGCTCCCAGGCAGCCAAGTCCTTCTCCGTCCAAGGCTGGAGAGAGAGACTCCTCAGCTCTTGGCTCACAGCCCTCTTATCAGGGCCAGCTGGGCCCTAACTGAGCTGGCCACACCTGGCTGCTTCCCCAATCAGCCTAGCTTGGGCTGCCTTGCTGGCTGGAGCTCTCCCTCCTTTCCCGGGCTGCTGCTGTCCTGCTAGCTGGAGCTCTCCCTCCCTTCCTGGGCTGCTTCTGCTTCCTGGAATCTCCCTCCCTGGACTACCACTGCTGTTGCTGAGTGGGGGGGGCCTTGCCGGCCTGCCCCCCTGCCTCTGGAGGGAGAAGCACGGGCCCCACCACCACCTAGGGGTCCCTCCTGCCTGGCCGGTTGACTGCTGCTTGCTGCTGTTGAGGAGAAAGAAGAGAGGATTCCTACTAAGGGACATTGTGGAGGGGGTTTGTTTACAAATGGAGTGACTTTTACCATCTCTGCTCCTGGGGTGGTGGTGACTCCTATTGCTGTTGAGGGGAGCACGGGGAAGAGGCGCGGAGCCCTCTCCCTAACCCATCTGCTCCCCCCCTACCACCACCCCCACTGCCACCCCCTCCACCACCCCACTTACCACCTGGACCTGCTCTTTGCCCCTCAACGGGGCTGTTTGTTCCCCACCTTTCACCACCTGGGACTGTTTGCAGCAGTGAGCAGCAAGGACTGAGCTACACAAGCGCACGTGGACGCACGTACCTCCCCACCTTGGACTTACCCTATCCCCCCCAGCTGCGTTTGGCTGGTGGGGCCCCCTCCCTGCTGTGCCCCCTGGCCCCCCTGTGTTTGCCCCTCCCCCCCTGCAGCCTGCCCCGCCCGCCTCCTCCTTTGACCCTCTAGGGGTTTCCCTTTCTGTTGGTTTGCCTGCCCTGCCCTAGCCCTTCAGTATTTGTTACCTGCCCCGCCCCAAACTAGCGTGAGGGACCACTGGACCCAGGGACCAAATGAGTACGGGGGACAACAAATGAGAAAAACAGGGACTGAGGTGAAGGTCATAAGTTCAAAATGAGGGTACCGGGTGGGGACACCGAGCAGAGAACCCCGGACAGCGCCCACTGCTCCTTGCGCTCCTCAAAAGTGTTGAGGGAGCCAGTGGACGCTGCCCAGTAGAACTCTGCCCGGATGTGTGAAACTAGGGAGGAACGGAAATAGGCCCCACAGAGCACCCCCTCATCCAGCATCCTCCTCCTGGTAGTGTAGATGGAGAATTTGGCCAGGGCCAGGAGGAGGTTGATGAGGAGGTCTTGCGACTTCGTGGGGCCACGGATGGGGTGTGCAAAAAGGAACAGATGCGGGGAAAAGTGCAGCCAGAACCTCAACAAGAGGTTCTGGAGGAGCCAGAATAGGGGCTGCAACCTGGTGCATTCAAGATAGGGGTGTGCCAGGTTCTCCCTCACGCTGCAAAAGGGGCAGGCCTCGGGTACGGGTGTGAACCGCGCCAGGTACACGCCCGTGCTCATGGCTCCGTGAAGGAGCCACCAACTGATGTCCCTGGCGGGCCGTGGGATCAAGGTGGAATAAAGGCTGGCCCTCCGGGGCTCCTCACCCTCTTTAGGTGGGAGATAGTCCCGCCATTTGGTGTCGGGGCAGGACATGAGGATGAGGAAATGCAGTTTTCTGACCTTCACGGTCTCCTGTAAATCCTGTCTGTTTTCTCAAGCTTTTGCCTGATTGGGTGATTTTGAGGTAGTTAGGTTTATTCCAAGGGACAGGAGTACTGTACATGCATCCAGAAACCATATGATGGTCACATTCTCTACATCAGAATAAATAAATACCACTTGATTTATGCTGTTGATACTCTTTAAAAGCATCCCAGTCCCCTCTAAAACCCTGTATGCCTTGCCATCAACCCAAACCTTTCAGATCTGTGAACATGACCAGGTGCTTAAGGATAAGCTGATGTTGCCAGACAAAGCCAACCTCTTTGGAAATATCAGTGAGTGTTTTTCCTGTGTTAAAAGCTCAGTTTCACTGGCAAGGCTGTATGGCATCACAGTAATGACCAGCAGAGTGGATTGCAAGTCAGGCTGGAGGTGCATTCATGATGTGTGGGAACGGGGAGGCCGGGGGGGCTCGCGGAACAGGGGTTGAATAAAAATGTCTGGAGGGCCCGGGGTTAGGGGTGGGCGGGGAGCGCCCTCTTGCAGGGCCCGCTGCAGGAAGACGAGAGAGACGGATGACAAGGCGGCCTCCACCTCCTGCAGTACACGCAGGGGGGTCGGAAAGCTGGAGAGCCCCATGTGCCGACCGAGCACATGGGCATCCACCCAGTCCCCCCATTGTAGTCCAGGAGGTCTCCGACCCTAGTGGTTTCTGCCAGGACCAACCTCTGGCGCACCGAGGGAAACTCCACCACCTGCACACGTAGATCAGGGTTGTGTACCAGGGGGTCCGCGAGGAGGTCCACCCCCTCGGTGGCCACAAAGGACCTGGTCGCTGAAAAGAGCTTCCAGGTCTGGAGGAGGTCCTGGTAGAAGACCGGCAGCTCTGAACGGTCTCGCGGAAGACCCCTCGGGTGGAGAAAAAAGAGCTGCTTGTCATATCGGAGCCCTTGGAGGTGGCGGAGGAAGGCGTGCACCAACGTGCTCCACGCAACATAAAGGAGTCTCTGCAGGGCCTGGAGGCGGAAGACATGGACCTGGCTACGAAGGCAGACCAGGCCCTGTCCTCCCTCCTCCAGGGGAAGACTCAGAACCCCCGCAGAGACCCAGTGCAGTCCTGGCCAGAAAAACTCCAGGGCTGTCCTCTAGAGCCTGGCCAGGATCCCCGGGGCCGGGCTCAGGGTGTTGAGCCGGTGTCAGAGCATGGACAGGACGAGCTGGTTCAGCACCAGTGCCCTCCCTTGCAGGGAGAGACACCGGAGCAGTCCTGTCCATCTCCACAGCCGCTCACCCACCCTGACCTCTAAATCCTGCCAGTTCTCCGGTGGAGAAGGATGCGTGGTGGAAAGATAAATGCCGAGATAGAGCAGCGGACCCGTGCTCCACTGGATGGCTTGGAGCGCGGGTAGGAGGGAGCTCGCCTGCCACCCGTCCCCAACCACCAGGCCAGAGCTCTTGACCCAGTTGACCCAGGTGGAGGAGGCCGCCAAATAAACGGCCTGGCAGGCCTCCACCCGCACCAGGTCGCCCGGGTCCTGGACCACGAGGAGCAGGACCAGCCGCAGTTCCGGCTTCCGAAGCACCAACCCCGCCATCCTCCGACGGAGGAGGCAGAGGAAGGGCTCGATCGCCAGAGTATACAGCTGGCCCGAGAGGGGGCACCCCTGTCGTACTCCCCGCCCGAAGCTGACCGGCTCGGTCAGGGTCCAGTTGAACCTGACCAGACACTCCGCCTCAGCGTACAGCACCTGGAGAAAACCCACAAACTGGGGCCCGAAGCTGAACGCCCGCAGAGTGCCCAGGAGATACCCATGGTTCACCCTGTCGAACGCCTTCTCCTGGTCCAGGGACAGGAGGGCGAACGACAGACCCTCCCTACGCCCCAGCTCTAATAGGTCCCAGACCAAGTACAGATTATTAAAGATGGTCCGGCCCGGGATGGTGTAGGTCTGGTCGGGATGGACCACGTCCGCCAGCACGGACCCCAGCCGCAGCGAGATGGCCTTCGCTATGACCTTGTAGTCTGTGCTGAGGAGCGAGACGGGACGCCAGTTCCGTAAGTTGCGGAGGTCCCCCTTCTTCGGCAACAGGGCGAGCACAGCTCGCCTGCACGAGAGAGGGAGGAGCCCGCTTTTCAAGGACTCGGCCCAGACGGTGACGAGGTCTGGGCCGAGGACGTCCCAGAACACGCGGTAAAACTCCACAGTCAGCCCGTCCATGACCAAAGATTTGTTGGTGGGCATGAGATGGAGGGCTTCCGAGAACTTGGCCAGAGAGAGAGGCAGCTCCAGCTGGTCTCAGTCGCCCGCGCTGACCGTCGGGAGGTCGGTCCAGAGCACCCTGCGGGCTTCGGCGTCGGTCGGATCCGGGGAGAAAAGACCAGTGTAGAAGGCCCTGGCCCTTCCACGCATCTCCTCTGGATCCATGAGGGGGGTGCCGTCCTCCGCCAGGAGGCAGGTGATATGCTTTTTGGCCTCCCTCTTTTTCTCCAGGGCGTAGAAGAAGCGGGAGCCACGATCCATCTCCCGAAGGAGACGGATGTGGGATCGAACAAAGGCGCCCGGGCCTGATGGTCTTCCAGGGCCCGGAGCTCCTCCCACGTCTCCTGGTACGCTGCGCAGAGGGGTGGATCCTCGGGGCCAGAGGCCAGATGCGCCTCTAGCTCTAAGACCTCCCACTCCAACTGCCCTATCACCGCATCCCTCCGCCGGCTGGCACCCGGGTGTAGTCTCGGCAGAAGAGCCGCGCGCGGACCTTCCCCACATCCCACCACTGCCGTGCCGAGGGAAAGATGCACCGCTGCCCCCGCCAGGCCAGCCAGAATTCCCGGAAGGACGCCACGAAGCCCACATCCTCCAGCAAGCTGTTATTAAAATGCCAATAAGCGGGCCCCGGCCTCTCTGAACTGAGAGGGGCCGTCACGGTCATCAAATGGTGATCCGTGAATGGGGCCGGCCGGATGCCGGAGGTGTGGGCCCATGCCAGATGGAAACGTGACAAATAAATTCGGTCCGACCGGGAATGGCGCGACCGATTGTCCTCCACCCGGACATAGGGGAAGGTGGTATCGTCGTCTGGGTGGTGGTCGCGCCAGACGTCCACCAGGGAGTGATGGTCCACGATCTCCCTGAGGATGCCCACGGTCGCCTGGGATTTCTCGACTCCTGAGCGGTCCCGGTCCTCAAGGGTGGTGTTGATGTCCCCGCCCATGACCAGGCACTCGCGAGGATCCAAGGTGCCGAGGAAGGCCGACACCTGCCGATAGAAATGCACTCGTTCCGGGCCCGTGTTCGGGGCGTAGACGTTGACCAGGTTTAATGTCAGCCCCTCCACACAGACCTGGACATGCAGCAGGTGGCCCGGCACGACCTCAGCGACCCCCAGCACCGTGGGCCATAGCTTGGGGGAGAACAGGGTGGCCACCCCGACCGAGCGGGCGCTGGCTGAGGTGGCTAAAATATACCCCGTCCCCTCACTCCAGCCGCCAGCTAGCCTCGACAGCTGGAGCTGTATGGGTTTCCTGCAGGAAAATCACAGAGTACCCCCCCTCCCGAAGGAAGGAGAGCACCTGGCTCATGCAGAGACCCACCCTACCCCGGGTGTTTAACGTGGCAAAGATGACGGCTTTCATAAGGAGGGCTGGGGCGGATCCTCATGGGCAGGGTGATGGACAGCCTCTAGCGGGCCCCGCAACAAACCATGTTGAACCCCAAAGGTCATGAGGAGTTGTGGAAGTTGCGGGCCCGCCGGTAGGCCGCGATGTCCTGCCTGCCGGTCCCTCTCCCCTCCTCCAAAAGGGCCCTCATGGCCCGGAGGACATGATGGAAGTCCCCCCAGCGCTGGAGCGCGAGCTGCACCTTGCCCTTTGAGCCACGGGTGTCCTTCAGGAAGCGGCGCAGCTCATCCCTCAGGGCAGAGGGGGACGCAGCAGCCAATCCACTGCTGTCCTCCGGTGGGGACCCCGAGAGATCCTTGCGGAGACGGACAAACAAGGGGCCAAGCCCCAGCACTGCTGCGCTGGGCAGCCCATCTCCATCCCCGGCAAGGAAGGGGGCGGCGGAGGGAATAGTGTAGCCCCCATAACTTCGGGAAGGGGAGACACGAAAACCGCCCCCTGAGGGTTTTCTGTGGGTAGCGGGAACAAGACAACCTAGGTGGCTGCAATAGAATGGGAGGTGGAGAGGAGAGGGACAGGCAGTGCTTCGGGGGCAGGAAAAGGGACAGGAGGAGGGGCGGGAACAGGATCAGGGGCAGGGACTGGAGCGGGTTTGGGAACTGGGACTGGGTCAGGGGCAGGAGAGGGGACAGGAACAGGATCAGGGACAGGGATTGGAACAGGAACGGGGACAGAGAAAGATCCAGGGTCCCCAGCTGCTGAGCTGCTGGGATGCGGCTCCTCTCGACCAGGACTCAGGGCAGGAGGGGGGCCTTTGCCGATGCTGGGCACAGGCGTCACTGCAAGTGTGTCGCCCGCAGCCACGGCATCCAGCATGATGGAGTCGTCAGGGGGGCCTCCCTCCGGAGGGGAGGCTAACCGCTCCGTCCAGGTGGGAGAGGGTGCGCTCACAGGCTCAGGGCCCAGCCACTCGGCATTAGCCGTCGCCCCGAGGGGCTCAGCAGCCTCACATGGGGTGATATCCGTGGCCGGGCTGATAGGTAGGGCCAGGGGCGCCCCAAGGACAAGAGCAGGGGCTACAGCATGGGGTGAGAGGCAGGGAGGAGGAGGGGGTGGCGGGGCTAAGCCACCACCCAGATCGAGGCCCGCTGGTGGGGGGTCATCCTCCCCCTGGGTGACAGGGGTCAGACCCAGGGCCTCGATCTCGTCAAATATTGAGGTGAATTCAGTCCCCGCGGCCCGAGAGTCCTCCCTACCAGTCACAGAGGCAACAATTGCCCCGGTATCGGTGCCGGGCACAGGTGGCATAGAGGCCATGGGAACTTCCACAGAGGCTCCCTCAGGGGGGGCCTCGACAAGGGGGGCAGGATTGCCTCCATCTGCTGCCATGGCTGACGCCTCCTACTGGGCTCCGTCCGGGGGCGCGGCGGAAGATTTAGCAGCCCGCCCACCTCCTGGGTTTCCAATAAGACTACAGCTAGGCATTATGATTAAGGCTATGTTTTAGTCATTGGTATTTTTAGTAAAAGTCATGGACAGGTCACAGGCAGTAAACAAAAATTCACAACCCATGACCTTTCCATGACTTGTATTTTATACTCCTAACTAAAACTTGGGTTGGGGGGGGCACGGATGCTCTGGCGGGCAGCAGCGTGCAGCCGGGGACCCCCACTAGTGCTGGGTGGGGTGAGCAGTGGTGTGTGACCAAGGACCCCTGCTGGTGGTGGGACGGGGGACCAGGTGGCGGCGTGCAGCCCGGGATCCCCACTGGTGCTGCGGAAGGGGGAAAGGTTGGCGGGGCTGGAAGTCTCCCTACCCAGCTCCACGTGTCCCTGCAGCTCCTAGAGGGAGGGAAGGCCAGAGGGGCTCTGCGTGCTACCCCCCGCCACAAGCTCCAGCGCCGCAGCTCCCATTGACTGGGAACCGCAGCCAATGGGAGCTGCAGGGGTGGCACGCGGAGCCCCTGGCCTCTCCGCCTAGGAACTGCAGTGACATGCTGGCTTCTTCAGGGGAACCCCCCTGACATAGGTGCTGATTCCATGGATGCTCCAGGGCTGGAGCACTCATGGGGAAAAATTAGTGGGTGCTCTGCACCCACTGGCAGCCAAGCTCCCCTCACACCCCCGTCCCACCTCCTCCTCTCCCCCCCCGAGTGCGCCGTGTCCCTGGTCTTCCGCCTACCTCCCAGCGCTTCCCCCTGGCTACCGCCAAACAGCTGTTTGGCAGTGTGCTGGGAGGGAGGGGCAAGAGCAGGAATGTAGCGCGCTCAGGGGAGGAGGCGGGGAAGAGGCAGGGCCGGGGCGGGGATTTGGGGAAGGGGTGGGAAGAGGTAGGGTGGGGCGGGGCTGCATGGAAGGGGTGGAGTGGGGGCAGGGCCAGGGGCAGAGGGGGTGTCGAGCCCCCAGGGGAAAGCGGGGAAGTCGGTGCCTATGTCCCCTGAGGTAAGCACCACCCTGCACCCCAAATCCTTGCTCTAGCCCTGAGCCCCCTCCCACAACCGAACTGCCCCAGCCGGTGTGGCTGGCCCAGGGGCTGCTTGGTCTACTCAGTCAGCCCTGGAACCTGCCACACCGGCCGCTTCAGAGGTCATGGAAAGTCATGGAATCCATGACCTCTGTGACAGACAAGCAGCCTTAATTATGATATCCTCAGATGAAAAGCACTATATAAGTACAGAATATAATTATCACTGTGGGTACACTTTAAGATCTGGATAGCTTGCTACTCAGTAACAAAGTCAGTGTCTTTTAGCAAAGCTTGAAGTGGCCAGGACGGAAACCAAGGAAGCCAGGAAGAACTTTCATAATGTTTATTTTGTTTTATTTTATTTGACAACAAAGCTTTCTGTTCACAATTGGGTAAGTAACGAGCACACTAAAGAATCAGTGACTAATAAAGCGCTATTATTAATCTTTTATACAGCACCATATATGTGTACAATTTTGTGATGTCGGTAAGTCCCTGCCAAACAGATAACAGAGCCCTGCCCTGAAAGGGTTGCAATCTAACTGCAGACAAGAAACGGTGGAAGAGAACATAATAAAAAATACACAGAGCAGGGGGGTGCTGTTGCAGTTGAATGCTACATGGAATGGGTGGGTTTTTAGGAATTCCTAGTATTTGTGATATCCACCCAAATGCAACTGGACAGTAAAGTGAAACAAGATAGAAGTTACAGGAACCTCAACACCCAGAAATGAATGGGTTTAGCCATGCGTGGAGGTTTACAAACACTGCCACAATGGTCCATCTCAGCTATCCTGTCTCTGACAGTTGGAAGATGATGTCATAATCCCACTCCATTTCCTTTTGGAAAGAGTGCTGGAGATCCTCTCTGTGACTGAAATTAAAAAATAAACCTGTTAATGTGTGGATGCTTCTGAGGTTGCTTGAGACTCACTGAGTACTGCTGTGGGAAGTTACAAATGACTGTCATTTAAGCCTGTGATAGAGGCATTTCCAGAAGCTATAATGAAAAATCATTCAGTGATCAAAGCATTTGCTGACCCTTTTCCAACGCTGGTGATACAAGAAATATAATTTACTATAATTATATATTTATTTCTTGAGTGTCATACAGAGCACTTACACACATGGAAAGAGATGCATTCCCTGCCCCAGAATGAGGAAAAATGAAGGGAGTAGCAAGGAAAGAGGATTAGGAAAAGTGTAGCAGGAAAGGGAGAGGAAACAGGGAGATATGAGGTCAAAGACAGAGGTCGGAGTGAAGTTATGTACAGTGCTTGACAGTGAGAGGCCATGTTTCAGTCTCCTAGGTCAGAATTCTGCCTGCTGAAGCATTCTATATATATTCTCAACTTTCTCTCTCTACTTTCCGGGTTTTGGGTCTGCGAAAGATATTCTTGATTAGGCATCTCATGATGGATGATGCTTTTGCAGTATAGGCTTCAAGTTCTTTCTCAATGTCACAATAGAGCTGAGGTTGGTGAAATCACTGACAATCTCAACTGGGTAGTTCCCTGCTAAATTGCTAGAGTCTGCAGCATGTTATAAACCACCAACTAAAAGAATTTTGGTGAGGAAGGGCAGTGCTATTATCCCCATTGTACACATGGGGAACTGAGGCACAGAGACACTAAGTGTTGAACCTGCTGTGGCTCTTATCTCGGGGGACCAACAGCATTGAACATGGCAAGGAAAGAGGGACCAGACTTTGAGATAAGGCATGAACTGTGGTGCAATTTCTAGTGGAGTCAGAGCCCTAATTAACATTTTGCCAGGGAGTCGTCATTTTTTCATTATGCTTTTTTTTGCCACCTAGGAATGGAGATGATCTGGCTCTTTAAAGGTGCATGCAACTGGTACACCTGCTTGCCTGGAAGCCCTCTGGACATGGAGCTCCCATTGACTTCAGTGGGAGTTCTGTATACAGACAACTTGTAGAATGTTGCATTGGAAGTGCTACAAAAATGTTCTCTGTCTACCTGAGAGGAAGAATGGTTCAGTGGTCAGTGGCTAGCTTGGGACCTGGGTTCAACACCCTGCTCTGCCACAGAAGTCCTGTGTGTCCTTGGACAATCACTTAGCTTCTTTGTTCACCATCCATACAGTGGAGATAATGGCATTGCCCTTCCTCACAAGGATGTTTTGTGGATAAATACATTAAAGACTGCGAGGTGCTTGGATAGTATGGCGATGGGAGCCAGAGAAGAACCTTAGGTATCTCCCTGAATTCTTGACATGGAGGTACCTGAATACCTCTCAGGAACAGGAATGACAACACTAACTCTCTTGAGTCCCTCCCTACGGGATGTTGCAGTGGATCATAGCTGTTGTGGGAGGATGTGGTCACGGAGAGCAGGATAGGGACCAGGGTGGATTTGATTTAAAACAAATTGATTTAAATCACTAGTCAGGAAGACTTGATTTAATCATGGATTTCTACATAAAAGTGCATTTTGTTGGTTGTTATAACCTTAATACATATTCTTCACAACTCACAGATAGCTGAGACCCAAACTGGGTCTCTTTTACGGCCTGCTGCCATTATAGGTTTTCCCTTCTAGTGAGAGAATGGTATGGTAGATCTCAAATCAATGAAGGCTACACTCAGAAAGACCTCAAGACTTCTGGAATATGCTGCTCAAACAGTTTCACTTTTGTTGCTACTGCTTGTCCCTCCCATCTCACATTTACCTCCAGACTTCTCCTTGTCCAGATCTAGCCTGCCCCCCAACAATCTTCTATTCATTGAACCTTTTGAAACTTTGCACTTTTAGAGAAAGGTAAGGGACTGACTCTGTACACAAATTTGCAAAGGGACAATAGAGTTGAGGTCTGTTATTTCTCACCTCTCTATATTTATTTATTTATTTAAAAACATTTTTGCTGTTAACAAGCATGTTATCTCTGGACACATAAATCCACAGTTTGAGAACTGCAAAACTAAGCATCTCTGATGGTATCTTCTAGACTTAGCAGAGTCCCATTGGGTAGATAGAAAGATTAACCTAAATAATCTATACAGAAGCCCCTGGCACTAAATAAAATAGGATCCCCAATCCATGAACTATTGGAACTCATTTACAAAACTTTTCTTAAAAATTACATGACTGTATTGTCTCATACTATAGAATTAGAATTTATAAACCCTATTCCATGATGAGATATCTTTGAACTATAATGTATCTTAATTAAAACTATCTTTAGATAGTTTTTTTCCTCAAAAAGCATTTTATAAAAAAAAAACTGATTTAAATTAAAAAAATCTGATTTTTTTAATTTTTTTTTAAAAATCATTGATTTTTATCCACCCTGGTAGGGACACAGTTCTTTAGGGAGCTAAGGCCAATCTCAAGGAAGTCTCAGCAAATCAGGACACGGATTATTACCAGTGGGGAACCAGCACAGACATTGGAGCAGTGGGGTGAGATGGAAGGTCAGAACAGTATTCTAGGGCTAGGAGAGATTGGCAAATGCTGTTGCAGGGAAATAGCTGACAGGTTGCTGAGTGAAGGCAGCATAGAAGAGGTGGGTTTTGACTGTGCTTTTAAAAGATCTGGAGAATATGTTACTATTCAAGATGAGGGAACTAGATGCTCCAGGAGCCATGGAACCTTTCACCACTAGCTCACCAGGTAGAGCTCAGATCTAGGCCAGAACATAGTTTGGCAGTAATGGCTAAAAGCAGATAACATCTAACAGTGGTTTGGTGACCAATGGGAAATGAAGTTGAGGACCTAAGACTAGTTCCTAGTGGATAAGTATCTGAATCACAAAAAATTGCCACCATAATTGGGTCCCTTGTTAGCAGCTTTGTAGAAGCCAAGGGATGAGTGGACCATGGAGATTCAACTGTCCTCTAAGCCCAGGTCAGGAGTAACATATGTTGGCCCCAGGGCACAATGGGGGATGTTTGCAGTGCCACTGCCTTTTCTATGGATAAATAAAGGATTTAAGTCAGGCAGCTCTCATGAGCACTAGAAAGGTCACATGGCACATGTAAAAATTTGGTCCAGATGGTGGCTGCAATGAAATCAGTCCCTGGCAGAGGTGAATAGGGAGTTGTTGGGGGTGGAAATGCAGTGGGTGGAGCACGAGCGTGTACAGTTGGTCTCTAGGCGCGGTTTGGAACCAGACCGGCTGCAGGGACCAGAAACAGACCGCCAGGAGTCACCATAGATTACAACTGAGATGCAAGAGCAAGCTAGTGCAATGCCAGTCTGCACCCTGTGGTCTCAGTCTCTTGCTTTCTGAAGAGTTAAAATGTTCTGAATTTATCAAAGAACTAGAACAATCCAGGGTAAAGTTCCCAGATGGGTCCCAAATGAACAGTACTTGCGGCTTTCCAAATACAATGGTCAGGCCACACTGATTGGCAGGACCTAGCACTGGAGTCCCACAGCATCAACCTCCATGGCACTGAGCTGCTCTCTGAACTGGCTGTGTTCTCACCTAGCACAAACCAATTACTTTTTCCAAAGGGTGTGAAACAGCAACCGGTCAAATGTAGGCTCCATGGGGGCCCTGACCTGGGCTCCAGTCCCCTCCCTGCCTCTCACATCTGTGCTTGGGAGTGAATTGCTGCTCTGTGCCAGACCCACCTCCTCCACACACTCTGTTTTCATTAACGTGCTTTCTTGGGCTAAGGATAGTTCTTGTTTCCAGCTGAACAAACAGTTTCCATGGCATGTAAAACCCAGCTCAGTGCTAATAGGCATCTCTCCCCCACCCCATTGCCACCTTTGTGCAGTTGGCGGGACAAAAAAGTGGCCTTATTACCTGGCTTATTATCGGCACGGGACTGTAATTTATGGAGTATGCTTGGTAAAGTGCCATGTCGAAAACATTTATGGCCCACTTACAGTCCCGCAGGGTGGTGGGGAGGGAGAAGGGCTTAGGAGAGGAAAGCAGTTGTTCCACCCTTAGAAAATGCTGCAGACCCTGAGAGCTTTGTCTCCGCTCATGCAGCAAAGTTCTGAAACCCCATTGGAATGGCAATCTCAGCAGCCTCTCATCGCACCTCTGTATGGCCTAGAGGTGGCAGTAGGTAGGGGTGGGCTGCACTGAAGGATGGGTCGAGGATGGTGGCTCCCTTGGTGTATACATCTGTGGGTTCCCAAAATTCTCTGACAATGTGGTCTGCATGATGGAAAAAGATTGCCTCCTGGACACCTCCCCTCCCACTGGTGATTGCACAGGCCACCTCCCTTTCCATTTGCATCACACATGCTGACAATTCCAGCAATTGCCTGCATGGCAACAGGTCTTTGTAACTAACTGTCTTTGCTGTGTTAAATGTTAATCACTTTGAGCCTAATTCGTTATTGCCTTGCACCTTATGCAGTCATTTACACAAGTGCAAAGGGAGGGGAAAACACTGTTAATTGGATTTGATAGCACTTAGCACCCAGTTTATACTGGTGTCACTGTAGGGTGACCAGATGTCCTGATTTTATAGGGACTGTCCTGATTTTGGGGGCTTTTTCTTATATAGGCACCTATTACCCCCCACCCCCTGTCCTTATTTTTTACACTTGCTATCTGGTCACCCTATGTCACTGACAGCACAAAGAGCACAGCAACAGAGAATCAGAGCCACTGTCTACTTTTGCTCTTAATGTCATCTCCCTGCTCCCATCTGTTCTGTTCCCCTCTCTCCTACTGCTCCCTGCCACCTATTTCTCTGTTGTCTCATCTCCACAGCCAACCAGTCCTTTTCTCCCCCTGCTCCCTGAACATACTGCTGGCCTGATTCCACTCTCCGCTGTATCCTTGGACATTCTGTTCATGCTGGTGCATGGTAGCTCCAGCCTCATTGGTGATGCTGGTCCCTGAGGTTGTGGCTCCTGTGTCTTCTCCCTCCTCCTCTTATGTAGGAGTGGCCCCTAGAGGAGGTCTCTAGACTGGCTCATCCTTGAAGAGCATGGAGACCTGCAGAAGCATCATCCTGGAAACAAGGAGGAGAGACAGCACCATATAAACAGGTCTCTCTCTGCAGATCCCCAGTTTGGGAACTTAGGCACTATGCTAGCTTAGCCTCCCTACATCTCTCAGACTTCTTACAGAAATGTAACCTACACCCTCTTGTACATTATTTTGGATTTGGCTGGCATGTACGTTGGGGAGGGAAGGGGTGAGCAAATCTTTGTAGCCTCACAGCAGATGGGCTTGACTCCAGACTGGTTCAGTGGACAGAGATTCGATGCATGCAAGGAAGAACACACACATTAGTGCTGACTGTTCCAAGGAAGAGATCTGTGGATAAATAAGGCTGCATTGCCCAGGCCAGAGATATGCTCACAGAAAGGGAGAAGAGCCCTTCTGGACCAGGCCTGCTGGCCTTCAGCCTTTTCCCACATTTCTTCCAAGAGGTCCATAAATCCCACTCCCTGTCCTCTTTGTATGGTGTCCGTCAATCGTCAACTCTTCAGAGAGGGATTCTTGTCTGTAAAGTATCTTGGCCATGATTGCTGCTTTATTCATGATAACCTCTTAGATCACCTAGTCTGGCTGCCAGGGGCCAGAGCAGGGCTGCTTGCTGAGTGGCCTCCACTGAGATCTAGAATGTTACATTTGCTTGTGGAAGGTGTCACAGTTCAGGGCAGCAGCACCTGTATTTCCCCATAGTGGTTCCATAGTGCTTCAGTAGGGCACCCAAACTTGGCTTCCGGCTCCCTAACCATTGCCTCTCTTGGGTGGAGGAGACATGCGTATCTCTTCTTTCTGACCAGGGTATTTTCAGGCTGCACAACTCCCACATTATACTGTTAACTCACCAGCAAAGTCAGACTGCACAAGTGGCCTGCTTGCTTTCTCTTCAGAGACTAATAACAGTGTAACTGCCTACAGTTAACCTACCACACAGATCTTTCTGTGCAAGCTTATTTATTCTTCGGGTAAAAGCATTACAGAGAAAACAGTAAAACCAATAAAAGAACCTACATAGATGCTAATAAGCTTATCATAGATCACCCTAACTCCAACATGGACTCTGACAGGTGATTAGTCCTTCAAACCTTACAAAGGGGTCTCTTTGATAAGTTCATAACGGCCTCAGCTCAGAGTCAGAACTCAAGCACTCATGAGAAGTTTAGACTATGCTTTAGGGATCTTTGATCTGGAGTTTCCAGGAGCACGGAATGAGTAGACAATGGATTTTTCTTCCCAAGGCATAACTTCAAATGGCCTCCCTAATACCTCCTAGGAAACCCACTTCACACGTATCGTCCAAAACAGTTCTCTGAAGTTCCTAACATGTACGTTAGTCATGTTCCTAGCAAACTTACATTCAATCCTACAAGAACATATAAAATAGCATTGTTAATGCAATGGACCCCAAAGGTATTAAACTTAATTCAGTAACGTTTAAGTGAAGTCAATAGATTTTATCCCGAATATTGCAGGAAATTGCCATCTGTTACAGAGGGCCTCTTGTAGCTGCTAGTTATTTCAGGTTGTTTGGATGGTGGGCACCTGTCTTGTCCAGCTGCCCCAATTCAAGGGTGAGGGGCTGGTAGTAGTGCATTGTTGTCTGAGGCTACGTCCTCACTACGGGGGGGGGGTCGATTTAAGATACGCAAATTCAGCTAGGCGAATAGTGTAGCTGAATTCGACGTATCGCAGCCGACTTACCCTGCTGTAAGGATGGTGGCAAAATCGACCTCCGCGGCTTCCCGTCGACGGTGCTTACTCCCACCTCCGCTGGTGGAGTAAGAGCGTCGTTTAAGGGATCGATTGTCGCGTCCCGATGGGACGCGATAATTCAATCCCCGAGAGGTCGATTTCTACCCACCGATTCAGGCGGGTAGTGTAGACCTAGCCTGAGCCCTCCAGCATCTTCAGGAAGAGATGGGGGAAGAACTTTGCCTAAATGTGCCTGCTGAGAGGGAGCATTTGTTGGGGTTGCAGAATGAGTCGTGGTGGGACCTGCTCAGCTGGTGGGATGGTAGCACTGACTCAGTACTTGGAAGGGATTCAGCATGGGAGCAAGCCAGGGAATCCTCAGGGGTGGGGGGGATTCAAAGACAAGAACAATTGCCATTGGCTTTAGACAGGTGTCCTCTCATTCTAGGCTGCTTGAACCAACCAGCCCCTTGATTCTCAGACATAGGGCTTGATCCTGCAGCACAAAGGTAGGGGTGAAGTGTTGAGCAAGACAGAGAGGGCAGGACCTTCAGCCTCCATTAATGAGAATGTGGCTGCATGGCCACCAAGTTACTGCTGTCCAGTGGCAGGAGTGAGACCACCAGTGATGGGCATCTCAGCAGAGTGAGCCCGTCTCCTGAGACATGCTCATTCTCCACCCACCACACTCCCCTCCTATACTCTGCTCTGGAGAGGAAAGGAGCACCCGGTTAAGGTTTGGGATTTGCATATTTGCACCACCCACATGTAGCCTCTGCTCATGTGCTTGTGCTAGAACACTGCACACTCCCTGCTGTTTGCCATGCAAAGGCCTGCAAGCTCAGACCCTCAGGAACACAGTGACATGAGTAACACAATGAACATAACATAAGAATCATAGAATATCAGGGTTGGAAGGGACCTCAGGAGGTCTAGTCCCCAACTAAATCAAACATAAGAACAGCCATACTGGGTCAGACCAATGGTCCGTCTAACCCAGTATCCTGTCTGCCGACAGTGGCTAATGCCAGGTGCTTCAAAGGGAATGAACAGAACAGGCAATGATCGAGTGATCCATCCTCCGTTGTCCATTCCTAGCTCTTGGCAAACAGAGGCTAGGGACACCATTCCTGCCTATCCTGGCTAGTAGCCATTGATGAACCTATCCTCCATGAACTTATCTAGTTCTTTTTAAAATCCTGTTATAGTCTTGGCCTTCACAACATCCTCTGGCAAAGAGTTCCACAGGTTGACTGTGCGTTGTGTGAAGAAATACTTCCTTTTGTTTGTTTTAAACCTGCTGCCTATTACTTTCATTGGGTGACCCCTCGTTCGTGTGTTATGAGGAATAACATGATTTTATAAACCTCTATCATATCCTCCCTTAGTCATCTCTTTTCCAAGCTGAAAAGTCCCAGTCTTATTAATCTCTCCTCATAAGAGCTGTTCCATACCTCTAATCATTTTTGTTGCCCTTTTCTGTACCTTTTCCAATTCCAATATATCTTTTTTGAGATGGGGTAACCAGATCTGCACGCAGTATTCAAGATGTAGGTGAACTATAGATTTATATAGAGGCAATATGATATTTTCTGTCTTATTATCCATCCCTTTCTCAGTGATTCCCAACATTGTGTTTGCTTTTTTGACTGCTGTTGCACATTGAGTGGATGTTTTCAGAGGACTATCCACAATGACTCCAAGAACTCTTTCTTGAGTGGTAATAGCTAATTTATACCCCATCATTTTATATGTATAGTTGGGATTATATTTTCAAATGTGCATTACTTTGCATTTATCAACATTGAATTTCATCTCCCATTTTGTTGCCCAGTCACCCAGTTTTGTGAGATCTCATTTTAACTCTTCACAGTCTGCTTTTGACTTAGCTATATTGAGTAGGTTTGTATCATCTGCAAATTTTTCTACCTCACTGTTTACTCCTTTTTCCAGATCATTTATGAATTTGTTGAACAGTACTGGTCCCAGTACAGACCCCTTGGGGTCACCACTATTTACCTCTCTCCATTCTGAAAATGGACCTTTTATTCCTACCATTTGTTTCCTATCTTTTAACCAGTTACAGATCCATGAGAGGACCTTCCCTCTTATCCCATGACCGCTTACTTTGCTTTAGAGTCTTTGGCGAGAGGCGTTATCAAAGGCTTTCTGAAAATCTTAGTACACTATATCCACTGAATCATCCTTGTCCACAGGGCCAGATTAAAGGCATAAAATAACTAAGCTACATCTTAGGGCCTCACAACATGAGGGGCTGCTAAAAAAGAAAAACTGACTCCATTTAAAATTTTATCAAAATAGGTTGATAAAAGGAGATATGGGAAAAAGAAGATTCTCTCTAAATATAGACATTTTCATTCAAATATGACAAAAATATACACATCTGGCTACACAAATACCCTTATCATACCCTTACCCTTCACTAATTGTTCATTATTGACATGCAGGAGGCCAGGGCTGAGAAAAAAAATGATAATTGCATTTGTAAAATTAGTATTTCTATGAGTAAGTCTGCTATCAGTCTCCTAAGGCAGCGTTTTGTTGGCTAGCTGCTAATGGTAAAATTCTGACTGTGCCTTCATAACTTAATTAAATAATCTCACTGCCAATAAAATCGGGAACAAAATGTGAGGTCGGGGACGGCAGTGTCGTGAAGCAATCCTGCCAAGCTCATACTCGTATGGGACTCGTCCGAGGAGTGACATCATGTATAGCATCCCCCTTGGCTGGTAATAGCCGGAAGGTCTCCATCTTTTGTATACGGTCCAGCAAGCTCAGGTGTATAGTACCTTTGTGTTTTTCTTCATTTTCTTAAGTGTTAGTGTGTTTTCTTCTTTTGATCTGTATATACGTACTAAAATTGAGTATTTCTGCTTCATGGGCTATCCATGCTTCACATGATTGAGTTTGCAGCTGATTGTCTTATGGACTTGCGTTGAGTGGATCTTTAAGAGGATAAAATTTTAAATGGAGTCAGTTTTTCTTTTTTGGCAGATGACAGAACAAGGAGCAATGGTCTCAAGTTGCAGTGGGGGAGGTCTAGGTTGGATATTAGGAAAAACTTTTTCACTAGGAGGGTGGTTGAAACAGAATTATCAGACACATAGATGAACACGATTTGTTGGGGAAGAGTCAACATGGTTTTTGTAAAGGGAAATCATGTCTCACCAATCTACTAAAATTTTTTGAGGGTGTCAACAAGTATGTGGACAAGCAGGGCTGGATTATGACATTCTGAGGCCCTAAACTATGTCAAGTGCAAGAGGCCCCGTAGAATAAAAAAAAATAATGTATTATTTTCACAGAAAGGACATTGACTATATAAACACGAAAGCTTTATATTTGCATATATACAAAGGCGAAGTTGTAAAAATCGAATAATAATCTAACTAAAACACATCTTGCAATATGCCTGTTTGCATTATAAAATAGTTTCAAATTAACATATTTTCGTCTATGATTTATTAGTAGATATGTAAACTTTATATCTACAGCAACACAAAAGCAGTTACAATTACACAGACCATCTTACTTAATGGAAGCAGTACAACCTGTAGTATAGCTTTTCTTGAAGCATTTTCTAGGCAGACATCTCTTCTCAGACTAACAGATTTATTTGGGCATAAGCTTTTGTGGGTAAAAAACCCACCCTATCGTGGTTTTTTACCTAAGATAGTGTAAGCAGAGTCAGAATGGGCTCTACCCTGACATCTGGTGGCGAGCTGTGGAAAAGGACTTCAGGGGCTGATCTCGTTTGCATGGGCACACCCACCCTGCCTAGCAGGATGGACTGCTTGCCCAAATGGTCACTTTGGCTGCTGTGGGATCCCCAGTCTCTTTGTTATTGGGGCAGGAGTAATGAAGGGTTATTATCCTGGTTATGTGAATCAAGGACAGTAGCACTGTACTTGGCATTTTATGACAGAGGGACTCGCCCTCAACTAAGTAGCACTTGCTAGGCAAGGGACATGGGTTCCAAAACCCAGTGAATTGAGAAGCTGGGGATAGGTATGTGTACCTGGTAGTGGGGGGGCCCTTCTGAGGGCCCCCTTCTGAGGGCCCCAAACACTGCTCTTACCCCTCCTCTCTCCACTGTGCAGCAACAGAACTAATTTTGAGTCCATTAGGAGTCTTGTTACATGCTACAGAGCTGAAATCACTGATACCTGGGTCTAAGCATTCAACCTACTTTGGGCTAGTGGTGCACCAGCACTGAGGCTCCACCTACTACCAGCTGAAGTCACTAAAGAGTTGAAGTTACTGAGAGCTGTGTTAAGTGCGGGGGGGAGGGAGCTGTAGATAAGTTGGCGAGCGGATAGTGGAGAGGCACGGCTGGCGGAGCCGATAGCAGGGCGGCTGGTGGAGCGGAGCAGCTGGCGGTGAAGACTGCAGCAGAACCCCACGGAGAGGCATGGCAATCGGCTATCAACCTGAGCAGCAGAGCATGTAAGATGCCCCTCCATACATCCCCCACTTCCACCCAGGCAGGGGGTGATAAACTCTGCAGATGAACTTCTGAACTCTGGGGGGCTGCACTGACCAAGGACAGAAACTGTGAGTGGGGTGACTGTTGGGTTGCTGGACTTAAGACCCGGAGGGGAAAAGGACACTGCCACACTTACTTGGGAGTGGGTCTTTTGCTCACGATTTGTGTTATGAATCCTGTTTGTGGTGTTTTCCCAACATAATGCCACATTGTTTTCCTCCTTTATTAAAAGGCTTTTGCTACACTCAGACTCTGTGCTTTAGAGAGGGAAGTATCACCTCTTAGAGGTGCCCAGGGGGGTGGTATGTAATTGTCCCAGGTCACTGGGTGGGGGCTCAAGCCGGTTTTGTGTTCTGTTATTGGAAACCGAACCCCTAGATACTGAACCTGGCCCTTGTTGCTGCCCACTTTGATGGGCAGAAGGGTTACAATAGCTTATGCCCAAATAAATCTGTTAGTCTTTAAGGTGCCGCCAGACTCCTCGTTGTTTTTGTGGATACAGACTAACACAGCTACCCCTCTGATACTTGGTATCTCTCTTCACCTTCGCTTCTCTATCCTCTGTCTCCTCCAGGACCACTAATTAATCTCAAGTAAACACCTTGGATACAGAGTGACAACAAGCTATATGTGCGGGGGTAAAAAGAGAGAAATAATTTACCAGAAAAAAGACAGGCATTGAGAAAGTGAGAAAAACTAGCCTATATTCAAGCAAATGTAATGAATATTATAGGCTTTAATAGCCTATAAATCACATAGTTTCAAATAACTTGCTCATCAAGTACTCAGAATACTGACAGAGGGAAGCCAACACAAATTTATTTTTATTTTTTATTTTAATGGAGATATCCCATCTCCTAGAACTGGAAGGGACCTTGAAAGGTCATCGAGTCCAGCCCCCTGCCTTCACTAGCAGGACCAAGTACTGATTTTGCCCCAGTTCCCTAAGTGGCCCCCTCAAGGATTGAACTCACAACCCTGGGTTTAGCAGGCCAATGCTCAAACCACTGAGCTATCCCTCCCCAAATCGTGTTCATCTATGTGTCTGATAATTCTGTTTCAACCAATTTGCCTGGTACTGAAGTTAGTCTTACTGGCCTGTAATTGCCAGGGTCGCCTCTGGAGCCTTTTTAAAAAATTGGTGTCACATTAGCTATTCTCCAGTCATTTGGTACAGAAGCTGATTTAAATGATATGTGACCTATCACAGTTAGTAGTTCTGCAATTTCACATTTGAGTTCCTTCAGAATCATAGAATATCAGGGTTGGAAGGGACCTCAGGAGGTCATCTAGTCCAACCCCCTGCTCAAAGCAGGACCAATTCCCAACTAAATCATCCCAGCCAGGGCTTTGTCAAGCCTGACCTTAAAAACCTCTAAAGAAGGAGATTTCACCACCTCCCTAGGTAACCCATTCCAGTGCTCCACCACTCTCCTAGTGAAAAAGTTTTTCCTAATATCCAACCTAGACCTCCCCCACTGCAACTTGAGACCATTGCTCCTTGTTCTGTCATCTGCCACCACTGAGAACAGTCTTCTTTGGAACCCCCTTTCAGGTAATTGAAAGCAGCTATCAAATCCCCCCTCATTCTTCTCTTCTGGAGACTAAACAATCCCAGTTCCCTCAGCCTCTCCTCATAACTCATGTGCTCCAGACCCCTAATCATTTTTGTTGCCCTCTGCTGGACTCTTTCCAATTTTTCCACATCCTTCTTGTAGTGTGGGGCCCAAAACTGGACACAGTACTCCAGGTGAGGCCTCACCAATGTCAAATAGAGGGGAACGATCACGTCCCTCGATCTGCTGGCAATGCCCCTACTTATACAGCCCAAACTGCCGTTAGCCTTCTTGGCAACAAGGGCACACTGTTGACTCATATCCAGCTTCTCGTCCACTGTAACCCCTAGGTCCTTTTCTGCAGAACGGCTGCCTAGCCACTCAGTCCCTAGTCTGTAACACTGAATGGGATTCTTCCGTCCTAAGTGCAGGACTCTGCACTTGTCCTTGTTGAACCTCATCAGGTTTCTTTTGGTCCAATCCTCCTATTTGTCTAGGTCCCTCTGTATCCTATATCTACCACTCCCCCCAGTTTAGTGTCATCTGCAAACTTTCTGAGAGTGCAGTCCACGCCATCCTCCAGATCATTATGAAGATATTGAACAAAACCAGCCCCAGGACTGACCCTTGGGGCACTCCGCCTGAAACCGGCTGCCAACTAGACATGGAGCCGTTGATCACTACCCGTTGAGCCCGACAATCTAGCCAGCTTTCTATCCACCTTATAGTCCATTCATCCAGCCCATACTTCTTTAACTTAGCCGCAAGAATAGTGTCGGAGACCGTATCAAAAGCTTTGCTAAAGTCAAGGAATAACACATCCACTGCTTTCCCCTCATCCACAGACCCAGTTATCTCCTCATAGAAGGCAATTAGGTTAGTCAGGCATGACTTGCCCTTGGTGAATCCATGCTGACTGTTCCTGATCACTTTCCTCTCCTTTAAGTGCTTCAGAATTGATTCCTTGAGGACCTGCTCCATGATTTTTCCAGGGACTGAGGTGAGGCTGACTGGCCTGTAGTTCCCCAGATCTTCCTTCTTCTCTTTTTTAAAGATGGGCACTGTATTAGCCTTTTTCCAGTCATCCGGGACCTCCCCTGATCGCCATGAGTTTTCAAAGATAATGGCCAATGGCTCTGCAATCACATTCGCCAACTCCTTTAGCACCCTCGGATGCAGCGCATCCAGCCCCATGGACTTGTGCTCGTCCAGTTTTTCTAAATAGTCCCGAACCACTTCTTTCTCCACAGAGGGCTGGTCACCTTCTCCCCATACTGTGCTGCCCAGTGCAGTAGTCTGGGAGCTGACCTTGTTCATGAAGACAGAGGCAAAAAAAGCATTGAGTATATGAGCTTTTTCCACATCCTTTGTCACTAGGTTGCCTCCCTCATTCAGTAAGGGGCCCACACTTTCCTTGACTTTCTTCTTGTTGCTAACATACTTGAAGAAACCCTTCTTGTTACTCTTAACATCCCTTGCTAGCTGCAACTCCAAGGGTGATTTGACCTTCCTGATTTCACTCCTGCATGCCTGAGCAATATTTTTATACTCCTCCCTGGTCATTTGTCCAATCTTCCACTTCTTGTAAGCTTCTTTTTTTGCTTTTAAGATCAGCAAGGATTTCACTGTTTAGCCAAGCTGGTCGCCTGCCATATTTACTATTCTTTCTACACATCGGGATGGTTTGTTCCTGCAACCTCCTCCTTCTTGGAGCACCATCCCATGGCCGAAGAATCCAAAGTCTTCTCTCCGACACCACCTGCGTAGCCATTCGTTGACTTCCACAATTCGACGGCCTCTACCCAGGCCTTTTCCCTGCACGGGGAGGATGGACGAGAACACCACTTGCGCCTCAAACTCCTTTATCCTTCTTCCCAGAGCCACGTAGTCTGCAGTGATCCGCTCAAGGTCATTCTTGGCAGTATCATTGGTGCCCACGTGGAGAAGCAGGAAGGGGTAGCGATCCAAGGGCTTGATGAGTCTCGGCAGTCTCTCCGTCACATCATGAATCCTAGCTCCTGGCAAGCAGCAGACCTCTCGGTTTTCTTGGTCAGGGCGGCAGATAGATGACTCAGTCCCCCTGAGGAGGGAGTCCCTGACCATCACCACCATTCTCCTCCTTCAGAACTCTTGGATGATACTGTCTGGTCCTGGTGAGTTATTACTGTTTAATTTATCAATTTGTTCCAAAACCTCCTCTAATCTGGGAAAGAATGGCTCAGGTTTGGGAATCTCTCTCACATCCTCAGCTGTGAAGACCAATGCAAAGAATTCATTTAATTTCTCCACAATGGCCTTATCATTCTTAAGTGCTCTTTTAGCACCTCGATTGTCCAGTGGCAATGTACAGTGATAGAGTGGGGACTGGCTCATAGTGAACTCCAAACCCCCTCGACAGTGCAGGGGAAGCAAAGTCCTCAAATGTCTCAGTGCATCTCAAAGGGTAGATTTCTTTTTGGGTTACACTGAAACCTCCTCTTAGTGTGAAACTGTTCAGTGGAAAACCCCCACACCATACCTGCCTTAAGAGGGTTCACTGTATGTGCACCTGATACAAATCAAAACATGGGATTGACTTTCCTCTCTGCCTGTTTGGCTTTTGGCATGCGTAACTGTACTCTGGCAGGCAGGGTGAATTTCATTCTCCCCAGGGTTGTTAAACAGATCATTTCCCCCTTTAAAGAAAGGGAGGGTGAGGGCACTCAATCAACCAGCAGCCAGCCCTGTCCATGCTGCCGCATTCACTTACAGAGTCCTGACTTTCTCCTTCCTCACCCCCAGGTTCTCCATGACGTTAGACACGTGGGGCTGGATCTGTATGAAAGCAAACACACATCTGGCAGTTCCTTCAGTTAATTGGGCAATTATTCATCCCGCTCTTGCTGGAAGCAACTTGCCATTACTGGGCCAAAACCAACAACAACAGAGTGTGGGTTTTCTCCTCCCCCTGGCTTCCGTCCTCTTAAAAGTATGTAGGCAAGGAATAGAGGGGCCATGGGGGTGAGGAGAAAGAGGAGGAACCAACTCCAGGCTGCTGATCATGGTGACTAGGGTTACCATATTTTGAGCCTCCAAAAGGAGGACACTCCACGGGGCCCTGGCCCTGGCCCCGCCCCCAGCCCCGCCCCAACTCCGCCCCTTCCCCAAAGTCCCCGCCCCAACTCCGCCCCCTCCCCTGCTTCCTGCGAACATTTGATTCGCGGGAAGCCTGAAGCAGGTAAGGGTGGGGGAGGAGGCGCGGCCCAGTCTGGCCCCCCCCGGCGTCTCCAGCC
>NW_020664418.1:2605553-2628482 GCF_002925995.2 Terrapene triunguis | reverse complement strand
TGGATGGCTTTGCTGCAATGGGATTCCCAAACTGTGGTGGGGCGATAGATGGAACCCATATCCCTATCTTGGCACCGGAGCACCAAGCCACCGAGTACATAAACCGCAAGGGGTACTTTTCAGTGCTGCTGCAAGCCCTGGTGGATCACAAGGGACGTTTCACCGACATCAACATGGGCTGGCCGGGAAGGGTACATGATGCTCGCGTCTTCAGGCACTCTGTTCTGTTTCGAAAGCTGGATGAAGGGACTTTCTTCCCGGACCAGAAAATAACCATTGGGGATGTTGAAATGCCTATCGTGATCCTTGGGGACCCAGCCTACCCCTTAATGCCATGGCTCATGAAGCCGTACACAGGCAGCCTGGACAGGAGTCAGGACCTGTTCAACTACAGGCTGAGCAAGTGCCGAATGGTGGTGGAATGTGCATTTGGGCGTTTAAAAGCGCGCTGGCGCAGCTTACTGACTCGCTCAGACCTTAGCGAAAAGAATATCCCCATTGTTATTGCTGCTTGCTGTGCGCTCCACAATATCTGTGAGAGTAAGGGGGAGACATTTATGTCAGGGTGGGAGGTTGAGGCAAATCGCCTGGCCGCTGATTACGCGCAGCCAGACACCAGGGCGGTTAGAGGAGCACAGCATGGCGCAGTGCGCATCAGAGAAGCTTTGAAAACGAATTTTGTGACTGGCCAGGCTACGGTGTGAAACTTCTGTTTGTTTCTCCTTGATGAAATCTCCGCCCCCCCCCACCCACCCGGTTAACTCTACTTCCCTGTAAACCAACCACCCCACCCTCCCCTACCCTCCCCTCTTCAAGCACCACTTGCAGAGGCAATAAAGTCATTGTTACTTCACATTCATGCATTCTTTATTAATTCATCACACAACTAGGGGGATAATTGCAAAGGTAGCCCGGGATGGGTGGGGGAGGAGGGAAGGAAAAGGACACACTGCAGTTTAAAACTTTAAAACTTTAACACTTATTGCTCGGGAAATCATCTAGGGTGGAGTGACTGGGTGGCCGGAGGCCCCCCCACCGTGTTCTTAGGCGTCTAGGTGAGGAGGCAATGGGACTTGGGGAGGAGGGCTGTTGGTTACACAGGGGCTGTAGTGGCGGTCTCTGCTCCTGCTGCCTTTCCTGCAGCTCAACCATACGCTGGAGCATATCAGTTTGATGCTCCAGCAGCCGGAGCATCGACTCTTGCCTTCTGTGTGCAAGCTGACGCCACCTCTCATCTTCAGCCCGCGATTCAGCACGCCACCTCTCCTCTCGCTCATATTGGGCTTTTCTATAATCAGTCATTGACTGCCTCCACGCATTCTGCTGTGCTCTGTCAGCATGGGAGGCAGTCTGTAGTTCTGTAAACATTTCATTACGCGTCCTTCGCTTTCGGTTTCGAATCTTCACTAGCCTCTGTGAAGGAGAAAGATTTGCAGCTGGTGGAGGAGAAGGGAGAGGTGGTTAAAAAAGACACATTTTAGAGAACAATGGGTACACTCTTTCACGTTAAATTTTGCTGTTCACATTACACAGCACATGTGCTTTTGTTACAAGGTCGCATTTTTCCTCTTATATTGAGGGCCTGCCGGTTTGGTGTGAGAGATCACTCACGCAGTGCCAGGCCACAGATTTCAGCTTGCAGGCAGCCATGGTAAGACACAGTCTTTTGGCTTTTTTAACCTTCTTAACATGTGGGGATGGTTTCAAACAGTACTGCTCTCATTAACCATACCAAGCACCCGTTGGGTTGGCCATTTAAAATGGGTTTGCAATGTAAAAGGAGGGGCTGCGGTTTCAGGGTTAACATGCAGCACAAACCCAACTACTTCCCCTCCCCCACACACCCAATTCTCTGGGATGATCACTTCACCCCTCCCCCCCACCGCATGGCTAACAGCGGGGAATATTTCTGTTCAGCAGAGCAGGAAGGGGCACCTCTGAATGTCCCCTTAATAAAATTGCCTCATTTCAACCAGGTGACCGTGAATGATATCACTCTCCTGAGGATAACAAAGAGCGATAAGGAATGGATGTTGTCTGCATGCCAGCAAACACCGGGACCATACGCTGCCATGCTTTGTTATGCAATGATTCCAGACTACGTGCTACTGGCCTGGCGTGGTAAAGTGTCCTACCATGGTGGATGGGATAAGGCAGCCCTCCCCAGAAACCTTTTGCAAAGGCTTTGGGAGTACATGAAGGAGAGCTTTCTGGAGATGTCCCTGGAGGATTTCCGCTCCATCCCCATACACGTTAACAGACTTTTCCAGTAGCTGTACTGGCCGCGATTGCCAGGGCAAATTAATAATTAATCATTAAACACGCTTGCTTTTAAACCATGTGTAATATTTACAAAGGTATACTCACCAGAGGTCCCCTGTGTGCCCCCAGGGTCTTGGGTGAGTTCGGGGGTTACTGGTTCCAGGTCCAGGGTGATAAACATATCCTGGCTGTTGGGGAAACCGGTTTCTCCGCTTCCTTGCTGCTGTGAGCTATTTACATTATCTTCATCCTCATCTTCCTCGTACCCCGAACCCGCTTCCCTGTGTGTTTCTCCAGTGAGGGACTCATAGCACATGGTTGGGGTAGTGGTGGCTGCACCCCCTAGAATGGCATGCAGCTCCGCATAGAAGCGGCATGTTTGCGGCTCAGCCCCGGACCTTCCGTTTGCTTCTCTGGCTTTGTGGTAGGCTTGCCTTAGCTCCTTAATTTTAACGCGGCACTGCTGTGCGTCCCTGTTATGGCCTCTGTCCTTCATGGCCTTGGAGACCTTTTCTAATATTTTGCCATTTCGTTTACTGCTTCGGAGTTCAGCCAGCACTGATTCATCTCCCCATATGGCGAGCAGATCCCGTACCTCCCGTTCTGTCCATGCTGGAGCTCTTTTGCGATCCTGGGACTCCATCACGGTTACCTGTGCTGATGAGCTCTGCGTGGTCACCTGTGCTCTCCACGCTCAGCAAACAGGAAATGAAATTCAAACATTCGCGGGGCTTTTCCTGTCTACCTGGCCAGTGCATCTGAGTTGAGAGTGCTGTCCAGAGCGGTCACAATGAAGCACTGTGGGATAGCTCCCGGAGGCCAATAACGTCGAATTCGTCCACACTAACCCAATTCCGACCCCCTAAGGCCGATTTTATCGCTAATCCCCTCGTCGGAGGTGAAGTAAAGAAACCGGTTTAAAGGGCCCTTTAAGTCGAAAGAAAGGGGTTCGTCGTGTGAACGTGTCCAGGCTTAATTCGATTTAAAGCGGCTAAAGTTGACCTAAACTCGTAGTGTAGACCAGTTGTTGGTCTTTTAGCTCCAGGAGTAGCGGTATGTGCTTTTGGATCCTGAGGGGCCCTGGGTGCAGTCCCTGCAGATGGATCCCTCTAGATATAGACATCCCAAAATGTCTTCAGGTTTGAAGCAGTGTCATGGCACGATATCCTAAAATCATGAGATGTGCTGAGTTTGCTAGTTGTTTTGTTCCCCTGCCCCGCCAAGGTGAGAGTTGGTGCAGCAGCTGGCAGGGCAACCTCTGGTCCAGCTGCTGCTGCTGAATGTTAAAATGATCTTGTATGTCAGAGAGGGTGCGCGCTAGGCAAAGTGAGTGACTGGCAGTAATTGCAGAGGTGTCCCTTGAAGGCTATCTGGTTACACGCAAAGCTCCCTTGTTGGATTAGTTACGACCCCTTCGACTGGCCTGTTACGAAGTGTTCATGAGTCCCTCAGTGGCTGGCCGGAAACTGGGCTGACAGGGTCATGGGCAGGTTGTGCGATGATGTCATGGCTTGGCAGACTGTTGCTAGGCTACAAGATCAACTCAGTTTCCAAAGCACTTGGGGTTGGACTTGAAGCACACCTAGAAGTACAGGCAGCACGCAAAGGCCGGGCCTCAATCTGATGGAAGCCAGGAGGACTGATCGTCTTCTCACTCACAATGGGGCAAATCGGGGGGTGAGTCCAGTGAAGATGGTGGAGTTACACTGGTATCAGACTGTTATAACTGAAATCAGATGGACGGCCTCAGGGGCCAATGTACCTGGGTGCCTGAAGACGCAGATAGGTGCCCTACTCCCATGGAAAGACTTGGATAAATCTCTTTAGGGGCCTAATCTGGCCCTGTGTGTTTAACTAGCCTGGAGGAGATGAGTCCATCTCTGCCAAAATCTGCATGGAATTGACAAGGACACAAGGGAGGGATGCAGACAAGGGGAAGAGAGGGACAAGAGGTGCAGGGAATAAAACCTCCTGCTTCAGGGCGCGAGTCAATCTATGCTTATTGGGGGTCAAGAGGGAACTTGCCCTGGGAGCAGGTTATCACAGGACTGTTGCTGCCAGAAGGGTTTCTTGCACCTTCCTTTGCAGCAGTTTGTCCTGGCCACTGTCAGAGACAACTGCAGTACACAGGCCACTGGTCTGATCCAGTCGTGCAATCCCTAATGATCTTATGGTAGGGAAATGAGGGCAGAGGATAATAGGGACATGGTATGAGGGCAGCAGCTTTGTTGGCGATAGGGAACATGGCCCAAATCTACATCCTGCCCTTGGTGCGTCTCGAGGAGAATGCCTGCCTTAGAGGAATCTCCCTGCAGCCAGCTAAGCCATTTTACGGCTGTCTAATTGGAGTGCTTTGTAGAGCTGGCTCTCTTTGTAAACTTTTGGGGCCAGATCCTCAGCTGGTGTAAATTGGTATTGCTTAAATAAAGTCAACATCAGTACGCCAGGCTGATCTCATGTACCCTAGGGTTGGGATGTGCGGAGAACTGCGTCCAGAATCAGGGAAATGCAGCCACCTTTTTTGTGTCCCTGCTCCCCAGCAGAGAATGTGGCTCAGTCAGATCAAGTGGGGGAGGGATAGCTCAGTGGTTTGAGCATTGGCCTCCTAAACCCAGGATTATGAGTTCAATCCTTGAGGGGGCCATTTAGGGATCTAGGCCAAAAATCGGTCTGGGGATTGGTCCTGCTTTGAGCAGGGGGTTGGACTAGATGATCTCCTAAGGTCCTTTCCAAGCCTGATATTCTATGATTTGCAAAGGCCACCTAGAGGCAGAGCAAAAATTAAAACTCATATTCTCCTGGCTCCTATCCCTGTGCTCAACCCACTAGACTATATTCTCAAAGGCTACCCCATGCCAATGGCCTAGTTAGGCTGCAGGAAAACTTTATTATGTAGTGAACATACTGGGTCTTACAGGGAAGTATTTAGCTCTTGTGCCAATTGCCCTGCAGCCCTGGTGCATTGAATTGTAATCCTTGTATCCATGTTACAGTGTATTCTCAGAATGGCTGTACTGTCTTGATCAACACTGACCACGTTTCTCTGAAATTGTATACAGCTATATGGCCCACAGGTGTGTGACTTCCACAGTGCAGCTCACCCCTTGAGACTGCACTGCCTCAGGGGAGCTGAGGGAGTCCTGCCTAGAGGAGAGAATGGGTCCAAACCATGCGGCAATGTGCCACAGCAGGGAAATGCCGTTTTCTGTTGAACTGACTCAAAACAAACATTCTGGGTCAGTTTAACAAGCTAAAATGTTTTGTTCCAGGCCAAACTGAACTAACATGACTTTTTTGTTTTGATTTTCCTGCAGAAATTTTTTAAAAAAAAGGCAAAATTGCCATTTACCTGTTGATTTTTCAGACACTGCATTTTCCATTGATGTATCACCCTGATGGAGAACTCCTGCCCAGTTCTCCCATAGTCTTTTAGTTGAGATGGCCACAAATGGTGCCAGTTTTACTCCATACACCTGCCTGTGCACTGGAAGATGACCTGGGACTCATCTAAGTTGCAGATGATTGAGATGCAAGATGTAAGAACATGCCCAAAGGAGCCTCTTTGAGCTTAAACCACATGGATCATGTCACCGGGTGAAGATGTCAGTGCGTGCAAGGGCAGTCTAGGCGTCACAGAGTGGGAGAAAAGCCACCAGATTGACCCTTAAGGGTGGTCTGAACTTTGCAAAGGAGAAGCCCAAGCCAACAAACCTGCAAATGTTTCCCATGTATTGAAAATTGCAACAACCAACCCCCCAAATTCCTCTCCAGACTTGGGTGGAATATGCAGGCAAGAGGCAGATAACCATGTGCTCTGAACCTTGAAGCTGTTGCTTTTACTCCTATTCAGGCAGCAGCTTAGGCTATAAACACACCCTATATAAAACACTGGTGATTAGCATGGCAAAGGCCATTGACACCAAGGAAGGAAGGGCTGTGTCTGCAAGTGAAACATATCTCCCAAGTGACCCACTGCTGGCAGGGCTCAGACTCAGACCACTGAGCTGGGAACAGGCTTGTCCTATGGGTGGCTGTAAACCCGCAGGCTTCCATCACATAGGTCACCATTTTCAGTAAGGGCCTTTGGGTATATGGGTGCTCAGCCTGAAACACCTGGGGCCCAATTTTAAGAGGTGATTGTGATGTGTCACTCTATATTCTTTATGAAAATATGCTTATGATAACATATGTACTTCATGCAAAATGGGTCTTGTAAGTGTTCTCCTACCGGCTTTTGTATGTTACCACTCCTGATGGTCTGATTTGTGTCGTGTCCATTTATCCTTTTACGTAGAGACACTTCAATCTCCCTAGACATTTAATAACAGATTTAAAAGTAGCCATTCTTCAACAAAAAAAACTTCAAAAACAGACTTCAAAGAGAAATTGCAGAGCTACAATTCATTTGCAAACTTAACACCATTAATTTGGGCTTGAATGGGGACTGTCTCACTACAAAAGCAATTTTCCCTCTCTTGGTATTGACACCTCCTTATCAATTATTGGGAGTGGACCACATCCACCCTGACTGAATTGGCCTTGTCAACACTAGTTCTCCACTTGTAAGGTAACTCCCTTCTCTTCATGTGCCAATATATATTTATGCCTGTATATGTAATTTTCACTTCATGCATCTGAAGAAGTGAGTTTTTTACCCACGAAAGCTTATGCCCAAATAAATCTGTTAGACTTTAAGGTGCCATCGGACTCCTCGTTGTTTTTGTGGATACAGACTAACACGGCTGCCCTTCTGAAACCTATTTCTTGTTTATAATATAACCCAGTTTATGTAATTTCTAACTGGGGGGCAAGAAGTTGTGCATATCTCCCTCCACATTGAGGGAGGCAGCAAATTTCATAAAACCTTTGCGTTTGTATCCCTTAAAGGGAGTGGACACGGCTAGGTAAAGGGGACCCAAGCTGGAAGAATAGGCTGATTCAGTGGCACCCCAGCACATCAGGTGACACCCCGAAGGGCCCAAACACATCACAGTGCTAAGCACCCAGAACACAGCTGAAGTCCATGGGAGCTGCAGGAGTTCAGAGACTGAAATCAGACCTGGGTTGTCTCATGCTGGGCACCTGATCTTTGGGACACCCAAATGAGAGCCCACCTCTGGGAATGTGGACTTTGAATGGGCTGCAGAAAGAGGGACCCTGAGCAGAGTCCCATCTCTTTAAGAAGAGAAGAAGCTGCAGGCCATGTGGGAGCAGCAGGGGAAGTGGGCAGGTGGGCGCATGCAACTGACTTGCTCTGAAACAAGTCCCAGGTAGCTCTCTGTCTCTCCCTACCACTGCACCTGGATGGATAAAGGCAGTATACCCTGCATGTGTGGGTTGGGCAGTGAGCGTGTCAGAGGAAGCTGGAGCAGCTGGCACTGTATATAAGAACATAAGAGCGACCATATTGGGTCAGACCAATGGTCCATCTAGCCAGGTATCCTGTCTGCTGACAGTGGCCAATGCCAGGTGCCCCAGAGGGGATGAACAGAACAAGTAATCATCAAGTGATCCATCCCCTATCGCCCATTCCCAGCTTCTTTTCCAATTCCAATATATCCTTTTTGAGATGGGGTGACCACATCTGCACGCAGTATTCAAGATGTGAGTGTACCATGGATTTATATAGAGGCACTAGGATATTTTCTGTCTTATTAGCCATCCCTTTCTTAATGATTCCCAACATTCTGTTCGCTTTTTTGACTGCCGCTGCACATTGAGTGGATATTTTCAGAGAACAATAAGTCCCAGATCTCTTTCTTGAGTGGTAACAGCTAATTTATAGTCCATCATTTTATATGTATAGTTGGGATTATATTTTCCAATGTGCATTACTTTGCATTTATCAACATTGAATTTCATCTGCCATGTTGCCCAGTTACTCAGTTTTCTGAGATCCCTTTGTAACTCTTCACAGTTTGCTTTGGACTTAATTATCTTGAGTAGTTTTGTATCATCTGCAAATTTTGCCACCTCACTGTTGACCCCTGTTTCCAGATCATTTATGAATATGTTGAATAGGACTGGTCCCAGTACAGAACCTTGAGGGACCCGACTATTTACCACTCTTCATTCTGAAAACTGACCATCTTTCATATCCTTTGTTTCCTATCTTTTAATCAGTTACTGATTCATGAGAGGACCTTCCTTCTTATCCCATGACAGCTTACTTTCTTAAGAGTAGGCAGGAGCGGATTAGGGTTTTGTGGGGGCCCTTCCCCTCCCTTTCTGCCTGCAGTCCCCCTCCTCCCCAGCATTCCTGCCAGGGAGTGGGGTCGGGGAGCGTTTGGAGTGCCGGGCGGGTGGAGCCAGGCAAGCCCCCGTGCCCCAAGCCCACTCCCTGGCTGGAGTGCCGGGAGGGCGGGCGGAGTGAGCCAACTCCCCACACCCTGACCCCACTCCTTGGCAGGAGCACTGGGCGGGTGGAGAGTCAGGGCGTGGGGGCACCCATTTTTCCATGGGCCCCCCAATTGTCCAGGGCCCCAGGGCATGGGCCCCATTGGCCCAGTGGCTAATCCACCATCGGGTGCAGGGTCTGAGCTGCTCTTCCTTGCCTCCAGCCATGGCCCCTGTGTTGAACCAACAGAAGGAATGCTGTAGTACTGCAAAGCTCCTGGAATGGATCTGAGAATAGGTCCCCTCCCATTTAAATATGGGGGCTGTCAGCTCCAGCACCTCAACTAATCTCAGCTCTGGATGAAAGTGAAAGGAGAAAGTGATCACTAAGGTAGCCAGGGCCCAAGCACTAAGGGCTTTAAAGGTCAAACCCAACAGCTTGATTTGCAGTTGGAAATGAACTGGAAGCCAGCACTGCCTCTGGAGAGTAGGGGCCATGTACTGTCTGCGAGAAGAACTGCTCAATGAGCAGCCAGCTGCAATCCATGCTAGCCTGGTGTGAATCTTCCAGCATGGCCTGCTAATTCCTGCATTTCTGCTTTCCCAATTCCTGTGTGACCCTGCGCGCCTCCCAGGTGAATGCAGTGTGAAACAATGGGTGCATGTCCTGAGTCTTGGAGTGATGTGGTGTTTGTGTCTGCTCTAGGGCTCCCCTCCCAATGGTACAAAAGGGCACCTGGGCTGAGGAAGATTCCAACAAGTACTACATAATAGACAATCTGTCACGCTCAAGAGTACTATATATATATATATATATATAAAGATTGTAATATATATATATATGTTTGCAGTGTTGTAGCTGTGTTGGTCTCAGGAAGGCAAGGTGGATGAGCTAATACCTTTTATTGGACCAACCTTGGTTGGTGAGAAAGACAAGCTTTCAAGCTCCACAGAGCTCTTCTTCAGGTGTGGGAAAGGATATATATATAGACTCAGAGATATGTATGCATATGTAACATGTATATATACATAAACTATAGTGTATGAATTACACTTATTTTACATATATTATATATATCACATACACACATCTAATCTAATTTATGATTTTACAAAATACAAACATACATTTTTAATTTGACCTCATCCCTTTAATTGGAAGAGCTTTAAGATGCTCAGATATATGTGAACATTGTGATATGTTCTTACTGGTAATCATATTACATTATATTATATATTTATTTTTGTTGCCCATGTTGAAAGAGATGCCAAAAGCAAACAAACATCACATATTTTGAAAAGTAAATCAGATTTTTAAACTTTCTTGCACTGAATTCATTAGAATGGCAACACATCTGGGCATTTGTTTGGTTTTTCTAAAATTGGTGACTTTGAACGCGACAGCATCTGGTTGAGCTTTGCCAGTCACTTCCTGTGGATGAACAGGAGAGGGTGCTGTTCCTCTTTGTGAAGAATAACTCAGGGTGCCTGGGCTCAGCCTTGCCTGTGGTCTGTCGGTAACTGAGGAGGAAGCCTCTGTCTTCTTGAAGCAGATGTGATTCCGTCTTGACTGCAGCCAGTTGGAAAGTGGAGGGGAAAAATGTGCATTTCCGTTCTTTACGGTGGAATTTTCCAATCAGCTCAGCCATGGCAGCAGGTGAGACTTGCACACGCCAGACAGTCTTGTTTTCACAGGATCCCGTGTGTTTCCACCTTCTCTTGCTGCCTCTCATCCTTCCCAAATCTCCCTGGCAATTATTATAGGGCTGTAGTAGCACCAACAGGGGCCTGCTGTGCTAGGTGCTTGCACAGATACATGCTCCCAGCGCCTAAGGGCTTACAATCTGCATGGATGAGGTGGGAGAAAGGGGCTTGCCCCATTTTAGCAGCGAGGAGCTGACGCTCAGAGATTAAGTAACTTGCGGAAGGTCACACACAGCCTCTGTGGCAGACCTGGGTCTCCTGAGTGCTAACCACAGGGCTAGCCAGCCTAAGCACCTGCAGGTTTCTCTTTGAGGTTCTCCAGATCTCTGACTCTCCTGTGCTCCCTATTTCTGTCCCTCTCTGTTTCGCTCAGTGGCCCGGGACCCTGTTCTCTGGAATACCAGTGAAGTCAGTGGAAGTTACTTGTATCCTGACGAGGGAGAATCTGGTCCTAGGGTGTGTATTTCTTTCATCCATTCCTCCTCCCTGGCTCCCGCTATCTCTACACTGCAGCTGCAGTGAGCCTCCCAACCCGGGTAGGCAGACTCATAGCAGGGCTAAACACAGCTGTGTGCTATTATGGCTTGGGCGGAGAGGTAGCTACTGTGCTCAGACCAGGGACCGGGTGGGCTCTGAGCTGCCACCCAAGTTCAAGTAGCCACACTGTTATTTTTAGCGCGCTAGCTCGAGCCCAGCTAGCATGAGTCTGTCTACCCGGGCTGGGAGGCTCACTGCCAGCTGCAATGCAGGCAGACCCTGTCTGTCTGTCTCTGCACCTGTCTGTCTGTCTGTCCATTGCCTTTCTGTCCCTCACGTGCCCCTTTCCTTTTCTCCAGCAGGCTGTGTCCTGTTGTGAGACCAGGTGGTACAAGAGGTTCAACCCTGCTCTGCCCAGACCTTGAAATCAAGAACCCCAGCTCAGGAAGCTCTGCCACTGCTCTGTGCCCTTGACCAGGTCCCTTCACCGCTAGGTGTTTCTCGTGCTATAGAACAGGATCCCTTCACCACTAGGTGTTTCCCGTGCTAAAGAACAGGGTCCCTTCACCACTAGGTGTTTCCCGTGCTATAGAATAGGGATACTTCCACTCCTGTGTGCAACACGGGAGGAAAAGAGCTAGCCAGTCTGTGTGAGAGGAAGCCCTCTTCGCCGTGTGACTGTCAAGAATTTCAGCTCTAATTTCTAGAAACAACCTTACCTCTACCCCCTCCACCCTGACCTCCCTATACCTGCCTCCCAGAGACATCCATCTAGTCACACACCAGGCCTTTCACCATATTTCTATTAGCCACATACCCCCAATGGAACATCCCAGAAGGCATTCTGAAATTTCCCAGAAGCCATTGCTTCAGGGAGTTGTGCCTGGTACTACTGGAACGGTACCCAGAATGCAAAGCAACCACAGTGTAGTCGACCGTCGGCATGGACACAGGGTAAAACTGCACCTGCAACTGCAACACTAGTATGGACATACTGCTCCATGGGTGCTTCTGCCGGGGCTGACCCACCAGTTCAGTTACCAATGGCTCAGCTCTCTGGTGCGGATGTTGCATGGTATTAACAGCACTCAGCTCTCACTGGGGTGCAGAGTACTCAGCACTTTTCAGGATAAGGCCTGTTGTTTCACACCCTTTGGGCCAGCCCCCAGCTATCTCACCCGTTTTGCTATGCACAACCCTCGATCCAGGCCAAAGGGGGTCTCGTACAAGTCTGAGCATGGGTCTCTGGGGGAAGGGAATGAGATGAGCTCCTGTGACTCCAGGGAGATGTGGCAGCTGAGTCTGTGCTGGAGTTTGAGATCTGAGGCAAGAATTGGTTTCATGACGCTGGGGAGGGCAGTTGGTCTGGGAGGAGCTTGGAAGAATGGGGCTGCTCAATACTATGGAAGGAAAATGGAACAGGTGACGTTTAAATCCCTTCTGGCATCTGCAGGGTAATTAATGCTTCTCCGGGAGAGGGTCAAACTGCAGCAGGGACAGCAACTGGCATTCAGCTCAGAGAAGGCTGCTGGCACTAAGCACACCACTGACATGGGCCTCAGCTTTTAGGAGAACTGGGTTTAACCCCTGTTTCCCTCTTATGTGTAAGTGACAGATAGGTACAGCTCCCTAACCATCTGGGAGGCAGGTACTGTCCCATTCCCCATGTTAGAGATGGGGAAACAGGCACAGAGAGAGGACAAGGTCACAGAATGAGTCAGTGGGAGAACTGGGAATAAAGTTGTCTGTTCTAACCACTAAACTACACTGCTCACTGGGGAGGCAGGATGAGGATGATGACCTTGTCTCTTGCCTGTTTCAGCAATTTCCAAATCGCCAGGGCTGCTAAAACCACTGATGCTAGTTCCATGGAATAAGTTTATATTTTAAATCGCTACATATGGTAACATGAGGCTGGCTTGAAAAAAAGTCAAATCCCAAGAAGTACAACAACTAGGTTACTCCGGCTGGGGTTGATCCACAGCATAGAAGCTCCAAGGGGTGGGGGATAGGGTACGGAGCTGGACAAGCCATTTAACATCTTGGGCCTCAGTGTGAAAGTTCCTGCAGAGGTGTGAACTGGGATAGCTTCAATGCATTTCACGGGTTAAGGCCCACAGTCTCCAGCTGAAAGAGGCCTCTGGGGAGGTGGAATGTAAAGGTAGGGGTGGTAGTTGCCATAGGACCATAGCTTTATATCTCACCAGTAGAAGAATGGGGATCCTTCTAGACCACCTTGATTACCTCCCCAGGACTCCCTGGAGGTAGTTGTGAAGGAGTTGTAAACAGATTACTCTCTCCACCAGAAGATCTGCTCATCAGCCCAGCACTCTGCAGCTCCATGGTCTTCTCCTTCTTCCCATGCCACTTCATTTGAGTGTATGGTTTTGGTAGCAGCTTATCACAGAGCAGCCATCTCTGTTTTCAGTGAACAAACCCAGCCAAGCTGTACATGCTTCTTGTTTGTTTGTTGTTTCCATTTCATTTTCCGCAAGCAGCTGGAGAAGATGATTCCACAATGACCACAGGGGTGAAACTTAACCACCCCAGCCATGCTACATGCAGGATGGGGCCAGCCAAGACAGGTGCAGTGGCAAGAGGCAGCAGCCATAACAAAAAGACTGTTTGTTTACCCTGGGCCACTAGCACACTCACAGAGAAGACCAGGGGCACGTGCCAAGCCACAGTGTCTGGCAAATAAACCACTAGAGTAAGGAGCACACAGGAATTGGAATCTGTGGCTTCTACAGAGCAAGGCAGTCAGTGCATGAGCGAGGCTGCATCTCAGAGGAGAGACAGCTCCTGGCATCAGAACAGAGGCGTGTCAGAGTCCCTGGTTTAAAGGAGGGGGCCGGCTGCTTCTGTTTGGGTTTCCACATGCTGGGCCGGAGTCATGGCTCACTTACATGAGCAGGACCCAGCTGAATCTCTAGTGGTGCTGTCCTGGGGGTGGTGATTAGAATCAGGCCCACAGGCTCCCGTGATTTACGAGGGTGTATCTCCCCTCAGTGACGTTATCCAGACCCACTGGCGGACCCATGGGGGTGAAGCCCAGCGATGAATGGCTGAAGGGGCCCTGTTTTCAAATGTGGGTGGGAAAGGAGGACCTAGGAGTCCTACCTATGGGTGCTTAGCCCATCGTGTAGGCTAGTGCTACTCGGTGGGTGTAGTGTATGTCTATACTGCCGGCTGTTTGTGAGTGGAGCATGTGAAGGCACCCGTACCCCCACAGTCCACACGCACAGCCTTAAATGCATGTCTGAGGTAGTAGATTCCAAGCTGGAGAGTTCATCTGGCACATGTGGTCAGATGCATGGCTTGAGCTGGGACCTGCCCCTTGTTGTCCATGTTGCAGTGTGGTGATAGCAAAAGCACAGGTACTTGGGCTGAAGCATAGATAGTCCTCCACTGCTTTCCCCATAATTCCCTGTCCTTGTATCTTCTGGGGCTTCTCCATACAAACTTCCCACGTGCCCTCTATGCACTGGCAGCTACCTTGGCATTTAACCCTTTGTTTCCCACATGCTCCACTCTCTTGTCATTCTCTGACATGCGTGCTGCGGTGGACTCACACAGTTGGATTGCAAAGCCATGCTTACAAACCACAAATCTGGCAGCGAGCCCTCTCTGTGACCCTGCTACTTGGAAATCGAGCAGGCACTTGGCACTGCCCAAGCCCAGAGCCCACCATTGCCCAGGGTGTCAGCCTGAACCTGACCTGTCTGATGATCAAGTCCAGTGGGTGATACTGTGGTGGAGTCCCAGGAACAGGATCACTCTGCGAACCTGGAAGCTCAGGGTCAGCCTATTCATCTGGTTGGGCTAGCGGGTGTCCTGGGGCTATTTTCCAAGGACCTGCTTGGGGATGAAGCTGAGGAAGAGCTTGGAGAGATTCCTGGCCAGGAATCTGATCCCAGCCTGGTAGGTGCCACCCACTGTGTCTGTCATTGTATTGGGGGGGAACTGGATCTGTAAAATGGAGGGATTTCCAGATTATGGCCAATGGAATTATTGTCATGGAGGACGTGCCATGTGTTGGGGGTGGTTAGCTTTGGTTTAAGGTGGAAGCCATGTCATTCCCTTGGCCCGTCCTTCTTTCCTCCCTGCCCCGGATCACATGTGATCCAGAACAGGTGTTGAGCAGAGAGAGAGAGAGAGACCTAGTACCGATTCCTTAAAACGCCCTTTGCTCTTTGAAAAGGAATAACTGGCTCCCAGGCTGGCTGAGCTGGCTGAGTCCTCAGTGGGCAAATTCCCTAAATCTCCCCTTGGCCTTTTGGTCTGGTCAAGAACAGATGGACCTAAGATCCCAAATGCTGGGCTTGGCCATCTTATGTGTTCAGTGAGTCCCTAATGGGGACCTCTGTGCCAATTATAACAACACTGGGCATATAGTGCCCTCTGCCAAGGAGTTGCCAAAGGCCAGGCATTGAGTTAGGGGCCCATACCCCAGGGGTGGGGACAGGCCTGCACTCCTTGTTTAACCCACAGACCAAATTCCCTTCTGACCTTTTCCAGGGAGGGGCAGGCCAGTGAGGCCAGGGTTAGTGCTCGGTGTCAACTGAGGCAACAATGTGAGAATTCTAGGATTCATTGACTCTGGAGGCTGAATTATTCTCGTGCTCGGTCAAGGCCCCAATTCCCCTGGAGGTCAGGGCTGCCTCTGTGTCCTGGTGCAGGGTGGTGGGTGGGATCAAGTGCTCACGATTATGCAGCAAAGAGGCATGCTGATCTCTGGGTGCTCTGCTGTGAACCAGAGCTCCTGGCTGTGATTGTTCATGCCCTAGACCGGCGTGAGGGTATTGGTAGAGATCCTGGAAGGCTAAACATTTCTCTAGGGGTCCAAGTCCATGATAGCTCTGCTGGTTAGGCCAGGGGCTCATCCTGGCAGGAGAGCAATGGGGAAGTGACTGGCCATATGCAGAATGGCCCAGTGGGTCTGTGAGGGTGTGTATCTGAGGTAGGATGCATGGAGACAGGTCTGGAGAGATCTCCTCCCCTATCCTCCACAGGGACAGCAAGGGAATAGGCTACCCCTGAGCTCTGCGCTGACTCGGGATCCTCTTGGAAGGCCAGCTCCTCTCCCAGCTCACTCCCCTCCCCAGCAGCAATGCCAGGGCTCTTACCTGAGGGCGCAGTCACATAAGGGGCAGGAGACTGAAGTGGCTTCAGTCCAGTTGGCTGCTGCTGTTGGTTACATCCTCCCCTGTCTTTGTGCAGACTGGGCCTTCCCGAGGATGCCCCCTCCTCTATCCCAGCCCCCACTGCTCTGGTATCTCCCAGCCCCTTCCCAGGTTGGCTCTCTTGGCCTGGGGAGTTGGTGTCATCTGCAAATATGATCCTGGTTGAATTTATTCCACGTGGCAAAGAAAGGCGTGCGGGCAGCTGCCATGCATGGGGCATGGAGAGGCTTGGGGTGCAGGGTAACTGGTGGAAGAAGCCTCTGGGAACTCCTGGAGAGCCCTGGACTGCACTACAACCAACATGGCGCCTCACTGCTTGTTGACTAAAACGCTTCACTGCTGGGGCAGTGGGGGTGCCGCAGCCCCTCTGGAAATGCCCCATGAACGAGAAACACTAGGCTGCCACACAGCTCCTGCTACACCTCTTGATAGGCTGGCCCCTGATGGGTATCACATGCCTTGCCTCTCTGTACGATGCACAGCAATAACAACAAGGCACCCCCTGCCACCTCCTCACCACACCTGCCAGCCCTGGAGCACTGTCACCCTGACCCATGCACCAAATTCACCTGGCTGGGGAACTCAACGGGCATTTCTGGGATGATGCCAGGGCTGAAATCATCCCAGGGCAGGGAGAATGTACTGCATGGAACCCAGCTGCTGCTTGGCACACAGCAGAGGTCTCACAAATGCCCATGTATGTGCAAAGCCCCAGCATATCGGTTGGTCGCCCCAATCTACCCATAGTGTCTGACAGCTGGCCCGTCTGATCCTGGCAGTCTACTTACAAATTGGTATTAGTGGCACTAATAAAGTAGTTAATGTTGTGACTAAAAACTCACCTTATTTCCAGTCACCAGGGATTCCCGCGGAAGTACAACAGACCATTGGAACTCTCCCCTTCAAGGCTGTGTCTTACTCGCTTCGAAGGCAGACGAAGCACTGCATGCATTAAAAGATTCTAGGGCACTGTTGAAATCCCTGGTCCCATGTACACGCCTACAAAACAAAGATCAGTCACCAGTCAGTTAAGGGCTTAATTGCCAGGGAAGCTATTTCTTGTCTCTATCAGGCTGCTATTATTGTTGGATGTATTATCTGTATTACCATAGTGACTAGGAACCTCAGCCATGGAGCAGGACCCCGCTGTACCAGGCGCTATACAAACCCAGAACTGAAAGATGATCCCTGCCCCAAGGAGCTCAGAATCTTGACAAGCTGGAACATCAGCTGGTATCACCAATTCACCCCCGTCCCTACAATGCACATCACCTGAGGGTCATAGAGTCATAGATTATAAGGCCAGAAGGAAACACTGTGATCATACAAGGGCCCTCCTGTACAACACAGGCCACAGGGCTTCCCTGAATTAATTAATTCCCAGCAGATCTGTTAGAAAAACACCCATCTTGATTTTAAAATTGCCAGTGATAGAAACTCCACCACAACCCTAGGTAAATTGTTTTAATGTTTAATTACCCTCACTGTGAAAAATGGGCACCTTATTTCTGGTCTCTTCCTATCTTCCACCAGGGGCCATCTGCCATAAGTAGCATCTCCTGCATGCCACCTCCAGGTGCTGGACTGGTGGCCTGGACAAAGGGGGCTGTAGCGAGGTAGTGCTGGGTGCATCATCACAGGAATGGCTTCTGGCTTGCACAGATGTGATTGTAGTAGCATGAAAGGTGCTATGATGCTTTCCTGACAGACAGTGGGTATCTCTGTATAATAGATGACTCCACAGCTTGGAACAGCTCTACAGACAAGCCAGCCTGCCTTATTTTATTTTGTAAATTAACAGCCAGAAACTTCCTCACTCAGGTCCCTGGCCAGCTGCCATTGCATGTGGAGGCTGAGACAAGCTATGCCATACTTTAATTACACTGATTAATTTCAGAATACCAGCTTCAGCACAGCATCGGGCAGAGCGGAGGAGGTTACGGGAACTGGTAACACAAATGAATTGTTGTACTATCCTCTCACCTCGTCTGCTGCCAGGGCACCCGCCCTTGCTGATCTGGCCCCATGCTCATTAGCTCTCTGATGTCATCTCAGCTGATCAGATGCCTTTGGTGTTCAGCACTTTGCTGGGACCCTGGTGCTGGGACAGGACTGGATTCAAGTCAGAACACGAAGGGGAAGGTACTCGGGGAAGTGAGGGGCTGTGATCTATGAAACCGAGGCCCAGATTCACAGAGGTATTTAGGCTCCAAACCTCCTTTGTGGAGTTGATCCAGAAAGCCTAACAGTACCCTGTCCTTCCATAGGAGGATCTCAAAGCACACCCTGACCATTAGTCCTCACGACCACTCTGGGAAACTGAGACACTGAGGGGGAACATGACTTGCCTGTGGTCACACAGTAAGTCAATGCCAGAGCTGGGCACCTGCCACTCAGATCTCCCAATTGCCTGTTCTGTGCTTGAAACACCCTTTTGATGGGCAAGCAGAGGCTGGGGGTGCTAGTGCACGCTGGGCTCGGTGGCATTGCAGGAACAGGCCTTTGCCATGGGGCGGGAAGGGGCTCATTACAGCCCACAGTCACAGGCAGAGAGCTGCATTGCAGCAACAGGCAGGAGACAGGCGGATTACTGACGGGGAAGCTTGGGATGCTGGGGTTCAAGGGCTCCCCACAAACTTCCTTGGTGACTTCAGGCAAGCCCCTTAGCCTGTCTGCGCCTCAGTTCCCCAGCTGTACAATGGTATAGCAGCTTTGCCCTACCTCCCAGGGGTGTGTGAGGATAAACACATTAAGGATGGTGAGGGGCTCAGATGCTGTGGCTGTGTGGGCCAGAGACATAGCATAAGAACATAAGAACAGCCATACTGGGTCAGATCAAAGGTATATCTAGCCCAATATCTTATCTTCTAACAGTGGTCAATGCCAGGTGCCCCAGAGGAAGTGAACAGGTAATCATCAAGTGATCCATTCCCTGTCACCCATTCCCAGCTTCTGGCAAACAGAGGCTAGGACACCATCCCTGCCCATCCTGACTAATAGCCATTGATGGACCTGTCCTCCATGAATTTATCTAGTTATTTTTTGAACCCTGTCATAGTCTTGGCCTTCACAACATCCTCTGGCAAGGAGTTCCACAGTGCATTGTGTGAAGAAATATTTCCTTTTTTTTTATTTTAAATCTGCTGCCTATTAATTTCATTTGATGACCCCTAGTTCTTGTGTTATGAGAAGGAGAGAGGGAAGTTAATGGCCCATTTGGGATCCCTGCATAAGAGACACTCATGCAGTGTAACATCTTGTTCCCCCTCCTGTGGTCCCAGGGGGATTTCCCTCCTGATCCATGGGAGGTGGTGAGTAACAACAGTACAAAACTCTAGTGGCAAGGCAGGGGCGACACTGTCCTCTTACTGAATTCACCAGGGACATGTAGGGCTAGATCATGCCTTTAGCCGAGCCCTAGCCAAGGAGTGAGACATGCCCTGTGTTGCCCAAGAAGTAGCTCTGGAGGACAGTGTTCCTCACAGATGCCCTTTGGTGAAAGGATCACTGTCCTGCTACTGTCTTGCTCTGGGAGGTGGAGGGATAGTACTGTGCTCACAGTGGTGATTTAGCCACTGGGCCAATGGGGCCTGTGCCCAGGGGTCCTGGCCAATTGGGGGGGCCCCAGAAAAATGGGCACCCCCGCACCCAACCCACTCCGCCCGCCCGGTGCTCCTGCCAGTGAGTAGGGCAAGCCCCGTGCGCAGCTCCACTCCTCAGCAGGAGCCTGGGGGGATTGCAGGCAGAAGGGGTATGGAGGGCCCCCACTTGCTAGGGCCGAGGGCCCCACAAAAGCTTAATCCACCTCTGTGTGCTGCAAGCCAGGGCCACCAGCACATTGCTTTTCCCAGCTCAGCAGCTCTAACCAGGGAGGAGTGGAGAGGGACCCAAGATTTCATACATGCCCCCCACTGCCTACACACCTGCTTTGGGAGGGGATGGGCCTTCTGCCAAGGTGAAAGCAACCCACGTGTGGGGGCAGGAGAGAGCTTCTTATTCCTTCTTCCTCCCTAGCACCATCGTGCAATCAGAGTCCCTCAATAACCACAGCAAAACCGGTTTGTTAAGCAGGGCCAGCACTACTGGGAGGGCAAAGGGGGTGTTTGCCCTTCCCAGATGTTCGTCAAGGGGCCCAAGTTATTGTCAGAAAGGCCAAAATAAGTACAGCTTTATCCTGTATTAAGCAACAGATTGGAGAATCATCATCCTTTCTAGAAATGATAAATCTCAGGAAACTACTGAACCAGAAGCCAAATGTTACCTATTTAACTGCTTAAACTCCAGGATTTTCCAGAAGTCTAAGAAGCCCCTGGACTCCTGGAAGATTGTTTGTTTTTCAAATAGCCACATCCAAGGCCCCCAAAATAATGGGACCCTAGAACCGGTCCTGTTGTTCAGGGCTCCCCGCTGCATGGTACATCCCTTGTTGGATAGACAAATGGCTGAAGCAGTTCTGAAGGGATTAGAACAATGGTGTTTAGGGTTGCCAAGTGTCGGTTTTCAACCGGAATGCCCGATCGAAAAGGGACCATGCCTGCTTTGGTCAGCACTGCTCACTGAGCCGTTAAAAGTCCAGTCGGCGGTGCTGTGGGTCTCAGGCAGGGTAGTCCCTACTAGTCCTGGCTCCGCGCTGCACCCGGAAGTGGCCCGCATGTCCGACTCCTAGGCGTGGGGTGTGATGTTCCCCTCTGGTGTTATCTGGATCAGCTAGGTCACTCCAATTCTTGACTATGGGAGCCAGCCTAACCCTGCTCTGCTGTGAGAACCCCACTCCTGGGCTGTTCACGCACAGCCTCTGGCATGTAAGCTGCTCCTTGGATTGTGCAACCGAATGACACTAGCCAATATCTCCAGTCCCAGACACAACCCAAGGAATCTCCGTCTTTCAGTATCTAGTTATGCGCGCTGGATGCTGCAAGTTTATATGAGTTTGTCAATTTAACTAAGAAATTGATATGTACCAGGCTTGATATCCCAAGGGGAGTCTCTGACACACTTCAAACCAAATGCACTGTTTCAGGTAGAATAAACAAACACATTTATTAACTACAAAGATTTTAAGTGATTATAAGTCAAAGCATAACAAGTCAGATTTGATCAAAGGAAATAAAAGCAAATCACATTCTAAGCTGATCTTAACACTTTCAGTGCCCTTTCAAACTTAGATGCTTCGCATCACAGGCTGGCTGGTTGCCCTTCAGCCAGGCTCTCCCCTTTGATCAGTGCTTCAGGCGCTTGGTGGTGATGTCTGTAGACGGAGGTGGAAGAGAGAGGAAGAGCATGGCAAATGTCTCTCCCTCCTGGCTTTCCCCCCTGGCCCTCTTCAGAGTCAGGTGAGCATTACCTCATCACAGTCCCAAACTGACAATAGGAAGGGGGGGTGACTCACTCGAGAGTCCAACAGATAAAACGGTTACTCACCTTTGTAACTGTTGTTCTTTGAGATGTGTTGCTCATATCCATTCCAATTAGGTGTGTGCGCGCCGCATGCACGATCATCGGAGAATTTTCTACCCTAGCAACACCCAGTGGGTCGGCTGTGGAGTCCCCTGGAGTGGCGCCTTCATGGCGCTGGATATATACCCCAGCCGACCCAGCGCCCCCTCAGTTCCTTCTTGCCGGCTACTCCGACAGTGGGGAAGGGGGGCGGGTTTGGAATGGATATGAGCAACACATCTCGAAGAACAACAGTTACAAAGGTGAGTAACTGTTTTTTCTTCTTTGAGTGCTTGCTCATATCGATTCCAATTAGGTGACTACCAAGCCTTACCTAGGCGGTGGGGTCGGAGTGAGACATCGCTGTGTGCAAAACCGCTGATCCGAATGCAGCATCGTCTCTGGACTGCTGTACAAGCGCATAGTGAGCGGCGAAGGTGTGGACCGATGACCAAACTGCAGCTCTACAAATGTCCTGGATTGGGACTTGAGCCAGAAAGGCAGTCGAGGAGGCTTGGGCCCTCGTGGAGTGGGCGGTGAGGCGCGGCGTCGGGGCTCCGGCCAGGTCGTAGCAAGCACGAATGCAGGACGTGATCCAAGAGGAGAGACATTGGGAGGAGACTGGTAAGCCTTTCATCCGGTCGGCCACTGCAACGAAGAGATGCGTCGTCTTTCTAAACGGTTTCGTATGCTCAATATAGAAAGCCAGGGCCCTGCGTACATCCAAGGAGTGCATACGTTGGTCTTGACGGGTGGCGTGCGGCTTAGGATGGAAGACCGGGAGAAATATGTCCTGGTTCACATGAAAAGCTGATACTACCTTGGGAAGAAAGGCAGGGTGGGGGGCGAAGCTGCACCTTGTCTTTATGGAAGACTGTGTATGGAGGCTCAGACGTGAGCGCCCTGATTTCAGAAACACACCTCACTGAAGTGATGGCTACCAGGAAGGCTGTCTTCCAAGATAGGTAAAGGAGTGAGCAGGTAGCCAATGGCTCGAACCGGGGCCCTGTGAGCTTGGAGAGAACCAGGTTAAGATCCCACGCCGGAACGGGTTGGCGTTGCTGTGGGTATAGCCGGTCTAAGCCCTTAAGGAATCTGACGACCATCGGGTTAGAGAAGACCGAGGAAGCGTGTTCTCCTGGGTGGAACACCGATATAGCGGCCAGGTGAACCCTGACTGAAGATATCGCCAAGCCCTGCTGTTTCAGGGATAGGAGATATTCGAGTATAAGAGGAATAGATGCCTGCAAGGGGGGCTTGGCCTGCTGCTCGCACCAACAGGAGAACCGTTTCCACTTGGCTAAGTAAGTGGTCCGTGTAGAGGGCTTTCTACTTCCCAGCAGAATCTGTTGCATGGGATGTGAGCATCGTAGCTCTGTCCGATTCAGCCATGGAGCATCCACGCTGTAAGGTGGAGCGATTGCAGGTCGAGGTGACAGAGTTGGCCGTGGACCTGAGAGATGAAGTCTGGGCACAAGGGAAGTGTGATCGGAGTTTGTACCGATAGCTCCAGAAGCGTGGTGTACCAGTG
>NW_020664418.1:2534904-2595553 GCF_002925995.2 Terrapene triunguis | reverse complement strand
CGCTTGAAACCGGCTGCCAACTAGACATGGAGCCATTGATCACTACCTGTTGAGCCCGACAATCTAGCCAGCTTTCTATCCACCTTACAGTCCATTCGTCCAGCCCATACTTCTTTAACTTGCCAGCAAGAATACTGTGGGAGACCGTATCAAAAGCTTTGCTAAAGTCAAGGAATAACACATCCACTGCTTTCCCCTCATCCACAGAGCCAGTTATCTCCTCATAGAAGGCGATTAGGTTAGTCAGGCATGACTTCCCCTTGGTGAATCCATGCTGACTGTTTCTGATCACTTTCCTCTCCTCTAAGTGTTTCATAATTGATTCCTTGAGGACCTGCTCCATGATTTTTCCAGGGACTGAGGTGAGGCTGACTGGCCTGTAGTTCCCCGGATCCTCCTTCTTCGCTTTTTTAAAGATGGGCACTACATTAGCCTTTTTCCAGTCATCCGGGACATAATAATAATGATAGTTATTTAATGGTTATGTGGCACCATAAGGGTGAATGGTGCTCTGCAAAACTAAAAAGCATGGCCTATGACCCCATGTAGCCAGTATACTCACTCCCTGTGACATGCCTGGAATCACCTCTCTTCCAGGCCACACACACCCTCCCACTACAGGTCATAACTGATCAGGCAAAGGGCACTTAGCATGGAACAGACAGCCCAGAACAGCATAATCCATCATACGCTAACAGCCCGATGCGGCAAGATGCCAAGTACTCATCAAATGAGTTTTGGTAGCAAAGGCCAAACATTTGGTGAGGTGGGTCATGTCAGGTGTGTAAGTAACAGCCTCTGTGTGAGGAGTCTGAGTAGGCCATGTGGCTGGTAGAGAGGAACCTTCGGACTGATTGACTGGAGCTGGTGTCCTTGACCCATAGCCAGAAAGGAGAAGTCCAAATGTGAAAGATATTGAATTCTGTGCGTGTGTGGATATGCGCATATGCACAGAGCATGCATGTGCGTGGGTGTGTGCATGTGCATAATGTATGCATTTGGGTGGGTGTTCATGTTCATAGTGCATACGTGTGGGTGGGTGTGCATGTGCATAGAGCATGCACGTGAGCATATGGTGCATGCATATAGATGGGTATAGAGCATGCATGTGGGTGGATGTGCACACATGTAGTGCATGCATGGGGGTAGGGATGGGTGCACATGCATAGTGCATGCATGGGGGCAGGAGTGTGTGTGTATGTGTAGTGCATGTGTGGGGGTAGGGGTGTGTGTGTATGTGTTGGACAATGTTCGTGTACCTTTGTGTGCACACGTCTGTTGGTATCACTGAGAGCCAGAGCATCAGAGTTCCTAAAGCAGATTGCCAGCAGAACCAATAAAATAACAGACATTTCACCAATTCCCCCACCCCCACCACTGCCATTTTTCATCCAAATTTTGTAAATGTCCAACCAGCTCAAGCTGGGTTTAACCAGAGGGCTGGCAGGAAAGTTCTTAATGGGTCACTGCCCCGTTACATATAGGTTTTTCCCTTCTCTTTCTGACACTGTAACTGACTGTTGCTCAGGCGTAGCCCTGTCCTCAGAAAGGCATGGGAGCAGTGCAAGAAAATGGGCATGTAGCGGGGTGGTTACCCCGCTCCTTTCCAGAGGGGTTAAAAACAGCCCGGGAGAGGGCTGTGGCTGGGGCAAGCAGCTCCAAGGCTGAATGGGGAAGCAGCCTCAGCTGGGGCTTAGAAGCTCACAGGGTACCTAGAGTGGAGCAGGGCTGGGGGAAGGCCAGAGGAGCTGGGGAGTTCTGGCCTGGAAACCCCCCAGGCTGCAGGCCTTGTCAAAGGCCCAGAAGGGTACTGGGGTTGCAGAGGGCAGCCCAGGGGTACTCCAAGGCAGCAGGTCCAAACCCCCCTTGCCAAGGATGAGTGGCCTTTACAGACTGCAGTCTACCCCAGTGAATGGGGGTTAGATGGTGACTGGCAGTAGCCACTGAGGTGAGGTGGGGATAGGGGGTTGGGAGTTCCCTGGAGTGGGGAAACCCAGATTGGGGGTTGCTGCAGTGGGCAGAACCCATGGGTAAAGGGCACCTGGGTCTGGGAGGGAAATGGGGGCAAGCAGCAAGCAGGACACTGGCCTGCAGAGGGCACCCTGGAGCTAGAAAAAGAGCTAATTCCCAGGAAACCAGCAGGAGGTGCTGCAGGGGTGAGTCTCGCACTAGTACAGGGTGTTAGGAGGGTGGAGCACTCAGCTGGGTAGGTGACTTAACAGACAGAGAAATCACACTGACAAGATATGTTCACAGTGTTGCCAACTCTTGCAATTTTTGATATTTTTCTTAAAGCCCCAGCTCCTACAGTTAAGTGATTGCAGGAGAATTTCAGCTTTCACTAAAAAGGTAAGTTTCTAGCTCTCATAGCTGCAAAGAAAGTTTGTAAATGTCACATGAGTGCACCCTAAAGGCTCAAAAGCCACAGGGCAAATAAATGAACACGAAAATGTATTTTTGTATGTCATGATTTGTGAACACTGGGTATGGCAAGACTACTGGGGAGGGAGCGGAAGAGGGAGTGGGTAGGTCACTGGTGACAGGGACTGCAGGAGCCCAGGGGTTTGCTTTGGGTGGAGAGCTGTGCATGAGCAGGGACCCTGATCAGTACTGAGAAATTCTGCTGCATACAGCTTGGGGTTACTGTCTGGAGGTGACTGTCCTAGAGTGGGGGCTGTGCTGCCCTCTGGCAGTCCCCATGAGTTGTTGCTCACAGTTTAATTTCCCAATGTTTTGCAAAATGACTTTATATTGTAATCTTCTTGGTGACTTATGAGGAAAGAGTGTACACACGCATGACTACCCAGACAGAGGCTTTTGAGTCTTTTATTTAGTGTCAGCAATGTTGAATCTGAGTTTGTGTGTATTGACTGTACTGGCTTTGATAGAACTGATGTGAGAAATCCAGGTGGGATAAGGCTTACGAGTGTGGGTGATAACAGGTGTGGATGCTTTGGATTATTCGTCACAGATGTTGTGCATTTGTTTGTTTCTGCACTAATCACTGTTTTCCTGGGTCAGCTCCTCAACTGGGGTAAATTAGCATAGCTCCAGTGACAATGCCCGTTGACACCACCTGAGGATCCTGCCTCCTGAGTTCATTATCTGGAAGCTGACTCCTTTCCTCACTCCTATTTTTGGACTTACAGTAAATAAGATTGAGGAGCAAGTCCATGGAATTATTGTCATCATTATTACAAACCATATATGTGCACCATAAAGGGCACTCTATAAACATACATGTTCTCACCTACCTGGGTGCAATTTCCATTGTGGGAGGAGCTCCCAGGTAATAGAATTGGGATGCTAAAGTAAGACATTTTCCCTGTCCCAAAGAGTATAAATTGTGCCCTCCCACTGGTATAAATCTCTGTGCCTCTGTTTCCCCATCTGCAATGACAATACCCTGCTTTGGAAAGTCCTCTGAGAGCCACGCATGCCAGACTCTGTAGTCTTGAGCCAGATCCACAGCTACTGTAAATCAGGACCAATCCACTAACTTCAATACTACAACACCAATTTGCACATGCAAAGGATCCACCCCAAGAAGTGCAAAGCATTTTTCTCAAGACCTCTGCAATGCTCTCAGTCACTAGGGAGTTGGCCGTGTCCACCTCTGCTTTTGTATGATAGAAAATGTGTCCGATTCTAATTTATGACACTGTCATCAAACTCAGACAGACCAAGTACAGTGAAACCCCGCGGGCCGTATGTTGTGCAGACCTGCTCTGGCCCCCATAGAGAGGAGCCCAAAAAGCTCCTGTATAAGGAGATGCTCGTGAGAAGGGTCCCTGAAGAGGGACGGGGAGGGGGGGGGGGCGAAGAAAACTGGAGAGCGTATCCCCTTTCCACCGTGCGAAGGACCCAACGGTCCGAAGTTATAAGGGACCAAGCACGGTGGAAACGGGAGAGGCGATCCCGAAATAAGGGAAATGGATCCTGGGTAGTGTCTAGTACGTTGTCCTCGAGCGCACCTTCAAAAATTTTGCCTAAGGCCTGAAGGTGGTCTAGGAGGGCCTTGGTTCTGACCGGGTTGGGGGCTGGTCGACCTCCGTCTACCACCTCGTCCCCGCCTCCTGGGGAAGTCCTATCTCTGACGAGGAGGAGGAGGGTAGAACCTTTGTGGTTGTGGCCTAAAGGGCCTGCGCTGGGGTCCTGGGACATGCATCCCCAGGGAGCGCATGATGGTTCTGGAGTCCTTGAGGCTCTGCAATCCAGAGTCCGTCTTGTCCGAGAACAGCCCCTGGCCCTCGAATGGCAGATCCTGCAAGGTCTGCTGTAGTTCTGGCGGTAACCCCAATACCTGAAGCCAGGAGACAAGTCTCATGGCTATCCCCGACGCTAGTGTCCTGGCGGCAGAGTCCGCTATGTCCAGGGAGGCCTGCAAGGAGGTCCTAGCCACCTTTTTACCTTCCTCCACTAGGGCCCCGAACTCCTCTCTCGAGTCCTGGGGGACCAACTCTTTGAATTTACCCATGGAATTCCATGAGTTGTAACTGTACCGACTCAAGAGCGCCTGTTGGTTCGCGGCTCTGAGCTGCAGACCCCCCCGCTGAGTAAACCTTACGCCCGAACAAATCGAAGCGTTTGGCGTTCTTTGATTTGGGTGCTGCCGCCTGCTGACCATGGCGCTCTCTTGCGTTCACTGAGGAGACTACTAGTGAACACAGTGGAGGGTGTGTATAGAGGTACTCATGGTCTTTGGAGGGAACAAAGTACTTCCTCTCTACACCTCTGGCAGTGGGTGGGATGGAGGCAGGTGTTTGCCATATGGTGTTGGCGTTAGCCTGAATCGTACGAATTAGAGGCAACGCCACCCGGGATGGGGCATCAGCTGAAAGGATGCTCACCACCGGGTCCTCCACCTCCACAATCTCCTCTACCTGCAGGTCCATGTTCCGTGCCACCCTACATAACAGGTCTTGGTGGGCACGGAGATCTATTGGGGGTGGGCCAGATGCTGTTGTGCCCGCCACCGCCTCATCCGGGGAAGATGAGGAGGACGCCTCAGGGGGTAAAGGATCCAAATGAGGGTCCGGCTGCAAGGGTCCCTGATGTGGAGGATCCCCTGCCCCAGGGTCCGGGGCCTGCGCGGGTGTCGGCACGGGAGCCTCCATGCCCCCTGGGGGAGGACAGGAGATGGTGGCCTCAGGAACCCTGGGCTCAGAATGTGCTGAGCGAGAGGCCGTTGGTGGAGCCCCTTGAGCCTGGTAATAAGCCCATGGGGTCCAGAAAGACCAATGTGCAGGGTCCTGTCTCTGGTCCTCTGCTCCCTCCTGCCAATGGCCGAAGTCATCCGCTGCTGACCCTGCGCGGGACATGCTGCTCGGGAAGCCCCGTCCGACGAGCGAGACGCCGATCTTGAGGGCCAAGGCAGTGCTGAGCGTGGTTGCAGGGGCTCGTCCCGGTGCGGTGCCGGTCCACAGGCGAGCGGTCTCTACGCAGTGCCGGTGAGCGGTACCGGGATCAAGAACGGTGCCGATGGCCATGTCGGTACCGGGATCCAGATCTGGATCGCGAAGACGAAGATCATCTGTAGGCTCGGTGCCGTGAGTGGCCTCGGGAACGGGAGCGGCGCTCATACCGGTGCCGGGAACTATGTCTGGACACTGACCGGTATCAGTGAACAGGCCGGTGCCGAGAAGTAGACCGGTGCCAGGAGGAAGATCTGGGCCACGAGTACGACCGGCGCCGAGATGAAGATCGGTGCCGGGACTGCGAGCTGCGTCAGGACCTGCTCTGCGACCGGGAGTGGTGCCGCGAGCCCAAGCTCAGAGATGGAGGGCGTATAAGGGCAGGCTTGCCCTTGGATAACACAGGACGAAGGTAATGAGGTGCCGCGGGCTGAGACGGTGCCGGCTCCGTGAGGGCGATGAGGTCTTTCGCCGTTGCAAAAGTCTCCGGTGTAGAAGGGAGACAGGGCTCAGCCACAGGACGAGGCGGTGAGCCAGTCCGCACCGGACTCAACGGCCCTACACCCAGTGCCGAAGTCAATGGTACTGATGACACTTGCACCCTCTGGCACTCCGAAGCCGGACGCAGCTCTACCACCAGAGCGGGGGGAGCCGGTGCCTGCTGGACGGCAGTGTCCTGTGTCTTGCGGGGTCTTTTATGCCCCGGAGACAAGGAACGGCGTCGAGGGGCTTGCGGTGGACGCGGTGCCGAGGGAGGATGGTGCCGTGGAGCCTTATCCGCGTCTGCTCATGGTGCAGTACCGGAGGGTGCCGCTGGGGCGCTGCGCACCGAGGCGCTCGGTGCCGGAACTTAGCGCGCCGAAGGAGGATCTGAGCTAAGTGCCGCCTCCATAAGGAGCTGCTTGAGTCTGAAGTCCCACTCCTTTTTGGTCCTTGGTCTGAAAGCCTTGCAGATCTTACACTTATCCGTCTGGTGAGACTCCCCTAAACACTTCAGACAAGAGTCATGGGGGTCTCCCATTGGCATAGGCTTAGCACAGGTCGTGCACGGCTTAAAGCCAGGAGCTTTGGGCATGAGCCCGGCTGTGCGCCGGGGGGGGGGGAAGGGGGGATAATAGCCCCCTTAACCCCCGCTAACTACTTACAACTATTTATAACTACTCTTCAAACTATTAACAACAAACTACTAATCTAAAGAACACAATTAACAACTATCTACAAGAACTAATGAGTAAAGCTAGGGAGAGTGGAGAACAGCTATGCCGCGCTCCACAGTTCCAACGACCGTCACGGGCGGTAAGAAGGAACTGAGGGGGCGCTGGGTCGGCTAGGGTATATATCCAGCGCCATGAAGGAGCCACTCCAGGGGGCTCCACAGCCGACCCACCGGGTGTTGCTAGGGTAGAAAATTCTCCGACGATCGTGCATGCGGCGCGCACACACCTAATTGGAATCGATATGAGCAAGCACTCGAAGAAGAACCTTTGTTGTTGCCTAGGCCAGTGTCCTTTGTTCCGGTGAGGCTGGGCTGGTCCCATACATACCCTGATGAGGTGTTAACTGCGTCTCTGCTCTTGGAGAGTTTTTTCCTGGGCTTGCTTTAAGCCATGAGGACACATTTTCAGCCTCATAACTATAATCATGAAATTACAACCTATAACATTACTATAATATTACTGTAACAGCGATTACTATAACATTACCATAACAACAATGCTCAGTACATCATGAGCCTTCTGAAGACACCCGACATGACAAACTTTGCATTAGATACCACACAATCATATTATAAGGATGAACATGGGGGTGTAGGGTGTTCCCACGAGGTATAGAATGGCACAGAGGGGCCACAGGGAACCATGGCCAATGGGAGCTGGGGGAGCGGTGCCTGCAGGCGAGATCAGTGCGCGGAGCCTCTTGGCCCCCACACCTAGGAGCTGGACCTGCTGGCTGCTTCCAGGGCACAGCGCAGAGTCAGGACAGGCAGGGAGCCTGCCTTAGCCCAGCTGTGCCGCTGACTGGGAGCCGTCCGAAGTAAGCCCGCCCTCCAAACCCGAGCCCCAACCCCCTGGCCCAACCCTGAACCCCCCATACCCAGAGCCCTCTCCTGCACCCCAAACTCCTCATCCCCAGCCCCACCCCAGAGCCTGCATCCCCAGCCGGAGCCCTCATCCCCAGCCCCACCCCAGAGCCTGCATCCCCAGCCGGAGCCCTCACCCCCCCCACACACCCTAACCCCCTGCCCAAGCCCAGACCCAACTCCCACATCCTGAACCCCTCTTTCCTGGCCCCACCCCAGAGCCCAAACCCCCAGCCCAAAGCCCATACCCCCTCCCACACCCCAACCCCCTATCTCAACCAAGAGCCCCCTCCCACATTCTGAATCCCTTGTCCCCACCCCCCAGCCTGGAGCCCCCTCCTGCACCCCAATTTCCTCTTCCCCAGAGCCTGCACCCCCAGCCCAGAGCCCGTACCCCCTCCTGTACCCCAACCCCCTGCCTCAACCTGAAGCCCCCTCCCACACTCCGAATCCCTCGGCCAGCCCACTCCTGCATCCCAAACCCCTCATCCCTGGCCCCACCCCAGAGCCCGCACCCCGAGCCTGAGCCCTCTCCCCCTTCTGCACCCCAACTCCCCTGCCCCAGCCCAGTGAAAGTGAGTGAGGGTGTAGGAGAGCCAGCCACTGAGGGAGGGGGAATGTAATGAGTAGAGGGTAGGGACTCAGGGCAGGGGCGGGGCAGGGACAGGTCTAGGGTGTTCAGTTTTGTGTGATTAGAAAGTTGGCAACCCTAGTGCTGCTAGGAAGTCTAGGGAGCCCAAAGCACAATCATCAGCCCAGCCAATGAACCACGCTCAGCTCCTGAGTGGCTGCCACGTGGGAAGGAAGGAGCAGGCCAATGGTTTCATGAACAAATCTCCCCCTTCCCTGCTCTGCTTGAACAAGTTCATATTTGGAACATCGCAGGAGCATGGAGCAGTGTCCACCCAGCAGTCACCTGGTAAAATTACAGAGCAGACCATCTGCAGGTGGCTTGCAGGCTTAAGTGGAAGGCTCTTGTTTGGGCTGCAAGAAGTGCTTGATTCAAATGCTGCACAAGGCTGGTGTATGTTATGGCTGGTTGATGTGAAAGTGATGCCTTTGGGTGAGGGTCTCAGGCCTGAGCTATGCAGAAGGTCAAAGACTAGATAATAATAATATAAAAATAATTAATGGAGATATCCTATCTCCTAGAACTGGAAGGGACCTTGAAAGGTCATCGAGTCCAGCCCCCTGCCTTCACTAGCAGGACCAAGTACTGATTTTGCCCCAGATCCCTAAGTGACCCCCTCAAGGATTGGACTCACAACCGTGGGTTTAGCAGGCCAATGCTCAAACCACTGAGCTATCCCTCCCCCCATGATCATCATGGCCTGAGAATATCATGGCCTGGTAACCAGGGTGGGCCAAGGGAGGCTGTGAGTGACTAGGTGGGAGACAGATTATCAGCGGATGGGTGTAGGCAGGTCAAATCTGAGTAAATGGAGATGCTGGATCTCTAAAGCCTTTGATCAAAGAAGCAGCAAGGTTACACCCGGGCCTGCTGATGGGGGTGGGGTGGGGCAAAAGGGTTAATTGCCCAGGGTCCTGGCCATTTAAAAGGGTCCGCGTGGATGGGAGAGATATGTATTTTTTTAAAATAAAAATTAAGATAAAAAAAAAGAAATCCGGTTTCCTGCCGCTGCTGCTCTGTCCAGAGCGCTGTCCCCCATTGCGACAGTCACAGTCTATCAGAGTGCTGCTGCACCTGCTGCTCTGGCAGTCTGGCAGAGCGTCAGCAACAGCAGCCTCAGTAAATGTGTGAGGTCTCAACTGAAATGTGGAGTGTGGCATTTCAAATCAGTCCGTACAGTTCATTATGGATACAAACATAGTCCGGAGCCGAGAAAAGCAAGATAAAGAAGCCTGACTTGAAAAAAGTAAGAAGGGCAGTTGTACTTTGTTTGATTGTGTGTCGTAAACCTCAGCCATCCCTTTCTAGGGGGCCATTGACTGTTCTGCCCTGGAGCCCAGCATTGCTGTCGGCGGGCCTGGTTACACCATAGTTTAAAGGGACAGTAACTTCTCTGGAGCAAGGACTAGGTCTCTGGTATTGTTGGAAGTTCATAGAGTCCAAGGCCAGAAGGGACCATTGTGATCATCTAGTCTGACCTCCTGTATAACACAGGCCAGACCTGCCCCACAATAATTCCTAGGACAGAGCTGTTGGAAAAAACATCCCATCTCGATTTAAAAATGGCCAGTACTGGCGAATCCACCACAACCCTTAGGAAATTGTTCCAGTGATTAGTTACTCTCAGTGTTAAAAATGTATGCCTTATTTTCAGTTTGAATTTGTCTAGCTTCAACTTCCAGCCACTGGATTGTGTTAGACCTTTCTCTGCTAGAATGAAAAGCCCAATATTAAATGTTTGTTCCCTACATAGATACTTATTGACTGTGATCAAGTCACCCGTTAACAGTGGGAGCTCATGTTCAGCTGACTATCCACTATGACCCCCAAAACTTTTTCAGTCACTGCTTCCCACTGCAAAATCCTACCTCAGCGCCTCATCATGGTGCAGCGGTGACCTTGGCCGTCTGACAACTATGGTTGCAGGGCATATGCCCTGGTAGGTCTAACCATGCTACAAAGGTGTTGGACTATCCAATCCAAGGAGGGGGATTGCTCTCTCAGAGGAAAGAGCATTTTTCCTTCTCCTTAGAGGTTGAAGGCTAGCTAAGCTTGAGGAGGTACGTATGCTTGCCCGCCTAGCCAGTGGGATGGCTTAAAGTTAACGGCTAAAACAACACGAGTAAATGGGTCTTAGTTCCCTGCGTCATCAAACCGTTCTTCGGTGGTGGAGTGGAAATTCAGCTATGAGAGGTTGCTAAAAATGTCAGGTGCTAGGCCAACATGGAAAAGGACAACACTCGCTGTGTGTACTTACAATTGTAGGTCGCTGGTGAGGGAGGAAATGTTAAATCATTTGATGGAGGAGAAGAAAAGGATAAGATGCAATATCCTCGGTATCTGTGAAACCCGACGAAAGAAGGAGTTGGAAGTCAACTGGAAGGATGGAAGCGCTGTGAGACTCAGAAAGGGAGATGGCGCTAGAAACATTGGAGGAGTCGGATTTATTGTCAGTAAGGACTGGGTTTCGAAAGTCATATCATGCTAGCTAATATCACATATTGGTGTGCTGCATCTTCAGATGGAGTCAAAAGCTATCCTCAAGGTCATCCAGGCCTACGCTCCCACAAGTGCAAGTGAGGATGAAGAAGTGGAAGAATTCTACCAAGAGCTCGAAAGAGCCCTCACGCAAAAGTCCACTTACACTGTCACAATGGGAGAGTTCAACGCTAAGGTCGGGCGAGGGAAAACTGGCAAAAAGTTCATAGCGAGATACGGCAGCGACAAAAGAAATGAAAGAGGAGAAAGGCTGGTAACGATGGCGGAAACGAAAGAACTGTACATGGCAAACACCTGGTACAAAAAGAAGATTGCAAAAAGGTGGATGTGGATCACGCCAAACGCGAAGAGTAAGAATGAAATCTACTATATTTTAGTCAATAAAAGGCACATCATTCAAGACGTCTCTGTGGTGCAGCCCTTCAACACCAGCAGTGACCATCGCCTGCTTAGAGCGAAGTTGATTTTTGATGAAGTAGTGGAAAAGAGAGCTTTACAGATGGCAAACAGGAAACAGCGCCCGAAGACATTCAATGAAGCAAAGCTGAAGAAAGCGATTTCTGGGTTTGACTGGAGCCAGATGGAAAAGTGTGATGAGGACTATAGTATCTTTGTTGACAAGCAGAGACGTTGCATAAAAGCAGCTGAAATTGAAAAGATGAAGAAGGCAAAGGGAAGAATCTCAAATGAAACAAAAAGCTTGTTAGAGAAGCGGAGAAATATGAAAAGGCGCTTGGATAACAACCTAGAGTACTCCATTCTGTGCAAGCTTATACGGCAAAAACTGAAGGACGACTTTGAGAACTTCCGGAAAGAAAAGCTCCTTAAAACAGCTGAAGCATGCAAGACCCTCAGGACATGCAAGCGGGAATTGACGCAGTATAGATTGAGTGTAACAGCATTGAAGAACAAGGATGGAGAGACAGTAATTGACAGAGCAGGGATGGAGGAGGTCTGCAAGGACTTCTATACAGAACTGTTCAAATCAAGAATCAACGTCCCTCTCCCAACGCTCCAAGAGTCAGAATAATCGTCACTGAAGTCCAAAGCGCACTACACCAGATGAAGAAGGGAAAAGCTCCAGGCAAAGATGGAATAATGTCAGAAATTATTTCTGCAGGAGGTGAAAAACTTTGGAAGGCCCTCGCTTTAAGATTCAGTTGATATCTTGAAGGAAAAATACCATCAAGCTGGAAGGAGTCGAATACCATCTTGCTGTACAAGAAGGGGGATCGAGAAAATCTTAAGAACTATCGCCCTATATGCCTGCTCTCTCATATCTATAAACTCTTTACAAAGGTGATAACGAACCGACTCTCGTAAAGTCTGGATGAAAAACAGCCGAGAGAGCAGGCAGGCAGGATTTCAAAGAAATTTCAGCACAATCGACCATATATTTACCCTTAGCAAGCTTCTAGAAAGAGCGAGGGAATACAAACTCCCGCTGTGCATTGCTTTCGTCGACTATGAAAAGGCCTTCGATAGCATCAAGTTCAACGCAATATTAAAGGCGCTTACAGAGCAGGGCATTAATATGCAGTACATCAGTTTGTTGAAGGAAGTGAATACTGGATGTACAACAGACATTACTCTCCTTGAAACTCCCCTCCGCATCCCAATCGAGAAAGGCGTAAAGCAAGGAGATACGATTTCACCGAAACTATTTACCGCCTGCCTTGAAATGGTTATGAACAAGATCAGTTGGAGGAGTGGTGTTAATATAAATGGAGAATGATTATCTCATCTCAGATTCGCGGACGACATCGTACTAATTGCCGAAAGCACCAACCAACTGCAGAGCATGCTACGAAGACTCGACAAGAAAAGCAGTCAGGTCGGTCTGAAAATGAACCATTGCAAAACGAAATACATGCGATCAGATGTCTTAAGAAAAGCCCGAATAATGGTAACAGGAGAAGAAATTGAAGAAGTGGAACAGTACGTATATTTGGGCCAAAAAGTTAATATGCACCAAGACATGAACGGAGAACTCTTGTGAAGGATTCGGGCAGGATGGTGAGCGTTTAATTCCATCAAGGACGTCCTCAAAGGAAAAACTGACAAGACCACATGTACAAATATCTTCAATTCAACAATGTTGCCAGCCATGCTGTATGGCAGTGAAACGTGGGCACTGACGAAGAGAAGAACAGCGGCTGTTGGTAGCTGAAAGGGCAACGGAACGAGCTATGTTGGGAATTTCCCTTCTGGATTGTATCCCAAATGAAATGATTAGAGAACGCAGCGGTGTATAAGATACGATGGGCGGGCCACATAGCACGGTTCACGGACAAAAGGTGGATCGCAATCATTACTGAGTGCAGGACCGGCTTTAGGCCGATTTGGCCGATTTCCCCGAATTGGGCCCCGCGCGTAAGAGGGCCCCGCGCAGATTGGCAGCATCCCTGCCTGAAGCAAAGCTCTCCCGGAAGTAGCAGCTGTTGCTGCTAGGCAACCAGAGAGGCTGGCCGGCAGAGGGCTAGAGCTGAGGCAGCGGCTGTTGCAGGTCGGGAGGGGGGAGAAGGCACATGTGCTTTGCAGCCTTCCCCTCCCCTCCCCCCAACACTCGCCTGGAGGAGACGCCGAGGGGGCTTCCTGCAGTGGACCTCACTCACCTCGTCCCCACACAATCGGGCAGTGTCCCTGCCAGAAGCAAAACTCTGTGGCTCTCCGGGAAGCAGCAGCTCTTGCTGCTAGGCAACCAGAGACGCTGCGCTGGCCGGCAGAGGGCTAGAGCTGAGGCAGAGGCAGCCGCGGCTGTTGCAGGTCAGGAGGGGGGGAGGGGGGAGAAGGCACATGTGCTTTGCAGCCTTCCCCTCCCCTCCCCCCGGCAGTCACCTGGAGGAGACGCTGAGGGGGCTTCCTGTCCAGTGGGAGACAGGAATCTCTGCAGTGTGGACCTCACTCACCTGAGCAGCTGCTGGGGCTTCGGTCGGTGAGTGTTTGACCCTGTGATTCCCCATAGGTTTGTAATATTGGGTTGGTTTTGTGGGTTTGGGTGGTGTTGCTGTTTGAGGGTGAGTTTGTGCCTGCCTGTGTCTGTTTCAAAACTAAACTCGGGATCATGTAACCCAATAAACCCAGGAAGAAAGCTCCAAACCGGTACTTAGTGCTGTGAATTCCAGGTGAGAGAGAGAGCGGGGTTTGGACAAGGAAATCAAAACATCAAGAGGGGAGAATGCGTAAGGTCTGCAACAAGTCTCTGCTGAGACTTTTATCTCCCCCCGCCCCCCGAGAGAGGGGAAACTGAGGCACGGAGTGATCTGATTTCCCTCCCCAAATTATTTTGCAAAGGAGGGGGATGGGGGCTCCTATCCAAACCAGTTCCCTTCCCATCAACTCTGCTTCCCCTGCTGCAAGACCACTGTAGGGGCTGAATATTTCCATTAAACTCTGGCTCCTTCGTTTGCTCTGCAACAATAAAATAGACTGGCTTTGGGGGGGAGGAATAGCCCCCCCAAAGCTGTGTGGACATTAAGGGTTTTTTGGGGGGGGGCACGATAATATTCCAGATCAATCAAACGCCCAGCTCAGCTTTCTAGCTATCCAGCAGCTCTGGGGCAGGGAAGGAAGGTGCTCTTGGTGCAGAGTGGTCGCAAAACAGGGGTGAATTTAGCGGGGGGAGGTGTCCAGTTGAAATCCTGCCTGATGCAGCCACACAGAATCGCTGGCGGCGCTGGGAGAGGCCAGGAGTAGAAGCAGGTGGCCTGGGGGTGGGGGGACATTTGCCCTCAGTCCTGGGCTCTGGGATGGACTAGGCTGGGTGGTGGGTTCAGTCTAGTCTTCCAGCCTGTTGCTGTCCCTGGGGATTGTGGTTTTCATCTAGCTCCACCAAAAGTGTCTCTTAGATTCCTCTGCAGCAGTAAAGGATGCAACTTCGGGGGCAGGGCTGGTTGTAGCCAGTTCCTGTAGCCCCAGGGCTCAAGGGAAGTTCCAGAAGGAGGGGCTGGACGAAGCCAGCTCCTGTCCCTTAATCATCTCCCTGGAGGAGGGGGATGTACACCTTGTAGCAAGGAGGCCACCACAGCTGCTGACTGCCAGGAAGTTGCAGGTCAGCAGGGGGCAGGGCCTGCCCTGGGGTGCACAGAGGCGTGTGTCCCAAAGGTGGAAGTTGGGGACCTGGGGACCGCTGCGATGGGAACAGGCCCCAAGGACTCTAGCTGGAAGCAAACCCAACCTGAGTGAAAGGGTTGCATTTCTTGCATACAATAACTGATCAACAACATTCCCAAATTTATTTATAGCAATTCGAATCTTCCTGACTATTTCGGTAACTGTAGCCTCAGGAGAGAGGAGCTTCTCGAAGCTAAATCTAATTAAAACGTATCTGCGATCAACAATGCAGGAAGACCGATTAAACAATTTGGCAATCATGTCAATTGAATGCCAAGTAATGAAGAGCTTAGAGTTAGGCAATATACTGAAAGATTTTGTCAAACAAAAAGCAAGGAAGATAAAGTTTTAAAAACATATAGGTGAGATGTACAATAAAGTTCCTCTTAATGAACTTGATATTTATAATCTATGATGCAATGTATGTAATATATAATTTTGTTATTATTTATATAGTCATGGAAAGTAAATAATACATGGAAGAAATGAGAGGGGTTTTTTTTTAAGTGTTTTTTTTTTTTTAAGTCATCCCTGCAGGGGCCCTGTCGAAACTGTTCGAATTGGGCCCCGCACTTCCTAAAGCCGGCCCTGACTGAGTGGTACCCGCGAGAACAGAAAAGACCATCTGGTCGGCCTCCAAGACGATGGGAAGATGACATTGTTAAACGTTTCGGACAAACGTGGAGAAGAAAGGCAAGAATGCGAGAAGAATGGTAGACGTGTTGTGATCAGCGCAGTCTTAACGACAGCTGAAGATCAATCGATCCAGGTGATCCAGATGCTTTCTAGGACAGAGTCCTCTGTCCTGTAGGCATGGCCTGCATTCTGTGTTCTTAGCTGTATACATTTACATTGAGCCAAATTAAAACACATCTTATTTGCTTGTGCCCCACTAACCAAGCGATCCAGATCGCTTTGAGTCAGTGACCCGTTCTTGTCATTATTGACCACTCCCCCAGTTTTGTCATCAGCAAACTTTATCAGTGACGTGTTTATAATCAAGTTAAATAGCATAGGGCCCAGAGCCAATCTCCATGGGAGCCATTGGAGACAGATCTGCTGCATGACAATTCCCGGGTCACAGTTACATTTTGGTTGTGATATTGGTTCTGCACACTCTTGGGCCCTGCTAATTAAAATGACAGAGGTTTGTGCTGGCCCTTTGGACTCATAATAACACCACTTTATTATATTGCTATAACTCATTTCATCCCAAAGCATCTCATAGTGCCTCCGCTCTGCTCGCTAGTCCACTCCCATTTGAAGTGACAGGTGTAAGTGAAGCATGGCTTTTCCACTCAGCAGTCCTGGTGCCATCTCAAAGTCATGCTGATGAAACCTGAATTGCCATCCCACAACATCATGAGTTGGACTTCATTCCCTCATTCATCAATAGGATACACCAGCACGACAGGGAATCCCCTCACTTGCGTGTGACATGCAGCCACCTCTTGGGTGAAAGACCACTGCTGTTTAACAGCTCCCCTGCATAATGAGTCACACAATGAACACAGGAGCACCACATGCAATTTCAGCTGCAGGTGGGAGATAGGTAGAAAATGGGCTCCCCACCTCTGGGTATGTCTACACTGCCATCAGGAGGTGTGATTGCAGCGGGTGTAGACATACAGCAGCAGGTGTAGACATAATCTAGCTCGGGTTGGCAACCTTTCAGAAGTGGTGTGCCGAGTCTTCATTTATTCACTCTAATTTAAGGTTTCGCGTGTCCGTAATACATTTCAATGTTTTTAGAAGGTCTCTTTCTATAAGTCTATAATATATAACTAAACTATTGTTGTATGTAAAGTAAATAAGGTTTTTAAAACGTTTTAAGAAGCTTCATTTAAAATTAAATTAAAATGCCCCCTGGACCGGTGGCAAGGACTCGGGCAGTGTGAGTGCCACTGAAAATCAGCTTGCATGCCGCCTTTGGCACGCGTGCCATAGGTTGCCTACCGCTGATCTAGCGAGTTCAGAGACTGATAGCAGTGAAGCCACGGTAGCATGGCTTTCAGCATAGGCTGTGCAAGCATGCTGGATCCTGGGTAATTACTCAGGTGGCTAGGGTGTGCTGAAGTCTGTGCTACTGTGACGTCACTGCCATTAGTACCTGAGCTAACTAGATCAAAGCTTGCTTGGGTATGTCTTTGGGTATGTCTACACTACGGGATTAATCCGAATTTATATAATTCGAATTTTGGAAACAGATTGTATAAAGTCGAATGTATGTGGCCACACTAAGCACATTAATTCGCCGGTGTGCATCCATGTACCGGGGCTAGCGTCGATTTCTGGAGCGTTGCACTGTGGGTAGCTATCCCATAGCTATCCCATAGTTCCCGCAGTCTCCCCCGCCCATTAGAACTCTGGGTTGAGATCCCAGTGTCCGATGGGGCAAAAAACATTGCCGCAGGTGGTTCTGGGTACAGCCTCACCCCTCCCTCCATGAAAGCAACAGCAGACAACCATTTCGCGTCTTTTTTCCTGGGTGAACACTGCAGACTCCATACCATGGCAAGCATGGAGCCCGCTCAGCTCAAGACAGCAGTCATGAACATTGTAAACTCCTCGCGCGTTCTCGTGCAGTTTATGCTGAGCCAGGACCAAAAAAACGAGGCGAGGAGGAGGCGGCGACAGCAGCACAGCGACAAGCATGATGAGGACATGGACATGGACACAGAATTCTCTCAAACCGCGGGTCCCGGTGCTTTGGAGATCATGTTGTTAATGGGGCAGGTTCTATCCATGGAATGCCGATTCTGGGCCCGAGAAACAAGCACAGACTGGTGGGACCGCATAGTGTTGCAGGTGTGGGACGATTCCCAGTGGCTGCGAAACTTTCGCATGCGTAAGGGTACTTTCATGGAACTTTGTGACTTGCTGTCCCCTGCCCTGAAGCGCCAGAATACCAAGATGAGAGCAGCCCTCACAGTTGAGAAGCGAGTGGCGATAGCCCTGTGGAAACTTGCAACGCCAGACAGCTACCGGTCAGTCGGGAATCAATTTGGAGTGGGCAAATCGACTGTGGGGGCTGCTGTGATGCAAGTAGCCAAAGCAATCACTGAGGTGCTGCTACGAAAGGTAGTGACTCTGGGAAATGTGCAGTTCATAGTGGATGGCTTTGCTGCAATGGGATTCCCTAACTGTGGTGGGGCGATAGATGGAACCCATATCCCTATCTTGGCACCGGAGCACCAGGGTACCCAGTACATAAACCGCAAGGGGTACTTTTCAATGGTGCTGCAAGCACTTGTGGATCACAAGGGACGTTTCACCATCAACGTGGGCTGGCCGGGAAGGGTTCATGACGCTCGCGTCTTCAGGAACACTAATCTGTTTAAACGGCTGCAGCAAGGGACTTACTTCCCGGACCAGAAAATAACCACTGGGGATGTTGAAATGCCAATAGTTATTCTTGGGGACCTAGCCTACCCCTTAATGCCATGGCTCATGAAGCCATACACAGGCAGCCTGGACAGGAGTCAGGAGCTGTTCAACTACAGGCTGAGCAAGTGCAGAATGGTGGTAGAATGTGCATTTGGCCGTTTAAAAGGTCGCTGGCGATCTTTACTGACTCGCTCAGACCTCAGCCAAACCAATATCCCCATTGTTATTTCTGCTTGCTGTGTGCTCCACAGTCTCTGTGAAAGTAAGGGGGAGATCTTTATGGCGGGGTGGGAGTCTGAGGCAAATCGCCTGGCTGCTGATTACGTGCAGCCAGACACCAGGGCGATTAGAAGAGCACACCAGGAAGTGCTGTGCATCAGAGAAGCTTTAAAAACCAGTTTCATGACTGGCCAGGCTACTGTGTGAAATTTCTGTTTGTTTCTCCTTCATGAAAACCCACCCCCTTGATTGACTCATTCCCTGTAAGCAAACCACCCTCCCCCCTTAAATCACAGCTTGCTTTTAAAGGAAATAAAGTCACTATCATTTAAAAATCATTTATTTTTTATTAATTGATTATAAAAAGAGGGAGAGAACCCGGGTGGGGTTTGGGAGGAGGATCGGCGGGAAGGAAAAGGCCACTAAAAAAAGATTAAAAAAATGACAACCTTTTGCTTGAGCTGTCCACTGGGGTGGAATGGGAGGGGGTACGGAGCCTCCCCCCCCCCCCCGCGTTCTTACACGACTGGGTGAGGAGGCTATGGAACATGGTGAGGGGGGAGGGAGGTTATACAGGGGCTGTAGCGGCACTCTGTTATCCTGCTGCCGTTCCTGAAGCTCCACCAGACGCCGGAGCATGTCTGTTTGCTAACGCAGCAGCCCCAGCATTGCACCCTGCCTCCTCTGATCTTCCTGCCGCCACCTCTCATCTCGAGTGTCTCTTCTCTCCTCACGTTGGTCCCTCCTCTCCTCACGTTGGTCCCTCCTGTCCTCATGTTCACTGGCTTCTTTCTTATACTTTGAAACCGTGTCCTTCCACTCATTCAGATGAGCTCTTTCACTGCGGGTGGATTCCATGATTTCTGCGAACATCTCATCTCGTGTCTTCTTTTTCCGACGCCTTATCTGAGATAGCCTTTGGGATGGAGGAGGGAGGCTTGAAAAATTTGCAGCTGCTGGAGGGAGGGAAAAAAGGAGAGAATTTTTTTAAAAGATACATTTTGCAGAACAATGCTTATACTCTTTCACGGTGACCAACACTATTCACATTACATAGCACATGTGATTTCTGTGCAAGGTCGCATTTTGCCTCTTAATATTGAGTGCCTGTGGCTTTGCTGCTAGAGATCACAGACGCAGGTCCGGGCAACAGAATTCGGCTTGCACTGGTAAGCCATTGTCTTTCGGCTTCTGCGCCCTCCTTTCCCACATACCAAGCAAAGCCCGTTGAGTGCTGCGATTTTCCTGTTAACCTTCAGCAGCAGAAAACAAACTAACCCCCCCATCCAATTCTCTGGATGATCACTTTATCCCTCCCCCCACCGCCTGGCTGGTATCAGGGAAGATCCCTGCAGGAACCAAACTAACACCCCCCACCCCGCCATGAATTCTCTGGGATGATCGCTTTACCCCTCCCCCCACCGCGTGGCTGGTATCAGGGAAGATCCCTGCTAGCCAAACGCGAAAAGCTCTGGGCCAATTTCTCCCCCCCGCGCTTGGCTAACTGCAGGGAAGGATTTCTTTTCAGCCACAGGCAAACAGCCCAGTAGGAATGGCCACCTCTGTCCCCTTAATTAAATTCCCATATTTCAACCAGGTTACCATGAGCGATATCACTCTCCTGAGGATTACACAGCGAGATAAAGAACGGATGTTGCTTGAATGCCAGCAAACACCGGGACCATACGCTGCCAGGCTTTGTCATGCAATGATACCAGATTACTTGCTGCAAGCATGGCGTGGTCAAGTGTCCTACGGAATAAGGCTGCACTGCCCAGAAACCTTGTGGCAAGGCTTTTGGAGTACCTCCAGGAGAGCTTCATGAAGATGTCCCTGGAGGATTTCTGCTCCATCCCCAGACTTTTCCAGTAGCTGTACTGGCCGCGAATGCATCCCAAGTCCTCAGGGCAAAGTAATCATTAAAAAACGCTTGCTTTTAAAACAAGTTTTATATTTTAAAAGGTAAACTCACCTGAGGTCCCTTCCATGGGGTCATGGTCTTGGATACTGGCTTGGGAGGGTTGGGAGGTACTTCAGTCAGGCTGAGAAAAAGATCCTGGCCATTGGGGAGAACGGAGTGCTGGGTGCTCTCCGCAAGCTTGTCCTCCTCCTCCTCCTCCTCCTCTTCCCCGTCCGCAGAATCCTCAGATGTAGCTGATGAGATTATCCCCGCCTTGGAATCCATGGTCAGAGGTGGGGTAGTGGTGGCGGCCCCCCCTAGAACTGCATGCAGCTCGGCGTAGAAGCGGCATGTCCGCGGCTCTGACCCAAAGCGACTGTTTGCCTCCTTTGTTTTTTGATAGGCTTGTCTGAGCTCCTTGACTTTCACACGGCACTGATCTGAGTCCCTATTGTGGCCTCTCTCCATCATGCCCTTGGAGATTTTTTCAAAAGTTTTGGCATTTCGTCTTTTCGAACGAAGTTCTGCTAGCACTGAATCCTCTCCCCATATAGCGATCAGATCCAGTACCTCCCTTACAGTCCATGCTGGTGCTCTTTTTCGATTATCAGCCTGCATGGTTACCTGTGCTGATGAGCTATCTGTGGTCACCTGTGCTCTCCACGCTGGGCAAACAGGAAATAAAATTCAAATGTTCGCGGGGCTTTTCCTGTCTACCTGGCCAGTGCAGCCGAGTTCAGATTGCTGTCCAGAGTGGTCACAATGGTGCACTGTGGGATAGCTCCCGGAGGCCAATACCATCAAATTGCGGCCACACTAACCCTAATTCGAAATGACAATATCGATTTTGGCGCTACTCCGCTCGTCGGGGTGGAGTACAGAAATCGATTTTAAGAGCCCTTTATTTCGAAATAAATGGCTTTGTTGTGTGGACGGGTGCAGGGTTAATTCGATTTAACGCTGCTAAATCCGAATTAAAGTCATAGTGTAGACCAGGCCTTTGTGTGCTGCAGTGCTACTCCCCAATCGCAGTGTAGACTTACACTCCATTGGAACACCAGTTCTAACACTCCTACACCGGAGAAAGGGTCAGGGAATCCTTAGAAACCTCACTAACCTCAGGTGTACAGCTCATCATAATTCCCCTGCACTGGCTCCGAGGGAGAAAAAGCACCATCTACTGAATCACCAGCATCATTCCTTGCCGGACGAATGTTGGCTCCAATGGTCAGGGTGCAAGCCTGGAACGTAGGAGACCTAGCTTCACGTTTCTGCTCTGCTACAGACTCCCTAGGTGGCCTGGGGCATGTCACTTGGTCCAGATCCTCAGAAGTGTTTAGGCTTCTGTCTCCCATTGATTTCCATGACCTCTGAAGGTGATTGTGGTGTTGGGTGATGGCAACTGCCTGAGTACCTTGGAGGCGCTGGGCCTTGGTCACTCTGTGCCTCAGTTGCCTCATTTCCCTATCTGTAAAATAGGGACAATGATGCTTTCCTGCCTCACAGGGGCGTGAGGGTAAATATGCTAAAGATGGTGAGGTGCTGAGATGCTATGGGGATGGGGCCCAGATCAGTACACATCGAGGGGAAATTGCTGGGACACAGAGGCCCTTTGGTGGGTCACTACTCTGCAGCAGCAATTATGAGGCGGAGGCCCAAGGGTGTGAGCAACTCCTACCAGGCCTGACAAGTTCACTACACCTAAAACCCTGCTGACAGAGACTTCTCCCTGAATAGTGTCTTGTAAGGTAGCAAAGGAAAGGTGGTGACACAATGGTCCCTAATATCATTGCGAGATGTATGGATGGATGATATTTAAGGAGCTGGGTATATGTACTTGTGATGGGCATTCACCCCACACCAGCCCTGAAAGGGTTAAGGTGGCTAGGTGGGCTGGTTAATCCTGTAGGCTGCACCTGGAGGAGGAACCATGGAGCAATGAGGACTAATTAAAGGATGAAGCTTACCTGGGCAGGAACAGGTGTGGCTTATCTAGAGCCAGGTAGTTGAGGGCAGAATGGGGCTGCAGGGAGGAGGTTTGCAGTCCTTCTCCCTGAGACTAGGGAGAGCAGGGAATTTGGCCCAGGGGAAAGGATGTACCCGGTGAAGGGTGGAGAAGGAGCCTGATAGATGTAACATAGGAAGCAGTCCAGGGAATCAGTAGCAAGGTGGGGGACAGTGAAGACTTTAGCTGCTGGTTGTAGGGGCTCTGAGCTGGAACCCAGAGAAGAGGACGGTCCCAGGTTCCCCAACCAGTCACTGGGGAATTGGACAACTGTCTGGGACAGCTGATACAGAGACACTTTGATACACATGCCCCTAGAAGGGGAACACTACAGTGACCTGGCCAGAGGGCCAAGCCAGGAAGAGGGAGCAGTTGAGTCTGGCTAGAGAGAGGTGGAATGAGCCCCCACTGGAAGGGCATTGCAGGAACAGGCCTTTGCTAATTCCCAGCTGTGGCCACAAGGAGGCGCTCCAGTGGTGAGTAGAGCACCCCATGACAGTACTGAAAATCTATTTTAGAGTCTGTCTCCCAGGTAGGGTTGGCAAACAGGATTTTCCAGACAAGGAATGTATATATTCACCTATCTGCCAAGGCTCATATGTAGATTAAGTGTTGTAAGTCAACATAATGGAAACCCATTTTGCATATGGTGTCAACATCAGTGCATGAAGACAACTTGGAGCCAGCACACCAAGAAAGGAACCATGGGAGTTGCCCTGTCTCTGGGGTGCAAAGGCTATGAACTTTGGGGATATAAGTAGAAGGCAAAAAGGGCACCATTTTATCCTTCACTGAGTGTAACTGGGTTAAAAAAAAGAATTAGATAAGTCCATGGAGTACAGGTCCATCAATGGCTATGTTATGGTATGGACTAGGCCCTGAGGCCCACTGCTGGAGGCCTTGTGGCCTTGCCACACCCCATCCCAGAAAAGGGCAGTAGAGAGGTCTTCCAAGCTGCCTAGAGCAACTGTGTGGGAAACAGCCAATCAGGGCCCAGCAGGCTAGTATTAGAAGAGCTGCAGGGCCAGAGAGAGTTCAGTTCTTTGCTAGGCCCTGAGGTAAGGGTGAAGAATGTGCTGGAGCCATGGGGAAGTGGCCCAGGAAATTGTAGCAGCAACACAGTTTATTTAAAGGGACATGCCAGATGGCAGCTATCTATAGGGTGCCTGGGATGGGACCCAGAATAGAGGGCAGGTCCAGGTCCCCCCCAGCCACCGGGAAAGTGGCCTGGATTTTGATGCACCCCAGAAGGGGGACTGAAATCTTTTAGTGGCCCAGCTGATGAGCTAGGCCCAGAAAGACCCAGAGAGGTGGAGAGTCTCCAAGGAGGGAGCCCGGGGGACATGGCCCCACACCAGGGTCGGGACTGCTTAAAGAGCAGGGGTAATTTGAGGGAGTCCAGAAGGGGCTGAGAGACAGTTTGGACCAGGGTATTGTGATAGGCCCTGCTGGACTGATTGTAGAGCGAGCCTCAGGATAGGAGGAGGAGGATAGGTGTAGGATAGGTCCATTACATGGAGAATAGGTCCATCAGTGGCTATTAGCCAGGATGGGCAGGAGTGGTGTCCCTAGTCTCTGTTTGCCAGAATCTGGGAATGGGTGACAGGGGATGGATCACATGATGATTGCTTGTTCTGTTAATTTCCTCTGGGGCACCTGGCACTGGCCACTGTTGGAAGACAGGATACTGGGCTGAAATAGGCCCCCAGAAGGGGTTTGCTTTGCTTTTATCACACAGACTGTATGTGACTCGGCCAGAGGGCTGAGTCACCAAAGACCCACCACAAACAGGTAGAGAGAGAATGCAGGCACACACACTCAGCCAGGGGGCACTCGGAAGAGATGAGTGCAACTCCATTATAGGCTATTAGCCAACAAGGTCAGGGTGTCCCTAAGCCTTTGACTGCCAGATGCTGGGAGTAGATGACAGGGGATGGATCACTTGATAATTGCTCTGTTCTGTTCATAGAATCATAGAATCATAGAATATCAGGGTTGGAAGGGACCTCAGGAGGTCATCTAGTCCAACCCCCTGCTCAAAGCAGGACCAATTCCCAACTAAATCATCCCAGCCAGGGCTTTGTCAAGCCGGGCCTTAAAAACTTCCAAGGAACGAGATTCCACCACCTCCCTAGGTAAAGCATTCCAGTGCTTCACCACCCTCCTAGTGAAATAGTGTTTCCTAATATCCGACCTAGACCTCCCCCACTGCAACTTGAGACCATTGCTCCTTGTTCTGTCATCTGCCACCACTGAGAACAGCCGAGCTCCATCCTCTTTGGAACCCCCCCTCAGGTAGTTGAAAGCAGCTATCAAATCCCCCCTCATTCTTCTCTTCTGGAGACTAAACAATCTCAGTTCCCTCAGCCTCTCCTCATAAGTCATGTGCTCCAGACCCCTAATCATTTTTGTTGCCCTCCGCTGGACTCTTTCCAATATTTCCACATCCTTCTTGTAGTGTGGGGCCCAAAACTGGACACAGTACTCCAGATGAGGCCTCACCAATGTCGCATAAAGGGGAACGATCACGTCCCTCGATCTGCTGGCAATGCCCCTACTTATACAGCCCAAAATGCCATTAGCCTTCTTGGCAACAAGAGCACACTGTTGACTCATATCCAGCTTCTCGTCCACTGTGACACCTAGGTCCTTTTCTGCAGAACTGCTACCTAGCCATTCGGTCCCTAGTCTGTAGCAGTGCATCGGATTCTTCTTTTGGACCAATCCTCCAATCCTCCAATTTGTCTAGGTCCCTCTGTATCTGAACCCTACCCTCCAGCGTATCTACCATGCCTCCCAGTTTAGTGTCATCTGCAAACTTGCTGAGAGTGCAGTCCACACCATCCTCCAGATCATTAATAAAGATATTAAACAAAACCGGCCCCAGGACCGACCCTTGGGGCACTCCGCTTGAAACCGGCTGCCAACTAGACATGGAGCCATTGATCACTACCCGTTGAGCCCGACGATCTAGCCAGCTTTCTATCCACCTTACAGTCCATTCGTCCAGCCCATACTTCCTCGATCTGCTGGCAATGCCCCTACTTATACAGCCCAAAATGCCGTTAGCCTTCTTGGCAACAAGAGCACACTGTTGACTCATATCCAGCTTCTCGTCCACTGTGACCAGTAGGTCCTTTTCTGCAGAACTGCTACCTAGCCATTCGGTCCCTAGTCTGTAGCAGTGCATTGGATTTTTCCGTCCTAAGTGCAGGACTCTGCACTTATCCTTGTTGAACCTCATCAGGTTTTTTTTGGACCAATCCTCTAATTTGTCTAGGTCCCTCTGTATCTGATCCCTACCCTCTAGTGTATCTACCACACCTCCTAGTTTAGTGTCATCTGCAAACTTGCTGAGAGTGCAGTCCACACCATCCTCCAGATCATTAATAAAGATATTAAACAAAACCGGCCCCAGGACCAACCCTTGGGGCACTCCGCTTGAAACCGGCTGCCAACTAGACATGGAGCCATTGATCACTACCCGTTGAGCCCGACGATCTAGCCAGCTTTCTATCCACCTTACAGTCCATTCATCCAGCGCATACTTCTTTAACTTGCCGGCAAGAATACTGTGGGAGACCGTATCAAAAGCTTTGCTAAAGTCAAGGAATAACACATCCACTGCTTTCCCCTCATCCACAGAGCCAGTTATCTCCTCATAGAAGGCGATTAGGTTAGTGAGGCACGACTTCCCCTTGGTGAATCCATGCTGACTGTTCCTGATCACTTTCCTCTCCTCTAAGTGTTTCATAATTGATTCCTTGAGGACATGCTCCATGATTTTTCCAGGGACTGAGGTGAGGCTGACTGGCCTGTAGTTCCCCGGATCCTCCTTCTTCCCTTTTTTAAAGATGGGCACTACATTAGCCTTTTTCCAGTCATCCGGGACCTCCCCTGATCACCATGAGTTTTCAAAGATGATGGCCAATGGCTCCGCAATCACATCCGCCAACTCCTTTAGCACTCTCGGATGCAGCGCATCCGGCCCCATGGATTTGTGCTCATCCAGTTTTTCTAAATAGTCCTGAACCGCTTCTTTCTCCACGGAGGGCTGGTCACCTCCTCCCCAAACTTATGACTGTTAATTCCCTTTGGCCACTGTCAGAGACAGGATACTGTGCTTGATAGACCATTGGTCTGACCCAGTATGGCTGTTCTTTTGAGGAAGCAAAAAGGACAGTGTTTTTTGCATTCATGAGAGGGGGATCCTAGCCCTGTAGGATGGAGATGCTGGGAGATTGCTTTAGCCTGGGAGATGTTAGCCAGTGGTTTTAGCCTGTTAAAGTGGAGTTTAGACTCTAGGACGCATGTTATACCTTCTGTTTTATATGTAACCATATTCGTTATCATCATTATCCTTATTCACAATCTCTTAAATCTCAGCCTTTGGTAATAAACTTATGACTGTTTGCATTATAAATGTATCTCAGTGCTGTGACGGTACATAAGAGCTGACTCTCAGTTGAATCAAACAAGCTTGTGAGTACACTGTCCCCTTGGCAATAGCAAACCTGGTACCTTCTGAGTGTCCAGTGACAGAGGCTGAGTACACAGGGGAGTACTTTCAAGGGCCTTGGGTGCACCTACTGTTAACCTGCAAGGCAGAGTAAGGGCTGACAGCGCCCTGAGGAAATTGTTTGGGTGACTAACAGGCTGGTGGGTCAGGGAGCTGACACCCAGTTAAGCACCAACAAGTCTGCCTCTCTCTGGAGGCAGAGCGGTAACAAGGGGACACAGCCCTGGGCACCGTGAGAAAGCGTCACTGTCTCCCATGCAGGTACACAGGACATGTACTGCTTACCTTACCAGAGCACAAAGCAGCTGCACTATGGCTGTACAAACACAGGGAGAGAAAGTGTAATCTGGTGCATCCCCTGGCCACATGCAAGCAAAGGCTCAGGCTAGTGCACGTTTGGGCTTTGTGGCGTGACCTGGCAAGGTTGTGGCAGGAACAGGCCTTTGCCATGGGGAAGGGGAGGGCAGAAAGAAGACCGGGGCGGGGGGGGGGGGAAAGGCTGGGAGCCTTTCCAAAGTGATACTGAGCCGACACAGGGTGGTAAGGGCTGCTTACTGTATGCTTGTTAACAGAGCTGCCAAGCCCACAGCTGCTGGTGGCCCTGCTCCCTAGCAGAGAACACTTTGACACAGCACAGTTTAATTCAGCTCATTGTAATTCTGTCTGCAGGACCATGTTTGTGGAGCTTTTCTGCTTATTACAGTGGGGACATCTGTCTGCAGTTCCCAGCCTCAGGTCCCCCCGCATTGCCTCCAACATGCTGTGTCACGAGCCACCAGGCGGGTGCTTGCTCTGCCATCCATCTTTTCCCCCAACCCTTCTCAGGCCCGTAACTCTGTTTGTGTGCCATGATCCTGCACTGTAGCAGAGTCGGCAAATTATTAACGCACGTGTGAAATACGAAGACACTTTGCATGGATTGCCTACATCTGGGAACTGTGAAGACGGGGGAGAAAGAAAGAAAGTAAGAACTGGAAGATCCTTATTAAGAAAGACCCCAGTACCCTGCAATAACGGCCAATGCCCCAGCAGTGTCACTGGTGCCAGCTGAAGGTTTGGCCCATTACTATTGAGCACTGGAGTATTGCAACAGTAGGCTCCTAGGTCAGAGGGGGGGGCGACAATTTGGCCATCTGGAAGAGGAGACCTAGGCTTTCTGCTTTTCCCGCCTTGGTAACAAGCCTGAAAGGGAATTTTTCTGCATGGGGCAGGGAGTGAGGAGAAGAGCCTCAGTGGAAATAGAGTGATGCTGAGGGGGGCAGTGTGGCCAAGTAGTGAGGATAGGAGACAGCGAGTGAGGAGTCCTGGGTTCTCATCCCAGCTCTGCTACTGACTTGCTGGGTGAGCTGGGGCAGGTCCCCTCCCCTCTCTGCCGCTCAGCCCCCCATCGGTAAAAGGGGCAGGGCTGCTGCTGCTTACTAGCTTTTGTAAAGCAGGGTGAGACCCGCGGACACAACGCATTCTAGGAAGTGAGATTGAGACATGCTGTTGGAGGAGGCAGCTCTGGTGTTGTGCTGACTCTCCCAGCTCCGTGTGAGCATAGCTCTGGGCAATGAGGGAGCTGAGACACTCAGCCCCTCCACCTGGCACCCCCTCCCAGCCTCACAATGGCAGCACTTCCAGGGGAGCTGAGGGAGCTGGAGCAGACCAAGCCAGGTGCTGGTGATTCTCCGAGCAGGCCTCTCACAGCCTCCCTGTCCCACCAAAGAGGGTCTCCGGAGGGCTGGGGCAAAGGGACTCCAGGCAGCCATCTTGGGTGAGAAGAGTCGCACACCTGCGTCCCTGATCTGGTCCAAAATGCTGCCTCAGGAGGGAGCTGGGACTCAGATGGATGCAAACTCTTTTGCAGTCAGTCTCTATGATGTGCCAGACTGGTACGCTGGGTCTAGGCCCCATGGGCGTTGGGGGAGTTGGGAGCTGATGTCAATCCAGATCCAAATGTTGCTGTTTGGGCCCACCCCATCATCCAGGGGTATAACTGGGAATTGCCCTGTGTGTATGCAGGGGTGTTGAGATGTATCCATATAAGCAGCCTGCCTGTGTGTATACAGGTCTACATTGGGGTGCCACCTGTCCAAGTTTCCCAGGATTGTCTTGTTTTTGAGGAAGCTGTCCTGGATGAAATGGTTCAGAGGTCCCATTTTTTGTACCTCGCAGGTGGCAGCCCTAGCCTAGACAGAGATCCACAGGTGTTTAGCTGTGTATATGCAGGGCTAACGCAGACCGAAACAGGAGGGGAAGCACCCACTGCCCCAGACAAGGAGGAAGGGAAGCAGCTTACCCAAGCCAGGAAGGGGTTCACGTCCATTCCCCTTCTCTCTGTGTTTCCCCTTGTGAGCGTAGATGGTGGGGGTGTGGCTGTGTATAGATGGATGGGAATCCTTAGGACTTGAGTGGATTCATGTTCAAATCGATTCCAAAGGGGAACCAGCATGTCCCTAATCCTGATTTCCCCTTCCTCCAGAGTCATGCTTGGAAACAAGGAGTCACAGTATTCCTGCAAGCAGCATCTCCTGTGCCAATTCTGCGCACAGTGCCGCCAAGCCGTCGGACGCCGTGCCCTGGGGTGGCTTTGGTATTTCCCATGCAGTGAGCAGATGCCTGAGTCAAAGGCGGCTCTGAAGTCCTTCCCTGGGAACAGTCGGATGCCTGAGCTGTCTCTGAGCTCACCAAGCGGAGCTGATGCCATGTCAGCACATAAGGACTCCAGATCCCTGCAACTAAAATGTTCCGTTTGCAGCAGAGGGTTAGAAAACCAGAGCTTCCAAAACAAATGGGACTTGTTGACCTGAGCACTGGGAAATGCTGCCAAGATGCTGTTGGGAGTGAAAGTCCAAGCAAACATTTGTTTAATCCCCTCCCACTCCCCCTTTGCAGGGTCAACATGCTCAAAACAAACACTTTAAGGACCAATTCCCAGCCCCTTTTCCATTCCCCCTCCCTCCGGATGTGTCAGTGCAGGATGGCACAGGACACCTTGGGCAGCTCATTGCAGCTGTCCCTGAATCAATCAGGCAACCACTGCTAAGCCATGGACTGAACACCATGGGGCTGATTTCCCCCACTGCCCCATGTGGGTCTCAGCAACCACCACATGCTTAAGGAGCATGCAAGAGCTCTGCTTTATTCTGAGTCCAGTTCTAACTGGCTGTGCACAACAACAAGAGGAAACTCTTTAGGTGTGGCTGCACTGCAGCTGGAGAGCAGACAACACACACTCACTTCGACGGAGCTATTGTGCTTTAAACAGCAGTGTGGGCGGGGCTAGTCACCCCAAGTACAATCCCATCCGAGACCATAGGTATAGAGCTAGCCCCTCTCGCCCCCCCTTCCACCATAGCTACACTGCTATTTTTAGCATGTTAGCTGGGTCAAAGGTAGCGCGTCTATGTCTACCTGAACTGGAAATTACACTTCCAACTCCTGTGCAGACAAACCTTCAGTCTGGGAAGCTCAGCCCGTAACGGCAAAGTCCCTCACACTACACCCTGCACAGAGTCCAATTATACATCCCAGTGCAAAGAGAGTTGAAACGGGATATAAAAGGCTCCCAGTTGGTTTAGTAGCATTTCACATGCACTTTGCACTGGTGTAATGAATGCAGGAGGTACAAGGCAGTGGAGAACCAAGCCCAAGATCTCTTCCCTCCTCACTTTTATTCTAGAGGGTGCCCCTTGGTCTAGGGCTGCCAACTTTGTAATTGTACAAAACCGAACACCCTTGCCCTGCCCCTGCCCTGCTTCTTCCTCGAGGCCCCGCCCCTTCTCTGAGGCCCTGCCCCCCTCTCACTCCATCCCCCTCCCTCTGTTGCTCCCTCTCCCCCACCTTGAGTCACTCATTTTCACTGGACTGGGCAAGGGGGTTGGGGTATGAGAGAGGGTGAGGGCACCAGCTGGGGTTGCGGGCTCTGGGGTGGGGCTGGGAATGAGAGATTTGGGCTGCAGGAGGGGGATCCAGGCTGAGGGTTAGGGTGTGGGAGGGGGTGAGGGCTCTGGCTAGGGGTGTGGGCTCTGGACTGGGGCTAGGGATGAGGGGTTTTGGGTGCAGGAGGGGGCTCTGGGCTGGAGCCAAGGGGTTTGGAGTGTGGGAGGGGGCTCTGGGCTGAGGCAGGGGGTTCGGTGTGAGAAAGGTTATGGGGTCTGGGCTGGGTATGTGTGCTCTAGGGTGGGGCCAGAAATGAGGGGTTCAGGATGCAAGAGGGGGCTCCAGGCTGGGGCAGGGGGGTTGGGCATGGGAGGGGGTTTGGGGTGCAGGCTCCGGGAGTGAGTTTGGGTGCAGGAGGGGGCTCTGGGATGGGGTAGGGGGTTGGAGTGTGGGGGGTGAAGGCTCTAGCAGGGGGTGTGGGCTTTGGGGTGGAGCCAGGGATGAGAGGTTTGGGGTGCAGGACACTGGGGCCAAGGGGTTCGGAATGCGGGAGCGGGCTCAGGGCTGGGGTAGGGGGTTGGGGCGCAGGAGGACATTCAGGGTGCAGGCAGCTTATCTCAGGCAGCTCCCGGAAGCGGCAACATATCCCTCGGCTCCTAGTTGCAGGGGCAGCCAGGCGGCTCTGCGTTGTGCATGCTGCCTCTGCCTGCAGGTGCCGCCCCACAGCTCCCATTGGCCGTGGTTCCCGGCCAATGGGAGCTGTGGAGCTGGCACTCAGGGCAGAGGCAGCGTAAAGAGCCCCCTGGCTGTCCCTCCACCTCCGAGGGACATGTCACCGCTTCTAGGGAGCCACGCGGAGCCATGTAGGGAGGCTATCACTCTGCATCAACCAGACTGTTAACGGCCCAGTCAGCAGGTGCTGACCAGAGCCATCATGGTCCCTTTTCGACAGGCTGTTCCAGTCAAAAACTGGACATCTGGCACCTGCCTTGGTCCCATCTTCACATTTTCCTCCCTACAAGCCTTCTGACAAAAGACCATCCAATCGTAGAGGTGGGGGAGTGAGAGATGGGGGAGCAGGGAGTCTAGCAGAACTGGGAGCTCACAGTTTCCCTTCTCTTGATATGCTCAATCTACATAGGTTTAAGTCCCATTCAGATCTGGCTGTACTTGTTACTGTCCAGCAAAGGAGGCAAAACCCTCAGCACAATTCCAGCTGCCCCAAGACTACTGGAGCCAGTCCAGGAAGCAGATGTGTCCCCGGTAGACCCCAGCTGCTGCATGCCCAGTTCTCACACAGGATTCTACCAGCTGCTACTTTGCCCACTTTGCCAGCTTCATCACCCTGATTTACCCATGGGCAACCAACCAGGAATATCTATGGGGAGGAGCAAAGGTGCATAAGCAAAAAAGCTGCCAGGCAGCCCTGGAAGATATCAGATAAATGAAGAAGTGAAATCTATGAGTCTGCTCGACCCCACTGCCAGAGACTGCCCAGGTTTCACCTCCCAGCCCTCATGGCTGGCTGTTCTCGGTCCCTGGGCATTGATGGTGGAAGGGAAGGGGCATTCTGGGGGCCCTCTGCCTCCCCCCTCCCAAAGATGGCCTAGCAATACAGTACGCTACGGCCCAGAGCCACAGAGCTATTTCGGGGCCTCACTTGCATTGAAATCAATGGAAGTGAGGAGCCTAAATAGCTCTGTGGATCTGGGCCTATCTCCCATTTTTGTAGAAAATGCTGGGAGGGAGGGGGGAAGAATCCCAATTAGGAGAGCACTATGTGTGATATCGGGAATTGTACCTTTAAGGGCTGAGCTGGGTGTGTTGGGTCAGGGCTGTGTCCAGGGGTGGCTCCAGGCACCAGCTTACCAAGCAAGTGCTTGGGGCGGCCATTTTGGAGAGGGGCGGCACGTCCAGCTGTTCGGCGGCAATTCGGCGGACGGTCCCTCACTCCTGCTCGGAGCGAAGGACCTCCCGCCGAATTGCCGCCACAGATCGTTATCGCGGCTTTTTTGTTTTTTTTGTTTTTTTTTGTTTGGCTGCTTGGGGCGGCCAAGCCCCTGGAGCTGGCCCTGGCTGTGTCGCAGGGAGGGAGAGCTCCCTCTTTCTAGGGTGACCAGACGTCCCGATTTTATCGGGACTGTCCCGATATTTGCTTGTTTGTCCCGCATCCCGACCGATGTGCGGTCGGGACACTGGACAAACAAGCAATTTTGCCGTCCCGGAGGAACTCTCGCCCCCCCCCCCGCGCCCCGGCTCCGCCTCCTCCTTCCCCCATTGGCTCCCTCCCCAAATCCCTGCCCTGGCCCCGCCTCTTCCCCAACCACGCGGCATTCCTCCTCCCTCCCAGGCTTGCAGCATGGCGGCGCAAGCCTGGGAGGGAGGGTGGCGTTTCCTGGAGCTGGTGAGTCAGCTCCGGCACCGGGTGGGCAAGGGGGCTGCTCCCCCAGGAGGGAGACGAGGGGGCTCAGCTCTGAGCCCTTCGCCGCACCAGAGGGCTCCTGCCCAGGCCGCTGCACAGTGGGGGTCTGGGGCTGGAGCCGAGGAGAGCGGCTGGTGCTGGGGGAACATGGAGCAGAGACCGAGCAGCGGTTACAGGATGGGTTGGCTGCTGCCACCATCCAGGGGATTGAGCGAGCTCCGGGAAAGCACTGGGGCCGGGCAGGAAAGTGCCTCTGCCGGCCCAGGGCCCTCGGATCGCGCAGCCCCGGGAACCTGCTCCCCTGGTGTAGTGATGCTGCAGGAGGGAGCCGCATTAACACGGTGATTAGCCCCGTGCTCTCTGCTCCAGCCAGGACCTGCTCCGGGGCCAGAGCTCGGAGTCAGGTAGCAAATGGGAGGGAAACTGCTCAGACCAGCTTCACCGGGACCATGAAGCAGCCCTTTCCTGCACCCACACGTTTGTGCTCTGGACCAGTCCCTGGGAGGACCCCTTCGGTGTGCCAGGCTCCCTTAGGGTCACCAGGGCAAGCCCCTTGGCTTCACCGCCGCCTTCAGGGCCCGGGGCCGGGAGCGCAGCGTGGAGGCTGCTCCAGCCCTGCAGCCCGCGGGGCAGCGTGGTGGGTCCGGGGCGAACACGCTCCTGCCAGGAGGGGCTGGGCCCGGCTGCCTGGTTCGCCCCCTGCCCGGGTCCCCAAGCTCCCCGTGGCCGGAGAGGGGCTGTCCGGGGCTGCGGGGGCGAGTGTCCCAGCCCTGGCGGGGTGGAGCGGAGCAGCCCCTGCTGCAGGTCCGGGGCGACGGAGCCCGGGAACGGCTGGGCAGGGAGCTGCAGGAGGGGCCTGGAGCGTGGCTTGGCTGGGGGGTGCTCTGGCCGTTTTGGGGTTTTTTCCCCCCTCCGCCCCCGGCTTTTTTTTTTCCCGCCCACCCCTCCCCCCCCTGCGCATCCCGATATTTAATCTGTGACATCTGGTCACCCTACCTCTTTCCCAAGTGTGCATGCGCACACCCCAGAGGCTCTGCTGCTGGATCTGTGGTGACAGGAGAACTGAACCACAATGAATAACACCCATCACCTGCAATGCCAAGTGACATGGAATGAAAGGGAGACCTGCAAGGGCCCTGTGTCCAGCTGCCCTAGCCCTGGAGGAGAGGGTGGAATGGTGACTTTGAGTCCTACCTCCCACTTGTCTCCTCTGTCCATACCTCAGGTCGTCTTTCACCTTGGACTCACCCTCTCGGGTGTGCACATCTGCCTATCACCATCACTGCCCCGCCTCTTGCCTTGGCTATTGCAACTCCCTCATCTATGTGTCCCTGAGTCCCAGGGCTCCAGACTTCAGCATGTGCAGAATGCTGCTGCCTGCCCCTCCAGATGCACGAGGAACAGTGGTGACATCATCTCAGGCCTCAGACAGCTAATGACAAACCCCACCAGGGACTTGCTTCATCCAACTTCACAGACCAAGGCCTATCTCACTTACACCAGAGTGAGAATTGGAATCAGGCTGCTCAGCTTTAGAGCTCCTCCCATCACTACATACATTTCCACAGCTGCTACAAGGGCCTGCCCTACTCTGCCACATCCATCCAGTCAATTCTCAGCACTTTTCCTTCTTTGCCTATAACCTTAACTGAATTATAATGCTGAGCTCTTTCAGTAGAATTGAAAGCACATAAGTGCCATAAGCGTGGATTGAAACACAGAGAGATGAAGTGAGAGTCTCAAGGCTGCATAGCAAGTCAGCGGTAGAGCTAGGATTAGCACTCAGGCCCCTGATTCCGAGCACAGAGCCCTAGCCCCAGATCACTCTGTTGGCTCCCTCCATTAATCATTATGTAACTCTGTAAAGAGTCTGGAATATAGTTGCTCTACAAACATATATTGCATAGTATTGTCTGTCTCCGTTTGATCCTTGTCTCTTGATCACTAGAACCACTAGAGAGGAAAACATCCTCAGATGAAATTGAAGCAGCTGGTACAAGACTCTGCAGTGTCTGGCAAATGTAGAATCCAATCAAAAATATTTATGGAACATGAAAAAAAAAATCAAAGGGTTTGTGAAAGAAAGAAGACAACATCCCAGACTGACAACATCCCAGACAGACAGCAACCCTGACAGTCACTCCCCTAAGGAACTGGAAGAGGGAAACATAAGGAGCCATTTATTTTAAATAAACTATAAATATCAGAGTACAATAAACGCATGTAAGAAATGAAAAGTTGGACAGAATCCAAAGATTTCCAAAAGGTCTTGAACAAACATGTCTGATTGAATCTGGGGGGAAAATTTTTTTGTTCGTGCGTGCGCGTGTGTGTTAAAGTTAATCAGGGGAGCCCAGAGTAAGATATAGCATAATCCTGGAAAATTAAAACCAGATCAAATTAAAAACCAAGACAAAAATCTGGAGGAGCCCCAAGAATTGTGATAAGATCAATCAACACGTGGGAGTGAAAGCAAAGAACTTTCTGTCCTTCTTGTTGCAAGGGGGTAAAAGGAGTGATTGCTGATTGTTGGAATTGTTTGCTGTTAGAGACAGGGGGAGGGCCATTTTTAATGTACTCTTTTATTTTTAATTGTAGAAATAACTGCTAGAGGAATTGCTAATGAGTTACAGAGAACTCCACTTCAAGGTCATCAGCTCTAATCTGGTGTAGGTTGGAAATAGCCCAAATTTGTTAAATAGGAAAATAGACATCACTGGACTAGAACAGGCCTATGGTCCATCTGGTCTAGGGTCCTGTCTCTGACAGTGACCAGTGGCCTCTGTGAAATGAGCTGGTGGACCCAGTTCACATGTCCACAACTCAGAAACTGCCACCAAAGCTGGCATCCTTGGGGTTGCTGTTTTATCAGAAAAAACAAGATCAGAGTGAGACTAAGCTTCCAATCTCTTTGCCTTTAGAGGTAGATCCTCCAGGCCAGGGTTTGAAGCATGTTGGCAAGAGGCTCAGAGAAGCTTTCACTGTTCTTGCTTGTGCTGGACGTGGACAGTGGACACAGGTGCTGGAACTGCAGCAGCACCACCTGGTTTGAAGTGGTTTCCATCACATACAGGGTTTACAGTTTGGTTCAATGGCTCTCAGCACCCCCACTATACACATTGTTCCAGCACCCCTGACAGTGGATAAAGAGAGGACTTCAGTCCTTGGAGCTGTCATGTTAGAACTAAAAATAAGAAATGATTCCTTGTAGGGCTGTCGATTAATCGCAGTTAACTTACGCGATTAACTCAAAAAAATTAATTGCAATTCATCGCAGTTTTAATTGCACTGTTAAACAATAGAATACAAATTGAAATGTATTAAATATTTTGGATGTTTTCCTACATTTTCATATATATTGTATTCTGCGTTGTAATTGCAATCAAAGTGTATATTATTTTTATTACAAATATTTGCACTGTAAAAATGTTAAACAAAAGAAATAGTATTTTGCAATTCACCTCATACAAGTACTGTAGCACAATTTCTTTATTGTGAAAGTGCAACTTACAAATGTAGATTTTTTTTTGTTACATAATTGCACTCAAATACAAAACAATGTAAAACTTCAGAGCCTACAAGTCCAGTCAGTCCTACTTCTTGTTCAGCCAATCACTAAGACAAACAAGTTTGTTCACATTTACAGGAAATAATGCCGCCCATTTCTTATTTACAATGTCACCAGAAAATGAGAACAGGCATTTGCATGGCACTTTTGTAGCCGGCACTGCAAGGTATTTACGTGCCAGATATGCTAAACATTCGTATGCCCCCTTCATGCTTCGGCCACCTTTCCAGAGGACATGCTTCCATGCTGATGACGCTTGTTAAAAAAATAATGAATTAATTACATTTGTGACTGAACTCCTCAGGGGAGAATTGTATGACCCCTGCTGTTTTACCTGCATTCTGCCATATATTTCATGTTATAGCAGTCTTGGATGATGACCCAGCACATGTTGTTCATTTTAAGAACACTTTCACTGCAGATTTGACAAAACAGAAAGAAGGTAACAATGTGAAATTTCTAAAGATAGATACAACATTTGACCCAAGGTTTAAGAATCTGAAGTGCCTTCCAAAATCTGAGAGGGATGAGGTTTGGAGCATGCTTTCAGAAGTCTTAAAAGATCAACACTCCGATGCGGAAACTACAGAACCCGAACCACCAAAAAAGAAAATCAACCTTCTGCTGGTGGCATCTGACTCAGATAATGAAAATGAACATGCATCGGTCCGCGCCCCTTTGGATTGTTATCGAGCAGAACCCATCATCTGCATGGACGCATGTCCCCTGGAATGGTGGTTGAAGCATGAAGGGACATATGAATCTTTAGCGCATCTGCCATTTAAATATCTTGCGACGCCGGCTACAACAGTGCCATGCAAATGCCTGTTCTCACTTCCAGGTGATATTGTATACAAGAAGCAGGCAGCACTATCGCCTGCAAATGTAAACAAACTTGTTTGTCTGAGCAATTAGCTGAACAAGAAGTAGGACTGAGTGGACTTGCAGGCTCTAAAATTTTATATTGTTTTATTTTTGGATGCAGTTTTTTCTGTACATAATTCTACATTTGTAAGTTCAACTTTCATGATAAAGAGATCGCACTACAGTACTTGTATTATGTGAATTGAAAAATACTATTTCTTTTGTTTTTTTACACTGCAAATATTTGTAATCAAAATAAATATAAAGTGAGCACTGTACACTTTGTATTCTGTGTTGCAATTTAAATCAATATATTTGAAAATGTAGAAAACATACACAAATATTTAAATGAATGGTATTCTATTATTGTTTAACAGTGCGATTAATCGTGTGATTACTTTTTAAAATCATGTGATTACTTTTTTTAATCGCTTGACAGCCCTAATTCCTTGACATCATCTTGGAGAGCAGTGCAGCTCTTGGAGGAAAATGAGCCCTCAGTAATATGGGGTGGGGAGAACTGTGCCAGGAAAGTCTCCTTTCAATCATTAAACATGTAGTCACAATGTATGTATGCAGAGACAAGGGACCAGACACTGGCAGATTCCAAAAGGAAATCTCTGTCTTCATGCAGTGGGCAGTCACCAACTAGGCAAAGCCAACCAGTCTGGTCTGGATATGCCAATTCTACTCTTTTGGGAGAGGGGGTTAATTCTAGCTGATTGTCCCAGGTGTGGCTGCTCTTCCCAAGGAGACTGGAGGAAGAACAACCCCAGAGGAGCCCTTGTCAAAATAAATACATATAAGGCCATATCCTCAGCTAGTGCAAATTGGCATGGCACCAGTGACTTCAGTAGAGCTATGCCAATGTACACCAGAGGATCTGGCCCATTGACTCAAATAGTTGCTCATGTCTGGCAGAAAATAGTGGCAGCGGAACAGCGAATGAGCTGGAGACGGCTCCCAATGGTAACTGTGACAGGATGAGCTGGCCCTTAAGGGGGGCTGGGGCTCCACTGCACCTATGCCAGACTTCACTCAACTCCCCAGGTGGTGGGCATGAGAGCAGGAGCTAGGAGCAGATCTGTGAGCTGGCTGAGGATGGCAGAGCAGTTAGGAAAGGGCCAGTGAGGAGACCAAGGTTGGTTGCATAGGATGAGGGTTGTTGGGGTTTATGGGTCACACAGCCCAGTTGTTCAGGGTCCCAGGGCTGGGAGCCTTGAGTAGAGAGGGTGGGTGTGGGTTCCCCCTATGCTGCCACCTTATGAGGTGTTAACAGGGCATGCTGGGGGAGGAAGGGATGTACTGGTACCCATGAGTGTAGGAAGCTGAGCCCAGGAGAAGGACTACAAAGTCTTGTGGAAGAGGACAGACCCTTGAGAGGAAGGTCTGTGCCTGGCGTGAGTCTGGGTGAGAGGCTGAATTTGGTGTTTTATTGCTTCCACTCTGGAAGGGGGTGGACAGCCTGTGGCTAAGTCTCAACAGAAGTCACTGCAGTGACTTACAAAGTGCTGGCAGCTGGTGTGTCTCCATCTGAGAGGGAAACTGAGGCAGTGTCTGGGCTCAAAGCCAGACTGGGTAGCTCCTAGCTACAGTAATCATATCTAAGTAATCAGGCACAAGGAGGATGTGCCTGTGTCAGGGAATCACAAGCGAGGCCTTTGCCAACAGCAGAAGGCTGCAGAGGAGAAGCCACACATGGAGTATTCCTAGAACCCAGGTGGAGTCTGGGCTCAGCTACTTCTTGCTGCTCCTGGAGCTCTGACAGGATTAAATACCAAGCACCTTCTCTGAGGGAGTGTTTCTGGAAGGACAACAGCTGCTCCCATCCAATGTGAGTCTGCAAGTCAGACCAGACATGTGAGTGGATACAAAAATATTAAACCAGCAGCTCAGTCTTTCCCTGGGGGAGGGTTTCTACACCGGTTTGAGGCATAACAGGCCAGATCCTCAGCTGGGGTAAATCAGCATAAGTCCACTGATGCTAAAAGGGCCGAAGAGATGGTGGAGTGACTAAAATCACTAATTCTGAGCCCCTTTACACCACTGTTATCCTGGGGTAACTTCAGGCATCTCATTTCTTGTTAGGAAATCAGACTCAGGCTGTGCTCTTAATTATTAAACTAAAATACAATAAAATTGCTCTTTGTTACTTTGCATCTATGCCTAATGTGATCCATTCTTTTGTTATATTCCCAGTGTCTTCAAAAGTACCGTTGTTTTGCAATTCTATTTGTAAGGATCCTTATTAGACACACTTCAGCTCACTCTTCTAGCTAGTCTAGACCTATACCGCCTGCCACGAGTGCTGTTCAGGAATGGCAAGTATTCTGTGATTGGGGATGTGGCCAACAGCTTATGTGTAGGTCAGTGCTGACCCCATTCTCCAGTTTTCACTCCAACCAATGTCATTGGAAGCTCTGCCCAGGGAAGGGCTTGAGGCTTAGGGCATATCTAGCCCCCTGTTCTGCACACAGGGCCTCTCTCCAGTTTTGCTGTGCTGAGGACGAGCAGGAGATGAGGTGGGACCAGTGGATATGTTGCTGTACGGATGCACTATCATTACCTCTGAGAGGAAGCATTGCCCAGTGGTTAAGGGCCTAACCTAGGACTAGGGAGATTGAAGTTCAAATCCCTACTCTGCCCCATGCTTCCTGGGTGACCTTGGGCAAATCACTTAGCTTCTGTGCCTCAGTTTCCTGATCTGTGGCATTGCCTTACCACATGGGGTGTTGTGGGGCTCAGCAGGTTAAAGACTGTGAGATGTTCAAATACTACAGGGCAGGGAGCCAGAGAATTACAGAAGACAGAGCCCCTCCCAGAGGATACAGAGCCTGAGGGTTGCAGACACAGCCTCTTTGCTGGGGGTGAGGGGCTCACTGTGCCTTAGTGGGTCACAGGTGAGAATACCAGAATCAGGACAAATGGCTGAGAAATGAGGCAAATCCACCCCAAACTGATGGTTATTCTTTCATAAGATATACCAAACCAGCAACAAAAGTAAACTTCTGTATCCCAGCTCTTGTTTCACTGCCCAGACACTAGACTTAATGATAAGTGGTTATTGAAAACCAATTTAATCAAACAAAGGGTTCTTATAATCCCAAGAGATCAGCCACAGAGCCAGCTCAATATTTAACTCAGATCTTACCCAATAATCATGCTGTTGCCAATCCCTTAGTATCTAATATCTAAAGGTTTATTTATAAGAGAAAAGAAAGCGAAGAGAGTTAAAATGGTCAAGGAAAACAAATACATACACTCATTGCAAAGTTCTTGGATCAGGTTTGTAGCAGTGATGGGATAAATTGCTGGCTTGTAAAGTTTCTGGTCACTTCCAAAAGATTGGAAGGTCCTCAGTTCATTGATTGGAATGCTCCTGTTAGTGTAAGTCCATAGTCCAGAGATCAGAGCAGGAAAGAGGCAAAATGGAGATGCTTCCAGGTTCTTTTATACTTTCTCCCATGTGGAGGGAGGGAATGCTCTCAGTCTTAGGGTATGTCTACACTACGAAATTAGGTCGATTTTATAGAAGTCGATCTTTAGAAATTGATTTTATACAGTCGATTGTGTACATCCCCACTAAGCGAATTAAGTCGGTGGAGTGCATCCTCAATACCGTAGCTAGCATCGATTCACGGAGCAGTGCACTGTGGGTAGCTATCCCACAGTTCCCACAGTCTCCACTGCCCATTGGAATTCTGGGTTAAGCTTCCAATGTCTGATGGGGCAAAAACATTGTTGTGGGTGGTTTTGGGTACATGTTGTCAGTCTCCCCTCCCTCCGTGAAAGCAATGGCAGACAATTGTTTCGCGCCTTTTTTCCTGGGTTACCTGTGCAGACACCATAGCATGGCAAGCATGGAGCCCACTCAGCTCACCACTGCTGTTGTGAGCATTGTAAACACCTCGCGCATTATCCTGCAGTATGTGCAGAACCTGTCTAAGAGACGCCAGCACAAGGACAATTGTGAGGAGGACATGGAAACAGACATTCCTGAAAGCACGGGATGTGACAATTGGGACATCATGGCAGCAATGGGGCTGGCTGATACAGTGGAACACCGATTCTGGGCCCAGCAAACAAGCACAGACTGGTGGGACCGCATAGTGTTGCAGGTATGGGATGATTCACAGTGGCTGCAAAACTTTCACATGCATAAGGCCACTTTCCTTGAACTTTGTGAGTTGCTTTTCCCCACCCTGAAGTGCAGGAATACCAAGATGAGAGCTGCACTGACAGTTGAGAAGTGAGTGGCAATAACCCTGTGGAAGCTTGCAACGCCTGACTGCTTCCGGTCAACAGGAATCAACTGTGGGGACTGCTGTGATCCAAGTAGCCAATGCAATCATTGATGTTCTCTTATCAAGGGTAGTGACTCTGGGAAATGTGCAGGTCATACTGGATGGCTTTGCTGCAATGGGGTTCCCTAACTGTGGTGGGGCAATAAACGGAACGCATATCCCTATCTTGGCACCAGATCACCTTGCCAACCAGTATGTGAACCGCAAGGGGTACTTCTCAATAGTACTGCAAGCACTGGTGGATCACAAGGGACGTTTCATCGACATCAACCTGGGATGGCCGGGAAAGGTGCATGACGCTCGCATCTTTAGGAACTCTGGGCTGTTTGAGCAGCTGCAAGAAGGGACTTACTTCCAAGACCAGAAAATTACCGTTGGGGATGTTGAAATGCCAATAGTTATCCTTGGAGACTCAGCCTACCCCTTGCTCCCATGGCTCACGAGGCCATACACAGGCAGCCTGGACAGTAGTAAGGAGCAGTTCAACTATAGGCTGAGCAAGTGCAGAATGGTGGTAGAATGTGCCTCTGCACATTTAAAAGCCCACTGGCGCTGTTTGCTGACTAGGTTAGACCTCAGAGCAACCAATATTCCCATTGTTATTGCTGCTTGCTGTGTGCTTCATAATATCTGTGAGAGTAAGGGGGAGACGTTTATGGCGGGGTGGGAGGTTGAGGCAAATCGCCTCGTGGCTGATTTTGAGCAGCCAGACACCAGGGCGATTAGAAGAGCACAGCTAGGCGCATTGCGCATCAGAGAAGCTTTGAAAACCAGTTTCATGACTGGCCAGGCTACGGTGTGACAGTTGATGCAAACCTGCCCCCTTTGTTGATTTTAATTCCCTGTAAGCCAACCACCTTCCCCCCTTCAATCACAGCTAGCAAAGGAAATAAAGTAACTATTGTTTTGAAACCATGCATTCTTTCTTTAATAATTAAAAAAAAAAGTGAGATAACTGAAAAGGTGACTGGGTGGGGTGGGGTGAGGGAGGAGGGAAAGACAAGGCTACATTGCTTATTGTAGCCACACTAAAAATCAAAACTGTTTGAATGACAGCCTTCTGTTGCTTGGGCCATCCTCTGGAGGGGAGTGGCTGGGTGCCCAGAGCCTCCCCGCCCGTGTTCTTGGGCATCTGGGTGAGGAGGATATGGAACTTGGGGAGGAAGGCAGGCGGTTATAGAGTGGATGTGGGGGTGGGGTCTGTGCTCTTGTTGGCTTTCCTGCAGTTTCACCAGATGCCTGAGCATGTCCGTTTGCTCCCCCATTAGCCTCAGCATCGCCTCCTGCCTCTGCTCATCGTGCTCACTTAATGCTTTCCTGGCCTCTGCCACTGAATGCTTCCATGCGTTCAGCTGTGCCCTATCAGTGTGGGAGGAATGCATGAGCTCGGAAAACATGTCATCGCGAGTGCATTTTTTTCGCCTTCTAATCTGCAATAACCTCAGGAACGGAGATGATAGGGGGAGCATAGAAACATTTGCACCTGCGGGGGGATAAAAATGGAGAGTAAAATTTAAGATGATACATTTCTGAGAACAAAAGGGATACTCTTTCATGGTGGATCAAGCAATTCACAGCAAATAGCACATGTGCTTTAGGTACAAGGTTGCATTTTGCCTTTTATATTGAGCACCTGCCGGTATGGTGACACATCACACACAGCTGGGCAACAGAATTCAGTTTCCAGGCAGCCATGGTAAGCCAAAGGGTACGCTGGGTTGGCTTCTTACGCCTTCATAACATGTGGGAATGGTTTCAAACTGCAGCACCCTCCTTTCCCATAGCAAGCAATGCCGGTTCGGTTTCACATTTAAAAGAAGGGGCTGTGGTTTTTGGGTGGATGTGCAGCACACACCTACCCCCACCCCACCACGTGGCTATTCTCTGGGGTAACCCCTTCACCCCTCCCCCCATCGCATGGCTATTCTCCGGGATGATCCCTTTTAGCCAAGTGCAAACAACCCAGCATGAACAGGGTCCTTTTACTGTTCCTTACAAAAATTCTCTATTTCAACCAGATAACCATGAATGATATCACTCTATTGAGGCTAACACAGAAAGATATAGACCGAATGTTGCTTGAATGCAACCAAAACCCAGGACCATGCGCTGCCATGCTTTGTGCTGCAATGATTCCAGACTACTTGCTACTGGTTTGGCCTGGTAAAGTGTCCTACCGTGGAGGACGAAATAAGGCAGCCCTCCCCAGAAACCTGCAACGGCTTTCAGAATGCCTCCAGGAGAGCTTCATGGAGATGTCCCTGGAGGATTCCCGCTCTATTCCCAGACACATTAACAAACTTTTCCAGTAGCTGTACTGACCGCGAATGCATCCCAATTCTTCAGGGCAAATCAAACATTAAACACTATTGCTTTTAAACCCTGTACTGTAGTTACAAATGTGCACTCACCAGAGGTGCCTTTTCCAGCTTCAGGGTCGGGGATCCCGCCTTGGGAGGATATTGACTCCAGGGTGATGAAAAGGTCCTGGCTGCTGGGGAGAACAGATTCACTGCTTGCCTGCTGTGCATTCTCCTCCTCCTCCTCTTCCTCCTCCACAAAATCCTCCTCCCTGTTGCATGAGACTCCCCCGTTTCAGGTGTCCACGGACAGTGGTGGGGTAGTGGTAGGGTCCCCCCCTAGAATGCCATGCAGCGGATCATAGAAGTGGCATGTATGGGGCTCTGAGCCAGAGCGACCATTTGACTCCTTTATCTTTTGGTAGGCTTGCCTGAGCTCCTTAACTTTCATGCAGCACTGCTGTGTGTCCCTGTTGTAGCCTCTGTCCACCATGTCCTGTGCAATTTTGGCATACATATTAGCATTTCTTCTTTTTGATTGGAGTTCGGCCTACACAGATTCTTTTCTCCATACAGCAATCAGATCCAGTGTCTTCCCCTTTTGGTCCATGCTGGAGCTTGTTTGCCATTCTGGGGGGACTGCATGGTCACCTGTGCTTCTGAGCTCGCAGCGCTGACCAAACAGGAAATGAAATTCAAAATTTCCCAAGGCTTTTCCTGTGTACCTGGCTAGTGCATCGGAGTTCAAAGTGCTGTCCAGAGCAGTCACATTGGAGCACTCTGGGATAGCTCCCAAAGGCCAATACCTTCAAATTGCGTCTGCACTACCCCAAATTCGACCCAGCAAGGTCGATTTTAGCGCTACTCCCCTCGCCGGGGAGGAGTACAGAAGTTGATTTTAAGAGCCATTTAGGTCGACGGAACGGGGTTGGTTGTGTAGATGCATTCATTTTAAAATCGACCTTAGTCTGTGGAAAATTACAGATGCACAAGATGGAGTCCAGGGTCACATGCCCTTGCGTGCCTTGATGAGGCATAGAAGCAGCCATTACCCATATTCTGGCTAAAACATCCGTAGGAAGGCCAGTCCGGTGGGGATAAGCTTCTTCTACTTCCCATTGTGTTCATTAATGGGCCATCAACAATATGCTGTCTAGACTGGATGCAAACTACCTTGTGGGTGTTATCCCAGGAGAAAACACATTTGAAATACAGGTACATAGTCAATATTCATAACTTAAGATACAAAAATGATACATGCATATAAACAGGATAATCATAGTTGATAGATTGTAACTTTTCCATTGATACCTTACTTGACATAGCTCATATAAGATTTGTTGCAATTATATAACAATGATCTACATGGTCATATTTTAGTCATAAAACATCACAGAGAGTTCTTCCCTCTGGGCCTCCTGCAAAGTTCACCAGTGCATGGCCTAGTACTTGATGTGTGCTGTGTGCTCATCCTGAATCAGGGCATTAGCAGAGTCATCCTGATCCTCTCACACCGAGCCAACGTGTTAGCATCAGAGAAGGAAATCCTAGAGATCAGCAGCTCTCCTTGAAATTAGTGTCTGCTGTAATCCCACCGATGTCATGCCAAGGATGAGCTGGGATCCAGGAGTACAATAACAAGTGCATTTCAAAAGCACCTGGAACACCGTAAGCATCCTTAACATAAAGGACACAGTCACACCAGCAGTGTGATTACCAGTTACATCCCCTAAGAAAACCTGTCCCACAGAGCTCCTCACCCCAACGTGAACATCCATGCCCTTCCTCTTCCAAACTCCCGAGGGAGGAGATAGGGTGTGTGGCCTGCTCTGAAGATCACCTAAGCTGGGCTAGCTTGGACCAAAATTCCAAAGCCAGGGCCCCTCTCAAAGAACGCGCTGCCCTCAAAGAATACGCTGCCCTCAGCCCCTGGTCCCTGGGAGAGGCAGGAGGGTGAGCTTGTAGCTAAGATAGTGAGTTTGGATGAGCTGATTTCATTTCTCAGCTCTACCATAAACATCCTGCGTGAGCTTGAGCAAGTCCCCAGTCTCACTGTCCCCATTTTGTAAAACCAGTATAATACAGCCCTACGTCAAAGGGGCATTGCAAGGCTAAATGCATTCATGAGCCTGAGGTGGTCAGATGCTATGGGGATGAGCCAGCGTGGCCCCTAGAGAGAGAAGGATCCAGCCTCAGGCACCTCACCACGGGCTATCAGATAGGAAGTTTCCAAGACATCAGGAACACTTTAAACACCCAGATGACAGTAGGCAGCCAATGCTGATCATAGATAGTGGGTCTCATATGTCCCTACAAAGATATGCTTAATCAGTGGGCTACTGTGTTCTGTAGCAGTTTGAGGGCATGTCTACACAGAAACTTGCATTGATTTAATTAAACTACTTTAAACTGGTGCAAACCGCGGTGTGGTCTCACTTTTGTTAGTTTAGTTTGCCCCTGTAAATGCAGGCCTTGGCTGTGTGAGAAAGTTGTACTGGTTTAGCTGAAAAGAGCGTAAACCAAGCCTAAGTTTCTGGATTGATCTAAGGTGCAGAGCTCATTGCAGGAATCCTGGCTCTAGGTGACAAAGACAATTGATCTATTTCTCTCCAAGTGCACTATGCTGTATATGAACGAACAGAGCCTCTTGCATTGCTATTTATCCTCCTCAGCAGATTAAAAGTGATGCCCGTGGTGTCAATAGCCTGCGCACTTGTTTAGGGGAAGGCAGCCCATATTTCTTCTAGCAGAGTTCTCTCCTTTCCAGAGAGTTTCAATGGAGGAGAGAGAAGGACATGCCCTCTTCTCCCCCATGCCCTCTGTGTCTCTATTTGTAGACGTCAGAGGCTGGCAGGTGTGAAGATGGGGAAAGGGAACCCTCAGGGGTATGCTGGTCCCCACCAGGTGGGAGTCGGTGCGGGGGTAATAGACACTGATCGACATATTGACATAAATATTGCAACGTTTTTAGCATATGACTCTCTGGCTAGAGATGCCAGCCTCTGAGCCCTGGCCTCAGCTAGATTCATTTTTGAAAGCCTGCCTCAGAAAACAGCTTCTAGCTACTCTGATGCACAAGTTGGCACAGAGACACTGTCTTATATAAGCTAACGACTCATTGTAACAACTCAGTGTAGGCTGGGGGAGCCAAAACCGCACAGAGAGGGTTGAACTCTGTTCCGTGTCTGTTTGCTATCCCATGGTGCAGGATAGATGGTGTTGCCTGTTGTCAGATAGTAACTATGTTGCTTGGAGGTGGCTCTGGTTTATTCAGTCAATCACTGAGTTAATCAGAGATCTCAGCCTGTATCAGATAAAATGACAGATCCTCAGCTGAGGGGATGGTGGTTCTGTCACCACTCTGCATCTGATCATCCCCATCAGGTCCTTCCTCTTTATCCTCTCATTAGACTTTCCACCCCCCCTCTTTTACTTTGTATATTACATAGGATTAGCCATACCAGATTGGACCAATGCTTCCTCAAGTCCCATAGCCTGTCTGTGAGGGTTTGCCATATGAGACAGCTCCATCAGCTTATGTATCGTGCCTCTAGCAGTGCCCTGTGTCAGATGCTTCAGAAGAAATTGAGAGCTCCTCATAATGTTCTTGTTTGCAAAGTGTCAGATGCACTTTTGGGGCTATATAAACAAGCAACGATCATGTAATAGTTACAGAATACTGTATCTCACCTCTTCTGGTTCGTCAGTGTGACAGCAGCATCTTCTGTATCATTACCCCTATGCCCATTGCACAGATGTCAACCTCTTTCTTTTTAGCTGCCATCATTTGTCATCTTCATCAATCACAAATGTTACCCTCCATCCTGGGTCATTAGGTAGAGCAATCTTCAGACTGATCAGTTTTTTTCCCATCATCACTATCTTCATCATCAACCTTGCCATCTTCATCACCCCCCAATGCACATCATCATCTTCATTCCCTAAGGGTGTGGTGGACTAAAATGTCTGAATGGATGCTGTAGAGCTCAAACAGAAGTTATGGGATTGGTGCAGCAATTACTAGTGAGGTTTCCTGGCCTGTGTTGACTAGTTGACCATAATGGTCCCTTCTGGCCTTTAAATCTATGACTTTATAAATTATCACCATAAGCTTGGTTCTGAGCTCTCCAATGACTTCAAATGAGGCACTCCTGGTTTGCACTGGTGTAATGCGCAGAATCAGTCAGTGTTCGTGCACGTTTCCAGGGAAGATGTGGAAGATCCTCATAAGCCCTTTGGAATAATAATTAATAATGAATAATTTAGTTTTCATCCTTGAACTCTAGTAAATTGCCAGTCTCAGATCCCCAGCTGCTTTCGTTCCACCAAGGGAGGGATAGTTTTGGCCATGTGTCACACCCTGTGCAGCACAGTGTAAATCTGCATGTGTTACAGTGCAGTCACACGGTGTGTTGGTTGGGCTGTTTATGGAGGGGGGGGGACACAGGTGTGTATTTAGTTTTGTACAAGCTGGAGGCAGGACACTGCGGACCAGGCAGAACCTGTTTCTCTCCTTGCTGTCCCTGGTTTTAGCCTGGCATAAACCCATTGTGACCTGTAGCTGGGAAGAGAATCAGGCCTTTCAGAAACCAGCATTTTTCATTCTAAAAGTGAGCCGATGCACTGGGCTATTCCACAGGATCCACACATCTGCTTTAAATCCCTCGGACTGCTTTAACCTATGCCAAGGGGCCAAAACTGCTGGAGGACTGGAATGTCCCACTCATGCCTCTTTCCCTGTGGTGTGCTGGGTGTGGCGCAGAAGTGGCATAAGAGACCCCGTGCTGGTTCTAGCCACCTTTCCACCCTTCCTGAGCCAGTTCAGCCAGCTTTATGGCCAGGCCCTGTCTGTCATGTGGCACAAAGCAGCCCTCTCATACTGGAGCATCTAGCTGTACAGCTATCCTCCTCCTGGACTGCTACATATTATATGGGAGTATGTGCTGTACTGCGTCTTGGTGTCTGTCTGCTCAGCAGCTGGGAGGTGTTAGTCCCAGCATGAGAAGGCAGACACACTAGCTCTGCTTGACCTTGTGTGCTAAAATAGGACTGTGGCCATAGCGCCTTGAGTGGCAGCTCAGGCTAACCATGCGGGAATAATCCGTCCCCATCACTTGGGTATGTACTTGAGTGGCCAGCCCGTTCAACCACAGCCACACTGCTATGTTTAGCACACTAGCTCAAGCAGCGCGTGTCTGTCTACCTGCGCTGGGAAGCCCCCTCCCAGCTGCAGTGCAGGCATATCTTTGGATGTGTATTTCCAAACCACATCCATGCTAGGCAATTCTGCTGGCTGGGCTTGCCTGCCAATGGAAATTGACTGGCCTAACTCCATCAGAATAACTGTCTGTGTGGACTTCCTATCCCAGAGTAATGTGGACTTTATTAGTGCAGACTACAAGTACAGGTGTGGAGCTCAATGCCAGGACCTTCTTCTTAGTCCGTCTGTTTTAAGTTTAAAATATGCCAGGGTGTTTGCACCTCTCTGATCTAAACATGAGCATTCATGGAGGTTTCAGGCTGCACTGTAAAAGGACATGGGAAGAGAAGCCTGTAACATTAACAGACAGAACTTAAAGGAGATTCCACCATCTTTCATCCACTTATAACCTGCACAGCCTTCATATTGCCTATGGTGCCCAAAAGCAGTGCCCATAAAAGCCAAGGAAAGAGCTCCTAGGATGGCTGCCCTAGAACATGAACAATCACAATGCTGAGAACAGCTGTTATATGTTTAAGATTAAACCCAGAAAATGTATCATCCTAGGCCATGGGGAAGGTCAAACAAAGCATTTGTTTCCATGCAGAATGGTCAGAAGTGTTTAGCAATCACATCCAGATGCTGAAGTTAAACATCTGGGCTTCACCTCTGTGTTGTTTTGTCTATGCCCCCAAACTGCAGTGCTGCCTTTGGAGCCATCCACCATGGCGTTATCACCTCATTCATCAGACATTGTTTCTTCTTGGCTCAGCCATGCTCCCAAATCCCCTCACACTGTGTTAGGCGTGAGTAAAGCAGAAAGGCTAGTGAAAAGTCATGAGACACATTCCTGTTCGGAGAGACCTACACCTGCCCTGTTCTTCTTCACTAAACTCTTGCTGCCTGTGGCTGAGTCCCACTACTCATGGAATAAGTTTGAGGGACTCAGCTCAACTCCACCTAAGTTTTATTTCTTCTGACGATCTAGATAAAATACATATGGGGTCCACAGGCTTGCAGCCAGCTCCACAAAGACAATCTTATTTCCCCACCTTCAAAGCATAACGGGTTCCCTTCTTTTCTAGAACATCACAGCAATCAATAATACATTGAATGAATGCCCATAGCACTTTCCACTTGAAGATCTCAAAGAACTTGATAAATGTCCATTAATTAGTCATCGCAATTCCTATGGAAGATAAGCATCATCTGTGTTTTACAGCTGAGGACCCTAAGGCACAAAGAGGCTAAGCGACTTATCCAAGATCACAGGTGAAATCAGTGGTAGAGTCGAGAATAGAATTCAGATCTCCTGACTACCACAAGCTTTTACCTATGTGACCCTAAGGCTTTAGCCCTGCAATGAAAGTCTGCATACTGAGTTCATATTGCCCAAGGTGGTAGAACCCAGTGGAGTATTGTGCTGATCACTGACAAGTCCCAGTGGTAGATAGAAGAGGGGCCATGCTGAGTCCGGATTGCCTCTACTGGGGAAACAAGGCCAGTGTTGGTAGTGAGAGCAGCAACAGAAAGACAGCTGAGCTATGCTTGCCTTCCCCGGTAGTTATTTTAAACTAGGTAGATCAAGGTGGACCTGAGGCTCAGACCTCAATGGTGACTTGGCGGGTGGTCAGACTTGGGGCCACAGACATGGCTGGTGGAGGGACTGAAAGGAGCCTGCTTTCACTTTCTCTATTCAGGGACTGCTAGGGACCTCTCTGGCCCCTGGCACAAGCCAGAGTAGCCCAGCTTGTGCCCCTTGCTGCTATAATTCCAGCCGGGCTGCAGAGAATCATCAGAGTGCAGAACTGCCCTAGCCACACCTCCTCCTGCTTCCATTCCACCCCTTTCTCCCCGAGCTGATCCTTGGTCTACTCTCCAGGTAGACTGGGATGCCCCCCGCAGGGACAGTGCAGAGTCTTTCTCCACTGATACTCTTCACCAGGAGGGAGAGGGGCGGTGATGTCTGCTCTACAGCTCCTTAAGGCACATGCTGTGTGCCCCTCAGCCCATCAGTGCTGTCTCTCCCTGCCCATAAAGGGACTGTATTTCCCCTTTTATTACTGCACTGACCCATTATGACATGGCTAGTGGAGGTTTCCCTTCTCAGTAACAGGCATGGTCCATATGATTAAGACCAATTGTAGAGTTTCACTCATTATCCTCATATAAAGTAATAAGCCTTCAGCAAACCACACCCAGGAGGTATGTTTGTTTGAGGGTATGTTACCAGCCACATCCCAGCAGTGTCATACAGAGCCAGCAAACCATCTCCTCTCTCCATGGGTATGTCTACACTGCACGCTAAGCCCAGGTCTGGGGGACCTGGCTTGTGGACTTGGTGTATCCAAGTCCATGCTTAAGCGTCTATACTGCATTGTAAATCTGGGTTTATGATTGCTGGAGACAGGTTTCATAGCCATACTAACATGTCCATACTGTGCTGCGCAGACTTTCTGACTCTGGTCTGTGTCCTGAGCTGTGTCCACACTATACAAATACAGGGCTTGGACCTCAGTCACAGTGGGTCTCTCCTCAAATCCATCCCTCTAGCAGGGTCCTAAAACCTGGGACCCAAGTGCTTGCTGACCTGAGTCAGACTGATTTGTGTTTAGATGGAAGGGGGGATTGGGCTCAAGCCTGAGTGAGAGTCCACTGCTTGGGCTTAATGTGCAGTGTAGACATATCCCTTGAGGGGCCAGCACAGGTTTAGTTCCAATAAAACTCCTCCTAGTGCTCTGTTCAGTCTAGCTCCCAGTGTCTCAAGCAATGGGGCTTTTTCCACTTCCCTTGGGAGCCCAGGTGACTGCTGTGTCAGGAAATCTGTGCCTTATGATACAGAGGTCATGGGTTAAGTCCTAAGGCCAAAGAGTTTGCAATTCTAAGGAAGGGTAGAAGGGAGAACAGCAAAATAGAGACAATGGATTTCAGGAAGGCGGATTTTGGTAAGCTCAGAGAGCTGATAGGTAAGGTCCCATGGGAATCAAGACTGAGGGGAAAAACAACTGAGGAGAGCTGGCAGTTTTTCAAAGGGACACTATTAAGGGCCCAAAAGCAAGCTATTCCGCTGGTTAGGAAAGATAGAAAATGTGGCAAAAGACCACCTTGGCTTAACCACGAGATCTTGCATGATCTCAAAAATAAAAAGGAGTCATATAAAAAATGGAAACTAGGACAGATTACAAAGGATGAATATAGGCAAACAACACAGGAATGCAGGGGCAAGATTAGAAAGGCAAAGGCACAAAATGAGCTCAAACTAGCTAAGGGAATAAAGGGGAACAAGAAGACTTTTTATCAATACATTAGAAGCAAGAGGAAGACCAAAGACAGGGTAGGCCCACTGCTTAGTGAAGAGGGAGAAACAGTAACAGGAAACTTGGAAATGGCAGAGATGCTTAATGACTTCTTTGTTTCGGTCTTCACCGAGAAGTCTGAAGGAATGCCTATCCTAGTGAATGCTAATGGGAAGGGGGTAGGTTTAGCAGATAAAATAAAAAAAGAACAAGTTAAAAATCACTTAGAAAAGTTAGATGCCTGCAAGTCACCAGGGCCTGATGAAATGCATCCTAGAATACTCAAGGAGCTAATAGAGGAGGTATCTGAGCCTCTAGCTATTATCTTTGGAAAATCATGGGAGACGGGAGAGATTCCAGAAGACTGGAAAAGGGCAAATATAGTGCCCATCTATAAAAAGGGAAATAAAAACAACCCAGGAAACTACAGACCAGTTAGTTTAACTTCTGTGCCAGGGAAGATAATGGAGCAAGTAATTAAGGAAATCATCTGCAAACACTTGGAAGGTGGTAAGGTGATAGGGAACAGCCAACATGGATTTGTAAAGAACAAATCATGTCAAACCAATCTGATAGCTTTCTTCGATAGGATAACGAGTCTTGTGGATAAGGGAGAAGCTGTGGATGTGGTATACCTAGACTTTAGTAAGGCATTTGATACGGTCTCGCATGATATTCTTATCGACAAACTAGGCAAATACAATTTAGATGGAGCTACTATAAGGTGGGTGCATAACTGGCTGGATAACCGTACTCAGAGAGTTGTTATTAATGGTTCCCAATCCTGCTGGAAAGGCATAACGAGTGGGGTTCCGCAGGGGTCTGTTTTGGGACCGGCTCTGTTCAATATCTTCATTAACGACTTAGATATTGGTATAGAAAGTACGATTATTAAGTTTGCGGATGATACCAAACTGGGAGGGATTGCAACTGCTTTGGAGGACAGGGTCATAATTCAAAATGATCTGGACAAATTGGAGAAATGGTCTGAGTTAAACAGGATGAAGTTTAACAAAGACAAATGCAAAGTGCTCCACTTAGGAAGAAAAAATCAGTTTCACACATACAGAATGGGAAGAGACTGTCTAGGAAGGAGTACGGCAGAAAGGGATCTAGGGGTTATAGTGGACCACAAGCTAAATATGAGTCAACAGTGTGATGCTGTTGCAAAAAAAGCAAACGTGATTCTGGGATCTATTAACAGGTGTGTTGTGAGCAAGACACGAGAAGTCATTCTTCCGCTCTACTCTGCTCTGGTTAGGCCTCAGCTGGAGTATTGTGTCCAGTTCTGGGCACCGCATTTCAAGAAAGATGTGGAGAAATTGGAAAGGGTCCAGAGAAGAGCAACAAGAATGATTAAAGGTCTTGAGAACATGACCTATGAAGGAAGGCTGAAAGAATTGGGTTTGTTTAGTTTGGAAAAGAGAAGACTGAGAGGGGACATGATAGCAGTTTTCAGGTATCTAAAAGGGTGTCATAAGGAGGAGGGAGAAAACTTGTTCACCTTAGCCTCTGAGGATAGAACAAGAAGCAATGGGCTTAAACTGCAGCAAGGGAGGTCTAGGTTGGACATTAGGAAAAAGTTCCTAACTGTCAGGGTGGTTAAACACTGGAATAAATTGCCTAGGGAGGTTGTGGAATCTCCATCTCTGGAGATATTTAAGAGTAGGTTAGATAAATGTCTATCAGGGATGGTCTAGACAGTATTTGGTCCTGCCATGCGGGCAGGGGACTGGACTCGATGACCTCTCGAGGTCCCTTCCAGTCCTAGAATCTATGAATCTATGAATGCCAATCCAGGGGAAATCACCTTGCCAGTGACATGGAGGGTTGGGTTGGACTAGACCTACCAGGTCAGTCAATCCCTCCCCTTCCAGTGCAGGGCGGATTAGCCATCTCCGAAGAATGACCCTTTGAGTATCCAGACTGCCCAAATTCATAGAGGGCTCAGCTGTGGGCCCAGCTGTGGGCCTGTGCAGGGAAGCTGTGTGGTATAGGGAGGCCCCCCACTTCCTAGTGTGGACAACCAGCATCCCAGGGCCTGTGCAGGGGGAGCAGCCCGGCTGCTGCTCCCCATCCCACACAGGTGGGCAAGGTGCTACTGGGGAATGGGTAGGGCCTTGGCTTTGCCCCCATAGCCACACTGGTCAGTACAGCTGAGCCAGCACAGATGGGGAAGGGGAAATCCAGCAAAAGGGCTGTCATGGATTACATGCACCTCCTGGACCAAGGGAACCAGATTGTGATGCTCAAACACCTTCGTCCCTGCCCTGACCCTGAGGCAGTGCAGCTCCATGCTGCCTCCTGTGGGGCAGTCTGTGAGGCTCCAGTCTTGAAGAACAATCCCTGAAGTGCAGCACAGGCAGAGTGGGCTGGCTTCCAGGAAAGCAGCCAGCAGCATGGACAGCTCAACTGACAGCAACAGGCCAAGCAGAGAACAAAGCACAGCAGCCCCAGACAACGCTAAAGCACATGCTGCAGGGTTGGGAGACAGGGAGCAGAACCGGAGAGGTGCAGCCCCAGTCATGGCCCATTACGCCCAGTGGGAGTGGTACCGCAGGAGCCACAAGACCAGCGTTCTTCTGACAGCCAGCCTCCTGTCTCCTTGGTATTGTGGGTTCCCACCAGCAGCTCAACCCCAGTTGTTGTGTCACAGCACTGGGACCAGGCCTGGAGGGGCCATGGCTCAGAGCTGTGCTGTGGAGGTGGGGAAGCTCGTCAGGTCTGAATGTGGCTGGGTCAGATTCTGTTCCCTGCAGAGAGTGGCAGGGGGGATAATCACTCTTTAGCTGGGTGCTGGAGTGACTCCACATGTAGCCCTGTGTTGTCCCCATATCCCTCTATCAGCCTTCACTGTCCTGGCTCTGGTCTCCAGGGCCCAGGTTATGCTTTCCCCTTCCTCTTGCTGATCGCTGCATGGTGCTGTTTGTCTTGGCCATGGCAGCTTGTCAATTCCCCTTTCTGTTTCCCAATGATCCTTGGTCACCACGTGAGGAGGAACTTTCCTGAGTGTACCAGGACATACTCACCCCCTCTGATGTGATCTGTGGGCCGTGTTCCACCCTGCTGCACTGTGGAGTCATTGTGCACCCAAATCTCTTGCACACTTTCTTGCAGGATGTTTTGGCCTTCTTTGTGCCACTTTTCTGTGCACATCTTAGTGAGGCCGTTTTCCCTCTTCCGTGCAATGGGGATAATTAGGTGCATGCACTTTTCTCCTCTTATTTATTGCAGTTGTGGAACTGGAGTCCTTCCTTGAGATTCCAAAGGCTTGTTGCTGTGATGATCCATCTACCTGTCCATCTGTCCATCACTATCCCTCTGCCTATCTCCGTAGAGGCCTTCCCCTTATCCTGTGCTTATCATGAGAATACTGAGTGCTCCACGTACTGTTTTTTTCTCCAGTGAGGATGGAATCCTTTCCTCAACCCCTGAACCTTGGAGGTTGGATGAAATGGGAGACATGGGCACAAACCAAAATTCTGGATCCAATCAGCTCAGATCTTTGGATCAGAACTGCCCCTGATTTGGGGCTTGGCTTGACAAAGCCCAAACCTGACCAGCAAGCTTCTGCCAGACCCTAAGTCCCTAGTTCCACTCTCTTACTCCAGCTCTTGTTCTGTCCCCAGTTTTGCTGCTGCCTTCCACTTCCAGATTCCTGCTACAAGGGCTGAAGTATGATGAGAAATGAGGGCTGTTCTCCGTGTATTCTTAGTCTGACAGGAAGCAGGAGGTACCAGAATCTCCTTAGAAACCCAGCTATCATACATGTCCAGACCAGCTGTGCAGGCTTGGGAAGTCTGGAACTTCAGAGAAGATTTTAATGCACAGCTGCAAGGATAACAATCTTGCATTTCCATCCCAAGGATCCCAGCACACTTTGCCCACTCACTACACACACAGGGGTAATGTCATGGCCCATGATGGCACAGCCACTTCTGGGGCAGACGGCAGTTTGGAGTGGATAACCCATCTGAAGCGTGCCCATCATTGACTTGCAGAAAAAGATACTCTGACATAGAGAGGGGCCGAAACCAAACCCCAAGCCAAAGCTTCTTTTGAACATCGAGGGGGCTTCAAAATCCAAATCGCAATTTAAATTTTCCAAGTGCTTTGGGTATTTTATAATGGGCTGAATCAAAATTTTATGTCTTCAGCTCAGTGAGCTCTCATTACCTAGCAGTCTTCATCCATAGCTCTCAAAGGTGGCTCGGCATATTGTGCTTCCACAGGTTTTTGGTTAGGTATTTAACTCTTACATGGTTAGGATGTTTTTCATCCAGAGATCTCACATCACTTTATAAAAAAAATTATCTCCATTTTATAGATGAGGAAACTGAGGCACAGAGTGAGGCTGTGACTGGCCTTAGGACACACAGCAAGTGAGTGGTAGAGCTGGGACCAGACTCTAGCTCTGCTGGTTCCTAGCACCATACTTTAATCACTGCACCACACTGTCACTGTATTACTGCTTTAGCAGAGGACCCACTTCAGTGTGGCAGAACGGAGAGGTGCTCTCTACCTTCTGAGGAAAGAAACAAAACAGCCAAGAAAGACTGATCAGAAACCCTGGAAGGGCAGCACTACTTCAGGCTCAGCACCTTCCTGGCTCTTTGAATCACACACACAAAGATCAAAGGGGTTTCTCTTGTTTGCTTTGTTCTTGTGGTGGGAAACCTTGTGAGTGTGCTGGTGTGCGTGCCTCTGGATCACCTTCTCAATGGAGCTCTGATCCAAGTCAATAATGGAAGAATTCGGTTCCTTCCATGTGCTCCAGAGGGAAGGAGGCTTAATGCTGCAGCTGAAGCAGCACATAGCCAGGGCTCACTGACAACACGTTTGGGTTCCGACTCTCCTCAGGCGAGGCTGCTCCTTTCAACCCAGTGGCAGAGGGCTGGGTTTGGAGCCCTGGGGCTAGCGCCAGTTACAATATTTCCTCCTGACTAAGTATGTATGGGCACTCGGCTCTGCTTGGGAAGTGGGTGTTGACCTCGGTTAAGCAAAGCTGACCTCCATGTGACCCACTCGCTGTAGGCTATGCCCAGAGCTTCAGCAGATCTGTCTGTTTTCCTTTAAGGTTTGAATCCTGTTTGTCTTGTGACTTCAGTCCCAGCTCTGGCCAGAAGTGAGTTACTTGTGCTGATTTCAGCCATCTAACTACATCAAGGGCTGGAGCCACCACGGCAAAATCTACCCTGCATCTCCTTTCCTCTCTCCAAGACAGCAGTCAGCTGCCTGGACGGGGCATGCAGCAGCACAGATCTCTAGACAGGTGCAGAGGGGAATAGCATCTGAGTGGGTGGCCATGAGCAGTAACGATTGTGTCATTGTTTACAGTTTCAAGCTGGTCACCTGCAGAGTGAAGAGGTCAGTGGGAGGATGAGTCCATTGCTGGCATCACGTTTCAGGCCTAAGGATAAGGAGAGTAGAGTTAAAAGACATTTGGAGCTAATTAATAGGGGGACAAAGGCAAGGGGAGGGGCTCGAAAATAGGGAACAGCTGGCCATCCTAAACAGATGAGGGCCAAGTTTAAAGGGGCGGGTGGGGGGGGGAGAATGGGAGTTCTAGGCATATCACGGGATTCATGGGAACTAACTGGCACTTCCAGCTAGCCTCAGTGTGTTAGTCACAAGTATCCCAGGCTGTCTGAACCCCATCCCTAAGGAGATGGCAGCTACAGTCAGAAACCATGACTGGGGGTTACTATCATCTGCCACAGCAACAGCCTAACCACAGCCGTGGTCAATTGCAGCATGGGGAAAGGCTCCGTTTCTTACATCCCCAAGCATCCCAGCCCAGAGACAAATGTGTGGCTCCTGCCGGAGCTCCTCCTCTCTTTGTCTTCATTGCTGGGGACCCTCCCAGCTGCAATGACCATCCAAGGGACGTTTTAGGGTTCTAATGGAGTTGGGGAAACAGAAAAATTCACCATGGAGCAGAGGATCCACACAAAGCCTTTGCAACCCGGAAGTCTTCCTTTTGCCCTATTTTGAGGGTGTAACTGGGACTTGAGTGGTGCATTGTTCTTTTGCTGGCCTTCTGCCCCAAGGTGGGTTTCCCCCACGCCCCAGCTCTTCTCATTAGGCGTAGCTCATTTTTCACAGCTTCTTCATGGTCTTCAGGACATCCGTCACCTGTTTTGTTCTCCTGCCTTGTCATGTGACATCCACCATCCCTCTTTCCATGCTGCCAGGATCACTGAGAGTGATGGGGCTATACTTATTATTGCCTTATTTTCCTCAGATAGCGACGGGATGTAAACAGCACCACTGGACACTACATGTGGCACCTGTTTGGCTACAGATGCTACAAGAGCATCACCGCGGGTGACAGCTGCAGTCCCAATGAAGTAAATCGATAGACCCATGCAGCATTGTTGCAAATAGAACCCCCACCCCATCTATCAGCAGTGTGAAAGCGCCAATCCTTGGCCCCCAGGTCCCGGATTGGCTGGGAAATTGGTAGGAAATCCTACCCCTACTTCCCACTGCTTGCTCTTCTCCGCTTGAAGGACAGGGATGCCATTCAAGAATGGACTGCAGGGCATGTGCTGCTGCTATAGGGACCCTGTAGGGCCAGAGTCTGGGGCTCCAGGCCAGGCCCATGGAGCTGCCTGCGTGCATGGTCACTTGGAATCTGCACAGTACGGGAGATCATCCAGATCCCAAAAGGAAGGAAGTGGACTGACATTAAAGACACTTGGACTGTTTGCTGATAATGGTGTTGGAGTGATTTCTGGGTAAACTGCTTCCACACAAGCTATAGGAGGGTTTCGACCAAGGCAGGGGGTGCGAGTTTGAAACTAGCTACCAGGGCTGGGAACCCCCATTGGACTTCTGTTTTAGTGTTGATGGGCTGAGTGGTTCAATGGTCAAAACATGGCAGAGAGAGTTCACAGCTAAAGCCTCCTCCAGCACCTTAGATGTGCAGCTAGGTGCTGTTGCATAGATGCACTTTTTTGAAGGATTGCATGGACTTTGGGTCCTTCAGCTGGAACACCTGGGGTTATTTTTTTTGGTATAGGATGGCATAATGCTTCATATTTACCATTCCTCAGTTGGATTAGTGCTTGGTTTGGTTCTGTGGAGACCATGGAAACTGAAATTAGTCCTAACTCACAAAGCTGAAATCAGAATTTTGAACACCCCTGAATACCAATGTGCGGTTTAGTTCATTATTGATGCTCTCGAATTTGGATTCAGCTGGCCTTGAACTTCAGTATGGAGGCAGTTGGGTTTCAGTTTGGCCAATCTCTAGTGGAAGCTTTAGATGCATCATGTAAGTTCTAATGTTTTGGAAGAGGTAGTGAAGTAGAGTCCTTGGCATGAGGTCATGGATTCTTGGTTCATTTGAGTTATTCTCAGGTGTCTTTATTATATTAGTCATATACAATTCTGTGGCTGCTAATTGTGTTTCATTGTCCTTACACTGCATCAAGGCACAGATTGCAACAAGGTGCATGCAGCTTAATACAAAGTGCATCCCACTACTAGAGCAACCTCTTCTTTCAGAGGCTTCCTTCTGGGGAAGGTGGCAAACCCGCCCCCCACCACCACCACCACATTTGGATATGTTGGTGGAAGATTGTGGACCACAGTCGGCTGAAAATCAGAATTTCTGTTCTATGGGAAATTCTGATATTCAAAAGTTGTTTTTGTCCGGACTTGGGTAGAAAAATCAAAATATTTAATTTTATCACAGCATGGAAAGTTCTGAAAAAAATAATTTGGAAATGTCAAAACACGTCATTGTAGTTTGGTTCAACATTAATCTATGTCCTTCAGAGCTATCACCATGCCTCACTGGAGCTGTGGTTCTGGTATCTCATGCCCCCATTCTCCTTTTTGGGCTGGGTTCTCCAGCTGGCCTACATCTGCCATTATACACCTTGCTCATGGGATTCCTATGCTGCACCACAGTGGTTCAACCAGATGGGAGACCCAGGCACATCATAGATTCATAGATTCTAGGACTGGAAGGGACCTCGAGAGGTCATCGAGTCCAGTCCCCTGCCCCCATGGCAGGACCAAATACTGTCTAGACCATCCCTGATAGACATTTAT
>NW_020664418.1:2505572-2529904 GCF_002925995.2 Terrapene triunguis | reverse complement strand
TGATAGCAGCCTTCAACTACCTGAAGGGGGGTTCCAAAGAGGATGGAACTCGGCTGTTCTCAATGGTGGCAGATGACAGAACAAGGAACAATGGTCTCAAGTTGTAGTGGGGGAGGTCTAGGTTGGATATTAGGAAACACTATTTCACTAGGAGGGTGGTGAAGCACTGGAATGCGTTACCTAGGGAGGTGGTGGAGTCTTCTTCCTTGGAGGTTTTTAAGGCCCGGCTTGACAAAGCCCTGGCTGGTATGATTTAGTTGGGAATTGGTCCTGCTTTGAGCAGGGGGTTGGACTAGATGATCTCCTGAGGTCCCTTCCAACCCTGATATTCTATGATTCTATGATTCTATGAATTCTGCAGGGGTCTCCCCCAAGCACTCTCTAATATGTGGCCCGGGGCAGGTGTTTCCACCCAAGTGGAAATTCCAGTTGAAATGTTTCAGCTTCTTCCAGGTGGCACCTAGTTTTTGGATTAGAGCCAGGAGTCAGTTTGGTCTGCTGCTGTATGGAGCTCCTTGTTCTTCTAGTAGTGATCAGTGATCCGCTGGAGGAGTCTACTGGAGTCTGCTGGAATATCCACTCAGGCATGAAGGGTCCCTTCACATGCCTTTCTGTGCTGCAGTTCTCCTTTCTACTCACATCTCTGAGGCTTATGGAGCAGGGAGAGGATCCTTGAAATTGTGCATTGCTGGTTAAGTGATAGTTCTAGTGGTGAAGAGATGAAAACTTTGCATGAGTGCAGCATAGCCACCACCCAGTGGAAGTGCATATTTGCAGGAGATGTAGGGGATGAAGTGTTCAGAGCCTTCTGCCAGTCACTGGGTCCATCTCCATCCCCCTCTATAGGAGAGTGACTCTCCCATGCAGAACTTTAATGAAAACAAAGCCATCTTTCCATTGTCGGTGCCAGCGGGGACTCCAGCAGTGTCCCGTCCATGCCAGTTGGGATTTAGCTAGATGTGGGCTTCCCCACAGCAGCAGTCTGTCAGTGCCAGCTGGGACCCCAGCAGTATGAGCTTCCCCACAGCAGTGGACATTCGGTGTTAGCCAGAAGCCAGGCAACACTCATGCTGTTGCCAGTTTCCTCTCGTCCGTGTTTGCTTTGTGCCAGGTTCCCACAGCCATGGCTGCTCAGTGTCAGCAAGAGCTCCAGCAGTGCCATTTCAGGACCAGCTACAATACCAGCTGTGTGAGCTTCCTCACAGCAGTGCCCTGTCAATACTCAGCAATAGGAGCTCTTTCACCGCGGTACCAGCCACAGGGAATGTGTGTCTGCTACAAGTGGGTCATGTTGGAAACAGAAGGAAGTCCTGAGCAGAGGAGAGCACTCCTCATGAGCTGATACTGTGTCCAGCTGGGATCCATTCATATTCCCACAAATGGGTTCTGATTGGTCTTTAGTTGCCTCATCGAGAGGAAAGGAAACGTGTGAGGGACTTGACAGAAAGCAGATGGGCATATGGCTGGAGAGTGTATATTCTGCACCTGGCCTGGTCTGGCTTTTCTTAGAGAATTAAAAAAAAGTGTTGTACTTTTCATTCTGGTGAAAGCTCATTCTCCCCTTCATACTCCCTGGCTCGGGTTATTATTAGGGCCAATTTGTGCAACAGATGAACTCATCCCTAGATTTGAAAGAAGTTTCCATTTTCTGTGAAAACACGTTAATTAATAACACTAGAGATGTTGCGATTTTGTCCATCTGCAGAAAAGTGACCTCTGACAGCAGCTAACAGAAACCAGCTGGCCTCCCTTGTCTCCTGCTCTCTGCCATTCCTCCCCTCCCCTCCCCCAGCATCTCCTCCAGCTCTCCTCTCACCGTGACTCCAGCTGTTGACTGTGTGGTGGTGGGGTGCATGGGGACCGGGGCTGTGCAGCACGTCTGGGGTGATGCCTCGCTTTGTATCATGCATATCAGTGCTGGAGACTGCCTCTGGAGCACTCCTCCTTGCCCCAAGACCTCTGCCAGGCAGGGCGAAGGAAAAGGCAGAGAATGTGCTGTAGAGGATCAGGGGTGACGTAAGTCCATACAATTGCTGCCATAGGCAGCGAGGTTGAAGTGTCCTTGAGTTCTGGGAAGCGACAACCTCCTTGGCCCAGGGAATGAGGAAATAAAATGAAACCCCATGGGAGGCCAGGTATCTTCCAGGGTACAGGTACTGCCATTGGGGTCACATGTGGCCTGGGGGACAAATAACAAGGCATTTGGTGGAATCAGTCAAGTCCTAACTGGCCCTTTGTTCGTGTTGCAATATGGTACGATGGGTTGTGGCAGAAGAACAGTAGGGGCATAGTAGGGGGCTCTGCAAGTCATGACTGTGCTGCTTTGACAGATCTGTGTATGGACCCAGCACTGGAATAGTGGGGGGAGGGACAGGAGGGCTGTAGACCAGGACTGAGCTGCATTGGCAGAGCTGTGAGGGGCTCAGCACTGGGATAGTGGTGGGGGGGAGGAGGGCGCAGGCCAGGACTGAGCTTCTATTGGCAGAGCTGTGAGGGACCCCAGGGCTGGAAGAGCAGAGTGTGGGGCTGCAGGCCAGGACTGTGGGGCATCACATGACTGTGTGGGGAATGGTGCATAGCCCAGTGTCTGTTGGTGACCAGATGTCCCGATTTTATAGGGACAGTCCCGATTTTTGGGTCTTTTTCTTATATAGGCTCCTATTACCCCCAGCCCCCGTCCCGATTTTTCACACTTGCTGTCTGGTCACTTTATCTGTTACACCTTTGCTATTTGCCTCTGATAGCACTGGGGGTGGGGTGGGGTTGATGGAAAGACCTTAGCTTGCAATGAGTTGCCTGCCTCACTCCCATATTGGGACCTGCTCCATGTGACATATGAGTAACCAACTCTGAAACCCTCGTCTGTCCTAGCATTCGCTGGGGCAGCGGCCTCGAGCAGCGTACTGTATGTGCAGCCAGCTCCTTGCCTTCGTCCTGTTGGCCAAGAGCGGGGATCTAGTTGTGAAGCCAGCTCTCCTGCCTTTCAGCTCTCACTGGCCAGCAGCCGACTCAGGGGAGGCCCAGCCAGCCAGGCAGCTAGGCTTAAGTGGGCTAATTACAGCGCTTAACACTATGGACATTTGTCAAAAGGACAAAATATTTGGGATGAGGAATGAGCAATTGAGGGTGTTTTTCTTCTTTTGTGGGCTCCTTCTGGCACAGAGCTAGGAGCAGAGAATGGGGAACTTCAAGGCTCTGGGCAGGTCCAATGCCTTCCGTTGAGTCTCGCGCCCCCCAGATTTCAACCCTCTCCGCTATGTCGCTGTGTGCACTGTATGTTCCTAGCACTTCCCTTGGTGGCTCATTCTATTTCCCACCCATTCTTTCTGTAAGTGAGCAACATGGAACAAATGGAGAGCGGTAAATAGTGGTGTCCCCCAAGGGTCTGTACTGTGGTCTGTCCTATTCAACATATTCATAAATGATCTGGAAAAAGGGGTCAACAGTGAAGTGGAAAAAATTGCAGATGATACAAAACTACTCAAGATAGTTAAGTCCCAGGCAGACTGCGAAGAGCTACAAAAGGATCTCTCAAAACTGGGTGACTGGGCAACAAAATGGCAGATGAAATTTAATGTTGATAAATGCACATTGGAAAACATAATCCCAACTATACATATACAATGATGGGGCCTAAATTAGCTATTACCACTCAAAAAAGAGATCTTGGAGTCATTGTGGATAGTTCTCTGAAAACATCCACTCAATGTGCAGCGGGCAGTCAAAAAAGCGAACAGAATGCTGGGACTCATTAAGAAAGGGATAGATAATAAGACAGTAAATATCATATTGCCTCTATATAAATCCATGGTACGCCCACATCTTGAATACTGCGTGCAGATCTGGTCATCCCATCTCAAAAAAGATATATTGGAATTGGAAAAGGTTCAGAAAAGGGCAACAAAAATGATTAGGGGTATGGAACGGCTTCCATATGAGGAACGATTAATAAGACTGGGACTTTTCAGCTTGGAAAAGAGAAGAATAAGGGGGGATATGATAGAGGTCTATAAAATCATGACTGATGCAGAGAAAGTAAATAAGGAAGAGTTATTTACTCCTCATAACACAAGAACTAGGGGTCACCAAATGAAATTAATAGGCAGCAGGTTTAAAACAAAGAAGAGGAGGCATTTTTTCACACAACACAGTCAGTCTGTGGAACTCTTTGCCAGAGGCTGTTGTGAAGGCCAAGACTATAAACAGGATTAAAAAAAAGAACTAGATAAGTTCATGGAGGATAGTTCCATCAATGGCTATTAGCCAGGACAGGCAGGGATGGTGTCCCTAGCCTCTGTTTGCTGGGATCTGGGAATGAGCGACAGGGGATGGATCACTTGATGATTACCTGTTCTGTTCCTTCCCTCTGTGGCACCTGGCATTGGCCACTGGGCTAGATGGACCTTTGGTCTGACCCAGTATGGACATTCTTATGTTCTTCCTGTACCACTCTTTCTACACAGCCCCAAAAGTGCATGTGTTCTGGCATGTCTCTTCACCTCCAAACACTCTTTGGGGGATGCTCCAATAGGATGCCCCATTTTTCTCCCTTTCATTGCTGTACAGCTTTTGATGGTGAGGTCGGAAGGGCAGAGGATTGTGTCCTAGGTTACTGGGAGCCTTTGATTAATACATGAAGGGTCCAATTCAGTCCCATGTAGATCCAGAGTAACTCTTTATATTTCAGGCGAGCAGTTCTAAGCAGCAAGTGGCTTGAGCATGAGCCCTGGCTCCTAACTCCACATCTGACTTTGCAGCTTGTACCCATCTATCTCTTCCCGCCCCCAGGAAAATTTGGATTCAGACTGTCTTTTTTAACCACAGAGTTTTGGGACCACTGCCAGCCCCAAGTGTTCAAAAATCATGAGTCAGGCCTAAAAAAGTCAAGAGCTTGGTTTAAAAATCATGAGATTGCAAATGACTAAATAAAGTCTAGGGTCTTTTTCTTTGCCTGCTGCTTTCTGAGCCCTTACATAGAGCTTGGGTCACGTGGAATCACCTGACTCCAGCAGCTGGAGGTTAATGAGAACACTAAATATCCCAACCTTGTGATAAAATCACCCCGGAGCCCTGGGAGGAGGGCGGCGAGCCCCGGCGGGGGCTCCGCTCTCCCCCCGGCGGCCGGGGGGAGGGCGCCAGGGGGGAGGGCGGCCAGAGCGCCGGGGGGAGAGTGGCGAGCCCGGCCGTGGCCCCGCTCTCCCTGGCAGCCAGAGCGCCGCGCCGCCCCCATCCAGGTGCCGCCCCAAGCACAAGCTTGGTGGGCTGGTGCCTGGAGCCGGCCCTGGTCACGCTAATGAGACTCCCCAGGTGCCCTGGCGGTGCGGGAACCTCAGGGTGGAGTCTTCAGGGTCTGTTCACACTTCCAGTTGATCAGCTCTTTCCAGGCCCATACAATGGTGCTGCTGCGAGGGGCCAGGCTGCAGGAAAGCGGGGATGAAGTGCTGACATTCCTGGCGCCTACACATTTTTGCCCCTGTCTTGCAGGAGGCAGAGACATATGCCCCCATTCCTGAGTTGGCTTTCTAAAGAGGAAGCGAAGCTGTATGAAGGCCCAGCTGCTGGAACCTCGCTGCAAATGAGGGGACAATGCAGTGCTGCTGACTTGTGTGAGGTTTGGTGCATCTCTTACAGCCCCAGCTTTCAGAGTCATGTTATTAGGTGAGAATCTCAGCTTTCATTTGTAAAAAAAAGTAAGGTTCTAGCAGGGGTGCTGGAACAATGTGTACAGTGGGGGTGCTGAGAGCAATTGAACTGTAAACCCTGTCTATGATGGAAACCACTTCAAGTCAGGGGGTACTGCCCCATCCCCAGCACCCCTAGTTCCACCACCTATGGTTTCTAGCCCTCGTGGTGGCAGAGAAAAGCTTGTAAACATGACTGAAGTGTGACTCAGAAGCCAGAAAGAACTCAACTTAAAAACAAAACAAAACAAAACCTCATGATTTTTAAGCCAATCTCATGATTTTTTGAGGCCTGACTCATGATTTTTTAACTCTTGGGTCTGTCAGTGCTTGCTCCTTGGATGAGTGAGTGCTTGGCATCTTCCCTGCACCCAGTTTTTTCTTACCCCTGTTGGCTGCTGTAACCCCAACAGAACAAGACCCTAAATCCTACTGCTTTGGGAACAGAACTCTGCCAGCCCCTATCCCACAGGGAAGGGTGTAGATGTCATGATGGGGATTATTAGAGTTTTGGAGCGGGTGCTAGTGTGTGGGCAGACACTAATGCAGACTGAACCCATGAATTATGGCAGCTGGCTCTGAGCTAGCGAACCCTACAGGCATGTACCCCATTGGTAGCTGTGCTTTGCTTAGGCGTCCTGCTGTACAACCCTTACTCACACTGGGTAGCATTAATGGGAATAGCCCCATTAAATTCCTGCTGACATCAATGGGACAATTGACATGAGTCACGGCTCACCAAGGGCTGATATTCAGCCCTGTGTATGTCAGCACCCAGCACAGTGCAACCCTGATTTCACATCACTTACTTGATGGGGACTTTGCTGCCTAGCCCTTGTGCTGGTCGTCTGCACAGGGGTAAATTTCACCCTGGTGTAAGGATTGCACAACCAGGTCCTAAACCTGCCTGGGGGGAGGGGAAGGAATCTCTTCACTCAGCAAATTGCCGCTTCTAAGGCCATCTCCATAGCTCAGGCTGGCTTTGAAGGAAAGCTCCAAAGTATGCGTTTCATTACTATTTAATAAAGCAGCTGCATTCTAGAGAAGCACACAATGATTATTAGAGCCTTTATTGAAGATTAATAGCTATGTAATCAGCACATATCTGGTTCTTATAGGCATCTATTACATAGCTTCTAAACCTCAGTGAATATGTTTCTAATTGGCCTTTAAGAACATGCTGTTGCTTTATTAAACCCTAATTAAATGCATATTGGGTAGAGTCCATGCAGAAGTGGTTACCATGAGCTACTAGTCATTAATATGTTAGCAAATGTGTTTTCAACTTCGTTGCTCTGTTAATTATTATATTTTATTTCCTTTGCTTGTGCTTTGTTGTCTTTGCAATTTGTATTGCATATATTGTTTTCTTCTCTGTTCAAGCACTTTGAAAAATGCAGGCTACTGTTGAGGAATAGAACAGAAATGATCTCCTCAAGTTATATGACCTGGGTTCAGCTACAGCTCAGACACAGACTCACTGTGGTCTTGGGTAATTCATTTAATCTCCCTGTTCCTCCATTCCCCATCTGTAAAATGAAGATAATAATACTGCCATTGTCTTGTCTATTTATACAGTAAGCTCTGTGGGGCAGGGACTGTCTCTTATGATGTGAATGAACAGCACCTAGTGCAATAGAGCCCTGATCTCACTAGGGGCCTGGAAGTTCTACCATAACACAAACAAAAGAGAATTGCCATCTCCACGCAGCTTGAGTACTGAGTATTATTAGTTTACTAACAGAAATAAACCTCAATCCAAAACCTGGATTAGGGCTGGCCCACAACATTTTGGCACCTGAGGCGGGGAGCTCAAATGATGCCCCCATGCCCCCTCGCTTGGGCCAAAACTTTGAAAGGTCTCAATTCTGCCTTCTTCCTGTTCTACTCCTCTCATGGTACTGCTCTGCTACCTAACCCAATAAAGGAGAACTAACAACTTAAAATGCCTTGTTCAAAAATTTTAAGTAACACTTAATTTTCAAAGGCCTGAACAGCAAATGTAACTTTTCTTGTCTGCATAGTATAATAATCAAAGTGATGCTTTCCATACCTTCTTGGTTGCAAAGATTTGAACTGCTTCCTGAAGATCCACAGTCTGGGTCAGCTCATGCTCTATTGAGATGGTTGCAAGGCCGACCAGCCTCTCCTGTGTCATTATGGAGCATAGATGTATTTTTATTAACTTCAGCTTGGAGAAGCTGCGTTCTCCACTGGCAACAGTTACAGGAAGTGTTAGAAGTATGTGCAGAGCAACAAAAGCATTTGGAAAGAGGGTGGTCATCTTATTTGTGCACATATATTCCAGAACAGTGTTTGGAGTTGATCCTGCTGAAATGTATCTTGAAAGGGCTTTCAGTTCATCACCTAAATCACTTGTATCAATATCGCGCATGTCATCATGTGTCAACACTGTCTCTAGTGCCCTGCATGGCTGGTGTAGGTCTTCTTCAGGTACAGTGAGGAGTTTTGGAATATCATACAACATCCCAAATATACTGCTGTGTTCCTTGAGCTGCATGAAACGTTCTTCAACTGACTGTATTACACAATCTAGCACCTGATTAAGGAATTCAACTTTGAATTATTTGGGGTCTCTTATGGGATTATCCCATGCCTCGTAATCAAAATGTCTTCTTCTTCGGTGAGCCTTGTATTCTTGAATGTTTGGGAAAATAGCTTCAGTGTGAAGTTCCTCTGCCAACCTCTGTGCACTCTTCAGAACATTTTGAAATCCCTCCTCTGACCGGTAAGACTGTAGGTATGACTTTGTTTTGTCCAGTTGTTCCATTGCTCCAGATATATCAAGTTCAACACCTTGGAGTCTCTTGCTTACAACATTTATTTCAAACACTATGTCATGCCGCAACACTAAGCCACACAGAAATTTGAAGTTATGTATGTTTCTGGTGACTCCATTTCCCTCTGCCACTGTTCTCCCATGAACAGTTCCTGTCATAGCATTATCCTTCATAATGGCAACTATGGCATCATCTATCTTCCCAATTTGGTGTTTGATAGGCTTTATCGCCTCCACTCGACTTTCCCATCATGTGACACTCAGTGGTTTCAGTGTCAGAGAGGATGTTCCCAGATTTGCTTCAAAATTTGTCATCGATGCAGAGAAAAATACATAGATGCTTTGAATTACATTAAAAAATTCAGCAGCCTCACTAGAAGCTGACGCTGCATCTCTGACCACCAAGTTCAATGAATGAGAACTGCATTGGACAAAAAAAGCTCAAGGGTTTAACTCTCGGATCTGTGTCTGCGCTCCTCTGTTCTTTCCTCTCATGTTGGCACCATTATCGTAGCCCTGACCTCTCATGTCAGCTATCGTAATTCTCGTACCTTCCAGCTTTTTAAGAAGCACATACCAGCTCCTGTAGTATCATCAATGTCAATAAATTCTAGAAAATGCTCTCTGACAGTCACCATTGCAGGGACATTTTCACTAGGTTCTGTTGTTGTTGCAAAACACACCATTAAAGTCATTTGTTCCGTATGGCTGATGTCAGGTGTGCAGTCCAGAATAACAGAGTAATATCTTGCTGACTTCAGATCTGCCACAATCTTCTGTTTGACGTTTGTTGTCAGTAACTGTATGATCTCATTTTGAATTGTTTTTCCAAGGTAGTGGTTTGTATACATTTCTTGGGTGGTGACTCTTCTTAGATACTCCTGGGTACAGCATCAAACTTAGCCATCAGCTCCACAATTTTAAGGAAGTTTCCATTGTTTGGCACATACAGCTGATCTGAAGTGCCACGCAGTGCTAGGTTTTGGGTAGCAAGCATTCTCACAATGGCAATGAGCCTTTTCAGAACATTTTGCCAGTAAAGAGACTCTGATGCAATCTTCTCTTGATGCTGATCATCTATGGTGGCCTTTAACCTTAGTCTCATCTCAAGCTCTTTCCACCTATGGAATGCTCTCTGGTGATTTCTGCCTTCTCATGGCATGCCAGATTTCTAGCCAGATTTTTCCAGTCCTTTGTTCCTGTAGAATCCAATGTGGCTGGAACAATAGACTGGAAGAGTTTGCCACAAAAACAGTATGCAGCATTCTGGGTTTTTGAGTACATAAGCCATGGCCTCTCCACTTTGTCACCATTGGGGATTTCACGCCAGTAATGTGTTGGATGGAAACTTCTATTTTCATTGTCTTTGGGGAACATGAAGTTTTTCACTTGCTGTAGCACATGCAGTACAAGGAAGTCCCTCAGGCTACTGCTCAAGTGGGTCCACAGTCCTGAATCATCTAGACTTAAGGAACTAAACTCAGCAGCAGCTGTTTCTTGCCCCTCCACCACACTCTTCTCTGATCTACACTTTTCTTCAGGAATGTGCATGGTTACATCCATTTGAGATGGAGATATGGATGCTGCAGTAGCTGCCAGGTCACCTGCACTCTGACTAACTGGAAGATCAGGCATCTCCTCACCACTCACATCCTCATTGGGGCCGGAAGGCTCACTGTGAACATTTGTGTCTATGTATCTCAGGAGAGTTCCTTCCTGCTTAGATACAAAAGCTTCTTTTGCTTTCTTTCTTTTTCTGAATCCTGCCCCAGAGGGACGTTTTCTTCTTTCACTCATGACTGCTGTTCTGTGCCAGCTATAGTGGCTCTCAACACTCAATTGAAGGGGACAAATAAGCAGGCTGGTAGCAGGGCCTGAGTGAGGGAAGATATCAGCGTCTTAAGGGACTAACTGGCTCCTACTACTTCAGTTGATTGCCTGTTCTCCTCAAGTGGGTTCAGGGAAGCAGCAGGAAACAGGAAGCTCCCTGAGAAGCTGGTGTTAATCAGTCCAGGCTCGTGGGGGTGCTAGAGAGGTACATGCAAGGCTCCTCTTCCTCTCTCTCCCTGCAGCTCCTGCTGCTTTCTGTTATTCCCTCTCACCTTTTCTCCTGCCTGCCTGTTATGTCTCTTGTGCTCTCCTTCCTCCAGCACAGCACTCCATCTCTGTGCATCTAGAGCAGAGAGAATACATATGCACCAGCAGCAGACACAATTTTCTACACTCTGGGTCCTAGTGGTGCCCCCCCACAGTCTGGCACCTGAGGCGGCCGCCTCAGTTCGCCTCATGGTAAGGCCAGCACTGGCCTGGATCTAAACACGCCCAGAACTTTGGGACATTTGGATCTGGGTTTGGATCCAAAGTTTGCACGTAGTCTCTTATACTGAGTCAAACCGATACCTCAGATCCACATGCCCCTGAACTTTGAGCAGGTCCATATCTGGATCTTTACATTGTGCTGTGGGTCTGTCTCTAATTATTATTAGTGCCTGTATGTTTACAAGCATCAATTGATCCACTTACTGTACCCTCTTCAGCGCTATCATATTATTGTTAGCCCTAGTAAAGATAGATGCACTCATTCAGATGGAATAAGAACCCTGCCTGAACTTTCACCTCAATCTTGAACTGCACCCAAGTCAAACTTTTTAATGTTTGAAAAAGTTCTGTTAACTTTTTTTCTTATTATGTTTAGGTTTTGCGCCTTTGTACTTTCTGGATTCCTGCTGGAAGTAAAGTTGCCAAAATACCTCAAGCAAGGCTATTCCTGCAGTGTTTCCCAGACTGTCCTGCAGTAGGAAATACCAGAAATCGTGGGAGAAAACCTGTTCCTCCAGAGATTTTCAAAGCAATTTTGCAGACCCAAGAGATTTGGAGAAGCCTCACATCAGCAGCTGAACTGCCAGATGTTTGGATGTATCTCCAAAGCCAGCAGGATCCCTGAATCGTTGAGGTTCTCCTGTTAGCTATTCTGTAGTCCTTGAGTCTTCCTTCTCCCCTTTCTCCATATAGATAATGTTCCCTTTATTGAGGAGCCACAGTTGCAATTCCACAGTAAAAGATGCACTCTGATAATTTGGTGATCCATTAAATGGAAGCCTGATCTAACTCCCATTGAAGTAAATGGAAAGATCCCCACTGAAGTCAATAGAAGCTGGATTGAACCTGTAAAGAGCAAGTGAGTGAGACGGAAAGAACTGGAAGTAACTTACGCTGATATTTTCAGAAAGGTCTAAGGCCACTAGGTGCCCAGCTCTCACAGAATTTCAATGGGAGTTGGGTGCCTAAATCCCATGGGCCCCTTTGAAAAACCCAGTCCCCCAGTTTCCATTATAACCTTGAGACTGAAAAATGCGCACATCAGCTTTCGGTCAAATGCATTCTTCCATCTTTGAGCTTGTGTATTTGTCTGTGTCTATTTGCATGTACTCTGAAGTTCATTGGTCAAGGGAGTTTGGAGGCATGACTCTGAAAAAGGAATTGTTATTCCATTATTTTGAAAACTCTCCACTATTTTCTAAATTGACATTTTTCTGAAAGCAGCTAGTCCAAGATCTCCTGGTCTGTTTTATACAGTCGTCCTCTCAGAGGACTCATGCACAGCATTATTTCTATGAAAATGTTAGTGTTATTCAAGGCAAATATCTGAACATCAGAGATCTCTGTGAAGTCTCAATGGATAATGCATAAATCTTGCTGCCATAAAGTGCATAAATCTTGCTGCCATAATCTGCAGCGTTTGTAAACTCTGCAAAGCCAAAACAATGAGTTCAAGGAGCTTATAAGATCTTCAGTCACAATGGATGGAGCTTGTGCATTCCTCAACACACGTACAGGAGCTCTGCTAGGCAACATTTTTAAGCAGTGGCTCAAGAAATCTGCACATGTTGCAGTCCCAAGGTGTAGAGTTCAGAAATGCAATGGGCCAAAAAGAAAAAAATGTAAATCCAACTGCATTGCTGAAGTCAATGGAGTTGTACTGGTTTACACTATCTGAGGATCTGGACAGGTTTTTTTTAACACCAACTTTAGCTCTGCCTTGAAATTAACACCTTCCTCCATATACATAGCTAAGATTTTAACCACTTGCTTCATTATATTTGTCTGTTCTGGTAGTTATGGGCCAAATCATCCCATTTTACGAGTGTGGGGGTGCGGGGACTGAGGCACAGAGAGGGAAAATGATTTGTCCATGGTCACCCAGAAGCAGAGTTGGGAATAGAGCCCTGGTCTCCTGAGTCCCAATCTAGTGCACTAGCCACACTGTCCATCTCCCTCCTAGTCATATGACTAGGATAACTCATGTGTGTTTGCAGGACTGGACCCCGTGCTTATAGGTTTTATAGCCTTTGTGAAAGCCATAACGGAAAAAACAAGAGCATTGGCGTTCCTGGAAAATCATGCTGACGTCATTCATATAGAATGTGATTGAACTCTCATTGACCTCACTGGAAGTCGTTCAATGAAAGGAGCAGGCCCATTCTTAGTAAACACAAACAGAGTATAGCTTTGTGTCTAGCACATATGGCGGGTGCATAGGCTACTAAATTCTCTGGCCTGGTGGGTGATGGTGGATGGGGAGACGTTGTTGTCTCTGACTGGTATGTTGTGAGTCTTTGGATTTTTGTTGGGTGGAAGGTCAAGTCTTAGACCTTGTCTGCACTGAAAAGGGTTTGCCGGTAGCTACGGCAGTAGGGGGGACCCAACTTATACAAGCAAAAGAGGGCTTTTGCCAGTGTAACAATACCAGCTTCCTGACTTTTTTGTTGGTACAACTGCATCTACTCTGGAGCGTTTGCCAGCAAAGTGTTGTCTGTTACTGTTTTTCCCCACTCCCCCCCACTCCTAAATGACATAGGAATGCTAGGAAATCTTTGCTGGTACAGCTATCATGGTCTACTGTACTGGCAAAGCACTCTGAGTGTGGACACAGCTCATACTGGCAAAACTGCATATTGGCTGGTATGGCTTATTCCAGACACCCTGAGCGAAATAAGCAACACCAGCCAAGTGCACAGTTTTGCCAGTATAACTGCCTCTAGATGAGAGGATTTTGCCAGCATAGCTCTGTCGGTCACAGATTACACCGCGTCACCCCCGAGTGACATAGCTCTGCTGGCAAGAGTTTATAGTGTGGATTCATGTGTCCTGATTTCTGAGACACTGGGGGCCTGGCTTTCTGAAGAACTGAAATCCAGCAATTCCCATGGGCTTTGATTGAAGTTGCAGGTGCCCAATGCCCCTGATAACAAAGGCTTTTGATGGCTCAAGTTGCGCACCCAAAACCAGCAGCACCTAACGTTAATGGAGACATTTGAAAATCCAGGCCTAGTGGTTCAATGGGGTGTAAGCGAACAGCAATTACCGAACTGCACGTAGAATTTTAGGTCTGATCCACAGTCTATAGTTTAGTGAGGCGGTGTGGCTCCCTGCCGCCCCGGAGAGGGACGAGCCCTTCCGGACACCGGACTGGGTGGAGCTGGGGAGCTCTGAGCCCGCCCCTTAGAGGGTCAGGCGGCGCCCTGGAAGTACAAAGGCTCGACCTCAGAACTCACTGGAGAGACAGACGCTGGGGAGGCCAGACACCTCCGGCCTGGCCCGCAACTGGGAAGCCCCTGTGGCCCTAGGTGCATCCAAGGACTGGCCTGACCTGTCCCACGCCCGCTACCCGGAGGAGTTGCCAGGCCTGCCCCACGCCTGCTACCCGGAGGAGTTGCCAGATCTGCCTCTTGCCAACTACACCGAGGAACCCATGGTGGTGGACCTCCCGGAGGATACCACTGTGACCCAGGTACCACAAGAGAGGCAGTCTGGAAGTAGCCCAGGGACAGCCGACTCTAGTCTGGCTGCAGCACTGCCAGAGCCCATGTCAGTGTGTTGCGGCCAGGATCCCCGCTGACACAGCAGCGGGTCTTCTGCCGCTGCTAGGGCCCCGGGCTGGGAAGCAGTGGAGTGGGAGGGCCTGCGTCCCCCTGCCACCCAACTCACGGGTGGCGGTCTCCCCATCTCCCACGTCCTTTGGAAGCCTGGGCTCATTGCTACAGTTTGTATTACTACTGCTCAGCCTAATGAGGGCCTGACTCATTGTTGCCCTGCCCTGACCTAGGGCCTGGGCTTACTGTGCTTATTTCAGTTGCGGCGAAGGCCGTGGAGGGAGACTCCCATGGCCAGACTAATTCTCCCCAAGACATCAACAGTGTATAGTGAGGCGGTGTGGCTCCCCGCCACCCCGGAGAGGGACGAGCCCAGGCTAACCTCTTTACAGTAGAGATCAATCAAAGGGCTTTGGATTGCACCCTGAGTGAAAAGATGTCTGTGATCTGTAGAGAAGAGCAGATCAGGTGGGGGTGGTGAACAGTAGGTAAATTTGAAAACAAGAACCTTTTAGCCACAGTGTTTGCAAATGAGACACTCTGAACAAAGTTTTTTGTCTGGAAATAAAGTGAGCAAAACTGGTCACGCGGTATTCCAAGCGTGGCCTCAGTAGCTCCTGACACGGCTGACATAACTTCCACGGACTGTCTAAGAATTGTTATAGCTGTGGTTTATTTTCCTGAGGCTAGGTCTACACTACCCGCCTGAATCGGCGGGTAGAAATCGACCTCTCAGGGATCGATTTATCGCGTCCCGTCAGGACGCGACAATCGATCCCCGAATCGACGCTCTTACTCCACCAGCGAAGGTGGGAGTAAGAGCCGTCGACGGGAAGCCGCGGAGGTCGATTTTGCCGCTGTCCTCACAGCGGGGTAAGTTGGCTGCGATACGTCGAATTCAGCTACGCTATTCGCATAGCTGAATTTGCGTATCTTAAATCGACCCCCCCCGTAGTGAAGACGTAGCCTGTGTTTATTTTACTGCTCTTAGACACAAAGCTAAAGGCTTCTGAGCTGTATCCACTGTTGTCTCTGGATCCTTCTCCCGGTTGGTGCCACAGACTGTAGCCCCTTCTTTTCTAGTGTGGTTGTTGTAGCAGTGACTAGAACTCCCAGCTGAGAGAGTCTTGCCATTGACTTCAGTGGGTACAAGACTGAGCCCTATGCTAGGCACATAGTGAGAGACAACCCTGCTCCAAAGAACTGACAGTCTTAGTAGACCAGACCAGCAAAGGGTGAGCTGGGAAATTGAGGCATGGAGGGGTTGAGTGACTTGTCCAAGGTCACACAGCAGGTCAGTGGCAGAGCTGGATAGGGCTGGTTTTAAAAAAAATCCCCACAAATTGTTCATTTCATTTGATATCTTTGGGATTTCTTTTTAGGGTTTTTTTTTTTCAATTAAAATGTTCAAAATAAAACAAAACATTTTATTTCATTTTTTCTTTTGTATTTTCCTCCTCCCTTCCCTCTCCCCCAGAAAAGGGAGACAAGTTAAAAAAAACACAATCGAGACTGTTATTTTCACTTTTTAAACCAATTCTCTGCTCACTTTTCCAGTGGAAAATGTAAAAAGAAATAAAAAAGGGAGGAGGGGAATTAGTTTGTTTGGTTTCTTTTAAACAAACTAAGAATTTTTGTTTTGAGAATTTTCAGAGAAAGGAAAAACATTGACATCAACCAACATTTGGTGCGAAAATTTCCATTTTGTCAGAAATTTTTCATTTTTAAAGTTTACAATGAAAAATGTTCTGTGGGGTCTGGGAGATGGGAATCGAATGCTCATAAGTCTGAATGCTGGCCTGGTTCAGCACTGAACGGCACAACCCCTGCTGCTGGTGTGTCTATAGTACTGCAAGTCTTTACTAGCTTGCACGCTCTCACTGATCCCCTTCTGACTGCACCAGTTTCACATCAAAAGAAAATTTCACCATCCACATGATACACAGTTTAGAGTGTACATAAGGAGTCCTAACAATGGGACCTTGTAGCTAGCCATCTCCATCCATTGAAATTGCTGTCACTTGCAGGTACCCTCTGATTTCTAGACCTAACCGCTTTTTCTGCACACATACAGCTCCCCCGATTCCCAAACTTACATGGTAGGTTGGTATTTCTGTAGTACTGTAATCATAATTTTCTTGGAGTCCAGATCACCTTGTGGATAAGGTCTCAACTCATATGTGCACCCAGTCACGTCCCAAGCTTTTCACATTGATCTCAGAGCTCAGCCATCAGTTGATACTCTGCAGAACAATCTGGGTGTCATCACAAAAGCACAGAAATCAGAGATCTGTGAGCTTGAATCAGGTAATGTATTCAATTCACAGGCCAGTGCAGGCTAGCTTGGGGGAGGATGCATGGGTATATGAACAAAGGCATGGTTAGAGAACGGAGGGAAGATGAGGTGAATGGAAAAGTTTATGGGTGGATGGGGAAAAGACTGGGTCTATTCTATCCTGCAGTTAGGAAGGAAGAATCCCATGCGCCGCTACAGGCTGGGGACTGACTGGCTAAGCAGCAGTCCTGCAGAAAAGGACCTGGGGATTACAGTGAACGAGAATCTAGGTATGAGTCAGCAGTGTGCCCTTGTTGCCAAGAAGGCCAACAGCATATTGGGCTGTATTAGTAGGAGCATTGCCAGCATATTGAGGGAAGTGATTATTCCCCTCTGTTCAGCACTGGTGAAGCCACACCTGGAGTACTGCATCCTGTTTGGTCCCCCCCACTACAGAAGGGATGTGGACAAATTGGAGAGAGTCCAGCGGAGGGCAACAAAAATGATTAGGGGGCTGGGGCACATGACTTATGAGGAGAGGCTAAGGGAACTGGGGTTATTTAGTCTGCAGAAGAGAAGAGTAAGGGGGGATCTGATAGCAGCCTTCAGCTACCTGAAGGGGGGTTCCAAAGAGGATGGAGCTCGGCTGTTCTCAGTGGTGGCAGATGACAGAACAAGAAGCAATGGTCTCAAGTTGCAGTGGGGGAGGCCTAGGTTGGATATTAGGAAACACTATTTCACTAGGAGGGTGGTGAAGCACTGGAGTGGGTTACCTAGGGAGGTGGTGGAATCTCCACTCTTAGAGGTTTTTAAGGCCTGGCTTGAAAAAGCCCTGGCTGGGATGATTTAGTTGGTGTGGTCCTGCTTTGAACAGGGGATCCAATCCTAATATTCTATGATTTTATGATTCTATGATCTATTAATGGATGCATAGTCATAGATAGATGGAAGATAGCAGGAATAATGAATGGAAGGTTAGTGGGATGAATAAACTGATGTGTGAGATGGATGGATATAGTGGGAAATGGCTTCCATGCCCTCTACTTTTCACAGTGCCTGTAGTAGAGCAGATGGTGCAAACGGCCACTCCCTGTTGGTGCCCAGACAGCGCTCCAATTGTGGCAGACACACTGGAAGATGCAAAGCTGATTCCGCCTCTTGGGAATGTTTTTTTTTCCCCTCCTGACATTTCACTTGGCTGTTGCTCAGCTGGCATGCAGCAGAAACTCTACAACAAAGATGCAGAGAAAATCATCTATGCCTGTAAAAGGAAGAATGAGAGCGCGGCAGAGACAGGCAGACTGATATAACGCAACACTGTTCTGCAGAGGTGGTTAGCCTTTTGTATAGGATTTATTTTGTATAGTCTTTCATGCAAAGTGTATTCCCCCCAATCCTTCACAGACTTAAATCATACCACTGTGTAATGACATTCTGTGCTTCTGTGGCGCCTTCTTTCTGAGCATCTCAAAGTGTCTTATAAATAATGAATGTAGCCTCCCAGGCCTGCTGTGGGATAGGCAAGTACCAGCATCTCCAGTCCACATCAGGGGACGCTGAGGAAAAGGAAGGTGAAGCCACATTCCCAAGGCCTCTTATTGAGTTCATGGTCTAGTTGGGAAAGAGAACTCTGTGCTACTTGTCCTAGGCCTTTCCTTTAACCACCAGGCAGCCTTCCTTCACCACTGCATTAGTTACAGACTTAAGTGATGGCAGAGGGAGAGAGAACGTAACAGTCACAGGGCAGGTGAATTATTTTAAAAGCAGCTGGTACTGGTTATTAACCACTAACTACAGGCCTGATTCTGCATTTTGTACTCAGGGGACTAAGTGCTACTTAGTTTGCTGGGGTTACAGGATGTGACTCTGATGGAGTACTGGAGACTTTTCTCAGGGCTGAAAATAAAGGAAGCATCCACACCACACGTTATTGGGTTCAATGTAGGACTTACTGGGTGAGTTTCTCTGGCCTGTGTTATGTAGGAGGCCAGACTAGCTTCATAGATTGGCCAGAAGGAACCATTATATCATCTAGTCTGAAACAGGCCAGAGAACTTTCCCAAAATAATCCCGAGAGCGGATCTTTTAGAAAAATAGCCAATCTTGATTTAAAAATGGTCAGTGATGCAGAATCCACCATGGCCCTTGGTAAATTGTTCCAGTGGTTAATTAACCTCACTTATGACTTATTTCCAGTCTTAGTTTGTCTAGCTTCCACTTCCAGCAATTGGATTGTGTTAAACCTTTCTCTGCTAGACTGAAGAACTCATTATTAAATATTTGTTCTCCATGTGGGAACTTATAGACTGTAATCAAGTCACCCCTTAACCTTCTCTTTGTTAAGCTAAATAGATTCTTCTCTGACCCCTCTCCAATTTATCAACCTCCTTCTTGAACTATTGGCACCAGAACTGGACACAGAATTCCAGCAGCAGTCACACCAGTGCCAAATACAAAGGTAAAATAAACTCTCTACTTCTGCACAAGAGTCCTCTGTTTATGCATCCAAGGATCGCGTTGGTCCTTTTGCCCACAGTGTCACACTGGGAACTCATGTTCAGCTGATAATGCACCACAACCCTCAAGTCTTTTTCAGAGTCATTGCTTACCAGGATAGAGTCCTCCATCTTGTAAGTACAGCCTGCATTCTTTTTTCCCAGATGTATACATTTACATTTAGCCATATTAAAACACATATTGTTTCCCTGAGCCCAATTTACCAAGCGACCCAGATCACTCAGTATCAGTGATCTGTCCTCGTCATTATTTACCACTTCCCAAATGTTTGTGTCATCTGCAAGCTTTAGCCATGATGATTTAATGTTTTGTTTCAGGTCATTGATAAAAATGTTAAATAGCGTAGGGCCAGAACCCGATCCATGCAGGACCCCACTAGAAACATACCTCTTTGATGACAATTTCCCATTTATGATTACATTTTGAGTCCATCAGTTAGCCAGCTTTTAATCGATTAATGTGTGCCATGTTAATTTTATATCGTTCTAGTCTTTTAATCAAAATGTCTTGTGGTTGTAAGTCAAATGCCTTAGAGAAGTCTAAGTATATTACATCAACACTATTCTCTTTATCAGCCAAGACTAGATGATTATAATAATGGAGTTTTCTGGGCTTAACATCTATGGGTGAAATCCTGGCACCACTGAAGTCAATAAGAGTTTTGCCATTGGTTTCAAGTTGGCCAGGATTTCAGCCTATGAATCTAGGAACATGCGCATAAGACAAAGCTTGGTTTTTCAACAGTTCACCTTTCTGAATGGGGATGGAGTTGTATGGCAGAACTGATACTGGCACCATTGACAATTCTGGGGGTTAAGTATGTGGAAAGATCTCTTTTGTGCAGAAGTCCAAATGATATAAAGTTTCTTGTATTCCTTCTTCCTCATCTAAACCTTTCACTGTCATAGGTCCTCCTTAACTTTATCCAGAAGTGAGTTCACAGCTGCAGCGTCCCAGAAGATACAACATACATGACTCTCACTTGGCCCAGGAGCAGGATTTTAGTCTACATAGCCAGCTCTATAAACATGTTCTCAATGCCAGCTGGTTTCTTCCATCTGGACTGTGTGGGAGAAATGGAGCTTGTTTCCTTTAAGAGAAGCATGCCTGTGTATGCACTTGGCATTAAGGACCCTGGGCAAGGTATTGAGAAGTGGCTAGTGATTTTGGGTGCCTGCTTGAGACACCATGAAAGGACCTGATTTTTCTGAATGTACTGAGCACCCGCCCACTGGAACCCTGGCCCCTGTAAGTCACCTCAAGTTGAGCACCCAAAATCACCAGTCACTTCCGAAAATCTTAGGGTCAGAAAGTGTTGTAATTAATGAACAAAATACTTTGCACTTGGATCCTATAGCACTGTACAATAGCTGGTGAGGATCTTGTAGCTGAGGCAGTGGAGTGGAACTCAGAGGAGCCAGGTTCAGCTTTGTTGTATGACCTGTAGTTTCAGGGCTTCTATTTCCCCTTTGTAAACTGGGAATGATACTTCTCTGCCACACAGGGGCACTGCGAGGATAACTCCAGAGACACCTGGGAGGTGCTCAGGTACTCTGGTCATTGGGGACATAGAAGTTTTCTTGTTTTGTGGATGGGGAGGCTGAGACCTTGTCTACACTACAGGTTACTTCCGGTATAACTTACGTTGCTCAGGGATGTGAATAATCCACCCCCCGAGCAGCGTAAATTACACCAACCTAAGCACCGGTGTGGACAGCGCTATGTCGGTGGGAGAGCTTCTCCCACCGACATAGCTACCGTCGCTCACGGGGACAGGCAGTATTAAGCCAATGGCAGAGCTCTCTCCCATCAGCTTAGAGCATCCCCATCACAAGCACTGCAGTGGCTACTGCTGTAAGTGCTGTAGTGTAAATATAGCCAGACACAAGGAAGCTAATGAGCTGATGTGCAGAGGTGTCGAGCACTCTCACCTGTGAAAATCAGGCCACACCGGACTTGCTACACATTCATGGTGGTGCTGGGTAAAGGAGTCAGCTCGCCCGCTTTTGACACTAGGTACAGCTAGGTGCCTAATTCCCATTGGTTTCAGTGGGAGTTTGGCACCCAACCTACTTAGGCACTTTTGAAAAAAATCCTGGTGTGAATTGTAATAGGCCTATTAAAGACAAAGGTCTGAAGGCAATAAACATGGGCGGCAGGTGAAACCCCCCATTCAGGGAGGCTAGCCCCTGGCCCTGCACCTTCCGCCGGAGCCCCGAGCCTCTACCATGGCTGGAGTCCTGGCCCAGCTGTGCCAGCCGGCCCAAGCACTGGGCCGCCGGCCGGCCAAGCTGCCCCAGGCCACCCCAGCCCCTGGCTGCCGGCTGGTCAGGGCCCCCAATGACTTCAGGGGAGAGGGGGAGTGAGGGTGGAGCCTCAGGGTGGAGCATGGGTGGGCCACACGTCTGGTTTAGGAGAGGCTTAGTCTCCCCGGCCTACGGTACCTGCCACCCATGGCAATAAACACCATCTAAAGATTTGCCCTGTACTGTATCCAGTCTCGGGGCTAGCCCTCCATTCCTCTCCTCCCCACCGCCAAGATTTTAAATGGGAAAAGAGCAAAATGACACCTGTTCCCAACATGCAACTCAGAAAGCCAGAGATTGGGGGAATTTTTAAAAAATCTGTATTTAAAGCAATGCTGGTTATTATTTTAGACTAAGTGGAAGGTGGAATGCCAAGGACTTTGTGGGGGTGTTGGTATCTATATGGATTTCCATGGTATGGCTGGGCCTCCTTAACAGTCTAACTTAAAAAAGTTACAGACTGACAGAAATGTGCAATAATCAAAGAGGTGTTTTGTTGCTGACCTGCAGCTAGAGTGTGAACTGAGATCCTAAATTCCAAATTAAACTAGACTACATGAAAGCATGATTCAGCCACAACCTTTTCACAGCCATCCTGTATCTCTGCCACGTCAGTGCTCCAGGCCAGGTCCTCAGCTGAGGTAAATCAGCTTGTGTACTGACCCAGCTCAAATTATCTCTCTTCTCCCTCTTCTGTGTCTCTTAATTTCTCATTCCCTCTGTTATTGACCTTATGACTAAATGCTGTAATTTTGTCCCCATTCCATTTTTTAATTAGAGTTCAGTCTGAACTGCAGAGTTTGGATCCAGGAGTGGATTCCAGATCTGGACAATCCCAAAGCTCAGGCATGTTTGGGTCCAGGGGTTTGAGCTGAATCCACATCTAGTTGTTACTCTTTTCTGTAATATGCAGACCATGGTGCTTCTGGACATAAAGTTTGCATGAAAAATACCGTACACAATAAAGGGGGCATTCTGAAAATCAGTGCAAATAGGTGCCTTTATAATATTACCAGCTACATCTCTTGCAAATATTTCAATCTATAAAGGGGTGCTCTTTGGACATTTGCTGATCCCTGTGTCAGAGTATATGAACAGAGGGCCATTTTCCAGGTGGGGAAGAGATTGGTAAAATACCTTGTCATATTCAGTTGTTTATTTTAATCCCTTTCACTCCAGTGATCATTAATGTAGATCTCTCTCTCTCTCTATTAGGTACTGAGAGTGTCACAGTGCCAGGCAAGCCATGATCTGTGGCCAAATGGCATTTCTGATGTCAGCCTGGCAAGCTACACAACCATGAAAGCCCAGACTCCCAACAGAATACTGCATAGAGAATGATACACAAGCATTGGTGGTAGAGCTCCCAACTAATCTAGTCCCAGATTTCCCAGAAGGGGGCGCTAAACACCAGGTGTGGCAAGGTGGACTGAAATTCTCTATCAAGGTTCCTGGGACCTCAAGTGCAAATTCTACAGCGGCTTTAGATTAATTTTAAAATGGAGGATTTGAGTGGATTAAATACTGTCACGGACTCATAAGACTCGTGCTCTCTTTCAGCTCTGTATGGTCCCTGGGAGGAACCCCCTTCAGTGCAACAGCCCTTCTCGGGGGTCCACTCTGTCTTGGGGGTTAAACTGTAGGCCTCTCTGCCTCCTGGAACTGCACCTCTCTGAGCCTTCAGCACCCCTGTCTCTCGCCGTGGGCCCCCTCATGAAGTCCACTCACTCTGGACCCCCGGGGCCTCCATACCCAGAGGGAATAATGCAACCCAACTGGTTTCTCTGAGTAGTTCCTGCAACAGCCGAGGAAGCTCTTAAGAGGACAGGGATATGGAAGGTGAGCGATCAGCTGTTGTAACCTGCACAGGTTGTGCCATGTTTGTCTTTCTTCCACAGGACAGAAGTGACTTTGTCTGTACAAAGTGAAAGCTGGTCTCCATATTGGAAGAGAAGGTTCGAGGGCTGGAGAAACGAGTATCAACACTGCGTTGCATAAGGGAAAATGAAGATTTCCTGGACAGACGTCAGGAGATGCTTCTACGGCCACAATGTTCTGAAGATTCAGAGCAGGCGCAGCAGGGACAGAAGGATTGTGAAGAGGTTTGGCAGCATGTGACCTCCAGAAGGAGAAAGAGGAGCGTCCATGCACCAGCAATGGAGATACAGGTGAGCAATCGTTTCCATGTTCTCTCCACAGGTACTAATGCGGAGAGTGGACTAGATGACCCATCTGAGGGAAGGGAGCAGAAGGAGACTCCACCGATTGGAAGGCAAAAGATGCACTGTCCTAGGGATGGGGGTTCCACGACCACCACTCACAAGAGGAGGAGGAGGGTGGTGGTGGTCGGGGACTCCCTCCTCAGGGGGACTGAGTCATCTATCTGCCGCCCCGACCGGGAAAACCGAGAGGTCTGCTGCTTGCCAGGAGCTAGGATACACGATGTGACGGAGAGACTGCCGAGACTCATCAAGCCCTCGGATCGCTACCCCTTCCTGCTTCTCCACGTGGGCACCAATGATACTGCCAAGAATGACCTTGAGCGGATCACTGCAGACTACATGGCTCTGGGAAGAAGGATAAAGGAGTTTGAGGCGCAAGTGGTGTTCTCGTCCATCCTCCCTGTGCAAGGAAAAGGCCTGGGTAGAGACCGTCGAATCGTGGAAGTCAATGAATGGCTACGCAGGTGGTGTCGGAGAGAAGGCTTTGGATTCTTCGACCATGGGATGGTGTTCCAAGAAGGAGGAGTGCTAGGCAGAGACGGGCTCCACCTAACGAAGAGAGGGAAGAGCATCTTCGCCAGCAGGCTGGCTAACCTAGTGAGGAGGGCTTTAAACTAGGTTCACCGGGGGAAGGAGACCAAAGCCCTGAGGTAAGTGG
>NW_020664418.1:2477077-2505172 GCF_002925995.2 Terrapene triunguis | reverse complement strand
TGGGATGATTTAGTTGGGAATTGGTCCTGCTTTGAGCAGGGGGTTGGACTAGATGACCTCTTGAGGTCCCTTCCAACCCTGATATTCTATGATTCTATGAACCCTGATCTCTAGACGGGAGTGACTCTCAGCCAGCATAAAACAGAAGGGTTTATTGAGGGTCTGAACACAGTGTAGGAAACTCTCAGGGCCTCAGGCCTAGCATCCCTCAGCACAGTACATCTAGGTCTCTCCAGCCTCCAGGTGGGCTCTGGCTGCTCTCTCCTCCCAGCCCAGAAACCCCCCCTTTTTCCAGCTGGGCATCTGATATGTCCCCCAAGTCCCACCTCTGTCCTTTGTCTTCTGTGCCAGGTAAATAGGTTGCCTGGGCCTCCTCTCCTCTCAGCCTCTCCTCTCATCCATCCTTTGTTTCCTCTCTGGCTGGAACCGGCTGGCCAGGTAACCAGGGTCCTCTCTCCACAGCCCATTATCCTTCCACTGGTCAGAACTTGCTGTGACTCCTGAGCTGGGCCTCCCGGTTACCAGGTCACCAGTCGCTGGGGTATCCATTCTCCAGGCCATTCGCTGGCCCTCTGTAATAACAAACTCCCTCTCCCACCACCTTGTTAAATCAGTAACACACAGGGAAATGAGTCCCACGCCCTCTGTATGCAAACCATGAAAACAACAAGAACACCTCCTGCTTCGTCACAAACACCAATAAGTTTAGCCTTGAAATTAGATGATGGTTTCTAACCATCAGAGAAGTGAAGTTCTGGAACAGCCTTCCAAGGGGAGCAGTGGTGGCAAAAAATCTAACTGGCTTCAAGACTGAGCTTGGTAAGTTTATGGAGGGAATGGTATGATGGGACAGCCTACAATGGCATGTAGCTGGTCTGTGACTGCTAGTAGCAAATATATCCAAAGGCGAGTGATGGAATACTAGATGGGGAGGGTTCTGAGTTACAACAGAGAATTATTTCCCAGGTATCTGCCTGGCAGGTCTTGCTCACGTGCTCAGGGTCTAACTGATCAATATATTTGGGGTCAGGAAGGAATTTTCCCTCAGGTCAGATTGGCAGAATCCTTGGGGGTTTTCACCTTCCTCTGCAGCATGGGGCTCGGGTCACTTGCAGGTTTAAACGAGTGTAAATGGGGGCCTTCTCTGGAACTTGAAGTCTTTAAACCATGATTCAAGGACTTCAGTAACTCAGCTGGAGGTTAGGAGTCTATTACAGGAGTGGGTGGGTGAGGTTCTGTGGCCTGCGATGTGCAGGAGATCAGACTAGATGATCGTGATGGTCCCTTCTGGCCCTAAAGTCTATGAGTCTATGAGTAACAGTCAGTGCAATATCTCCTGTATTATTGATTTGGCGAATGTGGAACAAGCAAATTAGCTGGCTGTTTCTGCTAAAAGGATCAGTCGTGAGTAGTTAATGATGTTGACATTTAATTGTCATGGTTAGATTTAAGAGTTGACACTCTGGTGAGATGAACTGGACAGATCACAGTTCTCAGCGCTATGGCTCCACACTCATGAAGACACCACTGCCTCTAGATGTGGTTCACATTGTAAATGAAAGTTGAGATTCTGGAGCACAATTTGGCACCAAGGGGCGGTTTGTGGTCATGGGCCCTGACTACAGAGACTGAGCCAAGTGCGTTAGTTTTGAAGGAACTATTGGCCCAGGACCTAATTCTCGTTTATACCAAGGCTTCAATTTGCTTCTCTGGCAACATGAAGGAACCTTAAATGGGGTGGAAACTGCCTCTTGAGACCAGCACCCATGCAGGGAGCACCCCAGCCAGCACAGAGTTGTCATAAGGATTGCTGCTCCCAGCCTCTGGTACAGGAGTGGTAGGGTGACCAGATGTCCCAATTTTATAGGGACAGTCCTGATTTTTGGGTCCTTTTCTTATATAGGCTCCTATTACCCCCCACCCCCTGTCCCGATTTTTCACACTTGCTGTCTGGTCACCCTAAGGAGTGGAGAGCACCCTGTGACTGTAGCACGCTGTGCTACTGCTCTGTTTCCTAGGGCATATTTGGAGCCATGGGACGTGGCATATTCCTAAGGCTGCTCCGATGCTGGCTGCTCCTGGATGGCTCCAGAATACAGGAAACCCCAAAGGGCTTTAAAACCCTATTGCTGCCCTAAGCACAGAGCTGGAGGAACTGAGCACACACACACACACACCCCCGCGAGCCTTTTTGAGCAGGATGTGCTGAAGGAACAGTGTAGATATGCTGGCTATTGGAGAGCTCCTAGCTATGCCAGACCCAGCCTCTACCTGACAAAATGACAGTAAGGAATGGATGTCAGGGGAAATCCTAGCTACCACAGTCCTAGTCTATGCCAGCAGGAGGTGCTTTAGTTACCCCCAATGACAGCCTTTCCCAGCCAGAGCTGCTGTAGCAAATGGTGCGTGTGCATTGGCTGTGGGGTCTGTAGCGGGGTGGTTACCCCGCTCCTGGGATAAAAGGCGTGAGAGTAGCTGAGGGAGGCTGGCTGAGTAGCAGGCCACAGGTGTGGCCAGCTCAATCAGGGTACAGCTGACCCTGATAAGAGGGCTGTGAGTAGGGAGCAGAGTGAGTCTCACTCCAGCCTGGGAGTGACAAGGACCTAGCTGCCTGGGAGAGACAGGGTACCTTTGACAGAGCAGTGCTGGGAAAGGGGCAGGCTGAGCTGGGGAGCTCAGGCCTGGCTACCTCCCAGGCTGAGGCCTGGCAGGAAGGCCTAAGGAGGAACTGGGGCTGCAGGGAAAGGCAGCAGGTCCAACCTCCTAGCCAATGATGAGTGGTCATTGCAGACTGCAGTTTGCCCCTGAGTAAAGGGGCTAGATGAAGACTGGCAATAGCCACTGAGGCAAGGTGGGCATGGAGGGTGGGGTTTGGATTCCCTTGAGAAGGGGAGACCCAGAGTGTGGGGGCACTGCTATGGAGCAGCACCCTAAGGTAAGAGACACCGGGGTCCGGGAGGGACACAGGGCCGAGGTGGTGGAGACAACAGGGCCGGTAACCAAGGGAGAGATACTGGCCAGCAGGAGGTGCTCCGAGGCTGGAATGAGCTAATTCCCAGACTGACCAGCAGGAGGCGCCGTGGCAATGAGTGCATGACGTTACAGGTCATTCATAGCCTTTTCCTATCTAGGAGGTATCTCAGTGAAAATTGAAACCTAATAGGCAAGATAAGGAGACAACTTATAACAGCGTTTGTGAACTTTACAGTCAGAGTTTGCAGACCACACAGGGAGAGGTTCCACTCTCCAAAACCTTGGAGATTTAAAAAAAAATATTTTTATATTTAAAAAGAAAAAACCGTTTCCAAGAATTAAATAACACAAAAGTGTATGAAATATGATGTAGGAATGTTCCCATTGCTCGCACATCTGAAGTTAATTTGGGATATGCACTAAATGGCTTTTTAAAGAGTGGATAAACATTGGCATCAAAAGTCTAAATAAAGCTAGCAGACAAAGCGAGCGTTCAAGGGAATTGTCTCTGGGATATTAGCCGTACTGTTCTTAACGGGTTGCATGGATGACCATTTGAAGATAAAATAAGATCTTCGCTGACTAGCTCGGGGCATGTTCTCTGCTCTTTCGCTTACATGATCTCAAGTTAAAGGGATGCTTTGAAAGGGTTTTACATTCTGAGTTAATGCTGGGGACAGGCATTGTTTCTACAGCACCATGGGCCAAACTCCTTTGTTTATCCAAACATCCCCTACCCCAGGTCATCTCTTGAATGAGAGGACAGCTCTCAACAATGGGTTGACAGCTTGGTGTGTTGTGGTGGCTGGTTATCATGTTAACTATCATGGTTTCACTGTCACCTTGTTTTCCTCCTTGTCTGTTTGCTCTAGCAACCTTCTGTCTCTTGTTGTGTTAATCTGGGGGACAGGGACCATCTTTTCATCATGTGTGTACAGTGCTTAGTGCAATGACCCCTGATTGGGGCCTGTATGTGCTACTGCAATACAAATACATAATAACAATTAGGGATGTAAATACCATTTTAAAAGTTAACTATTTAAACTATTTAAAATATGTCATTTAAGCGGTTAACCGATTAAGTGGCTGGGGCCGCTCCGGCCAGCGTGGCTGGGGCCGCTCTGGCCGGGCGGTGCTGCTTCTGCCGGCGTGGGGCTGCTGGGGCCAGCTGGCCGGCCAGGGGTTAACAGTTAAGGTGGGTTAACCAGTCAGACTAATGCTTGCCGGTTAACTGGTAGACTGGTTAACCTTTTACATGCCTAATAACAATAGCTCAGTCAGTGCTTTGGGAGGAGATGTCGCACAGGTCTTGATCACTGGTGGTTATTGGAGATCTCATGTTAACCTTGGTGTCCTGGCCAAATTCCAGTCCAGGTACAGTAACTACATTATTATGATCTAAATTTCCCTGTTGCTTTAATTGGGTGAAGTATTGTCCCTCACTTCCTGTCCTAAACTGTCTTGCAGTGTTCTTCGCATAATACACTGTGTATTACTCCTCCTCTCATGGCTGATGATTAGAGGATAGTATCCTACTACTGCTACCAGTTTCATCTAAGAGCAGCTACTTCTTTAGCTTGAATGGCAGAGCTCTGTTCTGTGGTGCTTAAGGTCCTGGGTTCATAGACTCATAAACTTTGAGGCCAAAAGGGACCATCATGATAATCTAGTCTGACCCCCTGCACATTGCAGGCCACAGGCCTCACCCACCCACTCTTGTAGTAAGCCATAACCTCTGTCTGAGTTACTGAAGTCCTCAAATCTTGGTTTAAAGACTTCAAGTTACAGCTAATCCACATTAGGTCTCAAACCCTACTGACACATTATGCAAGGGAATTGTTAAATTGCTACTGTTAGAAAGGGTGCCATACCCTAACCATTTTGATGTTGGATTAAATGATTTGATCTTGATATGTATAGATTTTATTTTCAATTGTGCAGAGCACGTTGAGGTTTGATTTACATTCCTTTTGTAATCAGTGACAGCCCTAATTTACTCCTTGGCCTTTCTGCTCAAATTGCGAGCCAAGGAGTCATGTAATGATAATTCTTGTGATGTTCACATGGAAATGAGTTGAGGAGCTCCAGCTAATTTCCCATTGTCATAACTATAAAGGGAAGGGTAACAGCTCTCCTGTGTACAGTACTAAAATCCCTCCTGGCCAGAGACTCCAAAATCCTTTTACCTGTAAAGGGTTAAGAAGCTCGGGTAACCTGGCTGACACCTGACCCAAAGGACCAATAAGGGGACAAGATACTTTTAAATCTTGGGGGGGGGGGAAGGCTTTTGTGTGTGCTCTTTGTTTTAAGGGGTTGTTCGCTCTTGGGACTGAGAGGGACCAGACATCAATCCAGGTTCTCCCCATCTTTCTAAACAAGTCTCTCATATTTCAAACTTGTAAGTAAAAAAAGGCAGGCAAGGCGTCTTAGTTTTACTTTGTTTTCTCAACTTGTAAATGTACCTTTTACCAGAGTGTTTATCTTTGTTTGCTGTACTTTGAACCTAAGACAGAGGGGGGTCCTCTGAGCTCTTTAAGTTTGATTACCCTGTAAAGTTATTTTCCATACTGATTTTACAGAGATGATTTTTACCTTTTTCTTTAATTAAAAGCCTTCTTTTTAAGAACCAGATTGATTTCTCCTTGTTTTAAGATCCAAGGGGGTTTGGATCTGTATTCACCAGGAGTTGGTGAAAGGAAGGAGGGGGGAAGGGTCAATTTCTCCTTGTTTTAAGATCCAAGGAGTTTGGATCTGTATTCACCAGGGAATTGGTGAGAGGTTTCTCAAGGCTTCCCAGGGAGGGAATCCAGTGGGAATGGTGGCAGCGGAACCAGAGTTAAGCTGGTAGTTAAGCTTAGAAGTTTTCATGCAGACCCCTACATTTGTACCCTAAAGTTCAAAGTGGGGATACAGCCTTGACACCCATAGAGCAACATGCAGCCACCAGACTTTCAGAAACAGTCCTTGTTTGCTAATAATGACTCCATAGCAGCCAGCAAAGGGAGCCAAGAGCACAAAACTTTTGTTTTTATGTGAGTCCTACACAAATAGGGGGATTTGTTTGATAGCTGATTGAGTATGTTTATGAGCTTCTTTTGGGAGAGAGGTGGATCCGTTTATTATTTTATCTTTCAAAAAATGGAAACAAAAATTTAAGGCTAAATATTGAACTCCTCACCATTCCCTCTGATGCCTAGTCACTGACCTTCAGGCAGAGAACAAAGCTGCACCTGGGACTGGTGGTTCAGCCCCTCTCACAACTAAATAGTGAATTCCTCAGTCAGGGCATCTCCCTTAGAGGGTGGCTATGTTCTGTCCACAGTGGTAAAGCAGAGGAAATGACCTGCCGTTTCATACAGGGAAGGGTAATAAGGTTGACACTGAGGGCCCGATTTTCCAAAAAGTTCAGTAAAGATTTGGGTGCTGAGATCTTCTGAGAATCCAGCTGTAAGAATCACACTGGGAGCTGCTGAGTGCTGGGCAGTCTTCAAAATCTGGCTCCCTATGTTGGTGGCTCAATGGAAGCTGAGCTCTTGTGAGCACCTGGCCCCATGTTATGAGCACCTGGCCCCATGTTATGAGCAAGGCAGATGAAGAAATGAACAGCACAAGGCCCACATATACTCAGCATACTTAATCCTGTGTTCAGCTTGGGAGGATGGTGTGACGTTATTGACATAATCTGGGACCATATAGAACATAGTTGCAACCAAAGTCCAGTAGTGGCACCAAATCTTGTATAAAGGGGGTCAAATGAGGTGTCTAAGACAAGGTTATGGTTTGCTGGTTATGATTATGCTGTCTATATGTGTGTATCAATTTTGTAGTTGAAGTTATGAACATTGGCTCTATACTGTCTGTATTTCAAACTTATGCTATGCTTCTGGGAGACATCCCAGACAAGTTGGTGTTAGCTCTGCCTAGCCTGCTTGATGGCCCATTAAGGACCATCAGCTATACAATTGACCCATTGAGAGAAGGCAGATATGCCTTGCAACTCAGCAAAGTATGCAGGGAGTGGCCCATGTGACTCCAGACTCCATTTTGCTGTAATTTTCCACAGTAAGAACAAAGAGGTGTTCTTACAACTGGAAAGGACTATAAAAGGCTAATGCCTCTCCTCCATCTTGTCTTCAATCCTGCTTCATACCTCTGGAGGGACTTTGCTACAAACTGAAGCTCTGAACAAAGGACTGAATGACCCATCCCAGCTGGGGATGTATTCCAGAGACTTGATTTTGAACGTGCAGTTTATTTCATCACTGCTACAAGCCTGAACCAAGAACTTTACCATTACTCTATGTAATTGATTCCATTTAACCAATTCTAGCTCTCATCTATATCTTTTTCCTTTTATGAATAAACCTTTAGATTTTAGATTCTAAAGGATTGGCAACAGCGTGATTTGTGGGTAAGATCTGATTTGTATATTGACCTGGGTCTGGGGCTTGGTCCTTTGGGATTGAGAGAACCTTTTTTCTTTTATTGGGGTATTGGTTTTCATAACCATTTGTCCCCATAACGAGTGGCTGGTGGTGATACTGGGAAACTGTAGTGTCTAAGGGAATTGCTTGTGTGACTTGTGGTTAGCCAGTGGGGTGAGACCAAAGTCCTCTCTGTCTGGCTGGTTTGGTTTGCCTTAGAGGTGGAAAAACCCCAGCCTTGGGCTGTAACTGCCCTGTTTAAGAGATTTGTCCTGAATTGGCACTATCAGTTGGGTCCTGCCAGAACCGCATCATTACAGATGGTCTACATGACCTCTTGAGGTCCCTGAAAGTGACAGCCCTTTGATTCTATACTGATAGGGAACCAATTACCAGAGCAAAAGAGACTGCTTGTCTTTTTGATCAATCCCATAATGCTTGATGGTCTGAACCCTTCCCTTTGCCCAGGCTGACAGTAATGTATGTCTCTAGTAATGTAATGTATGACAGTAATGTATGTCTCAAGGGGCAGATTACAGTTATGGTTCTGGAATACAACGGGCAAGGCTTAAAATTGGAACTGATGGGAAAAACTTAGATGGCACAGTTTTTCATCAGAATGTGCAGTTCCATCTAAACACTTTGTGAAATTGACATGATTTTGCAGAAATTTTGTATCAAAGGGAAAAAAGGTAAGGAAAAAGTTCCAGGAAGGTAGAAGCAGAACGTGTCAACACCTTTGGAACACACAATTTTTTTTTAAATGACTTTTTCATTTTGATTTTCTATTTCATAAAATAATAAAGTCAAAAACTAAAAAAAAGTTTTTGTTTTGTCAAAATGAAATTTTTCAATCGACCCAAAATGAACAATTTGGGGGATTTTTCTTTTGCGTTCCAAATTGGAACAAAACCACCTTTTGCATGAAATCCTCCACGAAAAAGACTTTCCATTAGCCACACAGGTTTACTTACAATGGTAGCAGACAAATAAGAATAGGGTTTATAGCTCCTTGTCATACTGAGCTCACCCATCAGCTTTGCATGGCAAAAGTTGCCCCCGTTTAATATATGAGGCTATTGTATCACTCACACACAAGGAGAGTAGGTCCCTGGAGACTGACTCTTACTATCTTCTTAACTAGACCTGAAGATACTGGCCATGATTACGGAGAAGTGGTTGGATCAGCATGTATGTGCTCAGTACACTTCATTAATATCCTGTTGACAGGCTCATAATAGAGATGGAAAAGACAGAGTGTATCAACAAGTCTATACCATGATTAGTCTCCCTTGAGAGAGGATGTATCCAATATTAAATTGATATATGGTTAGAGTTTAATCCTACTTCTAGGTTGTGACAGGGTGTATAAACCCCTCGCTGGACAGGAGGGGGTTAAGGAGCAACTCTGGGCTAAGGAGGCCCCGCCCCTCTGCCTGTGTCAAGCATGCTTGGGTTGGAGGCAGGGTTTAAAAAGCAACCAGACAGCTCAGTCATGGGCTGGCAGGCGAGGGAGAAGGCTTGCTCTGGAAGCTCCAGGAAAGGATACGAGCCAAGCCTGCACCAAGCCAGGGAATGGGGGAGCCACAGCACCCAGAGACTGAGACCAGGGCTGGCAGCCTGGAAGGAAGTACTCCCCAGGGACAGACAGTAGCCAGCAGGGATGCAGAATTAGGTAGGAAGTGACCCATGGAAGCTGACATGAGGCTGATTGTGACCATGGTGTCAGGAAGGGCCTCACTGAGAATGCTCAGTCAGGGCAAACTGCAAAGAATGGGGCAGACGATCCCCCAAACTGGTGGTCCTTTTTATAATTACATTTACTGAGTGAGTAAAAAAGAAGCTTCTATAATACCCAACTGGTTACCAAAAAGCCCCAAAATACAGTTTTGCTTAAACAATCCAGCCCTGGGCTCCCATCCAGACAGCCAAGTCAAATATGGTGAGGATTACTGAAAATCTTTTTCACCATATATAAAGTTCTACCAAACCCAAGAGATTGGACACATTATCCACCAGGTCAATGAATATTTTAGATCTTACCCAAATACACTCACAGCCAATTCTTATTAACTAATCTAAGATTTATTAAAAAAGAAAGAGAGAGAGTATTAAATATCATTATACATACAGATATGAATAAAGTTCCTAGGCCAGTTTCAGAGTACAGATGGTGAGGTGCTGATTTGTAGAAAGTTCTTACAGAATCAATTCCATAGGTTATAATCCAATAGGCAATCCATGTATAGAGTTTGTTCAAATCCTTCCATAAGAATTTTCAGGGACAGTCCAGGATACCTGGAGACCTCAGTCTTGCAATTTAACCTTCACCTGATGAAGCTTAAGCAGATCTGAGATGACAGATCAGGCCCTAGAGTTCTTTTATAGATCTCTGGCAGGTTCCGACAGCAGATAACCCAGCAGGGGCTTTCCTGGATGAAGAATGGGCAGTGTATATCATTGCTTTGAAGTTAAACTTCTATTTTCAATGTATATACAGATAAACTAGTAGTATTAATTAGCATAAGGCAATTATCCAAAGGTTCACAGGTAGTTTACTACAAACTTTAAAGAGAAATAAAGACAATGATATTATTGCACCACATGTTTAATCTAAATATTAATATTCCCTTTTGATCTCTGAATCAGTAGCATATTGTAACAGACAGGAATAGAAGTTTATCATCTACTGGCTAATGAGATCACATTGTTAAGCTTCTAACAGCTATAGGTAAACACAGACAAATACAATTACTATTTACTTCTAACTCTCTAACAATACAGCCCTGTCATTCCTTTAACATGGCTTTGATAACTATCTACAAGAAATGGCCCTGTTTACCATTTCAGTATTTCCCTAATATGTTCTTAAAGGCTGATCTGTAGATCACTTAGCCTGCTGGTTACTTAACCCTCACTGGCTCTGTGTCACACTGATGCAAGACATCACTGGGTGAGTGAGGCCAAACCATCCTCCCGGGGCCCTGGGTTGGAACCTGGAAGAGTGGCAGGGCCCGGGTTCCCCTACCCACAGGTGGATTAGGGGTTTGTGGGGCCTTGGGCCAGAACAAGTGGGAGTCCCTCCCCACCCCTTCCATCTGCAGCCCCCCCATGCCCTTCCTGGTGCGCCTCCCAGGGAACTGGGGTCGGGGTATGGGGGCTTGCCTTGCTTCGCCCACCACGCATTCCTGCCGGGCAGTGGGGTTGGGGTGCGGGGGCTTTCCCTCCTCCCTGGCAGGAGCACTGGGTGGGTGGGTGGAGTTGGTTGGGGTGAGGGGATGCCTATTTTTCTGGTGACCCTCCAATTGGCTGGGGCCTCTGGGCATTGGCCCCTTTGGTCTAGTGGCTAATCCACCACTGCCCCTACCCTGTAAAAGAACTGTCCCCAGAAGATAAGGTTGCAGCTGTGAACCGTACCCATTAAATGGGGTTGCTGCAGGGAACTGTGCCCATCAGGTGGAACTGCCACTCAAGAGCTGCACCCACTAGGCAAGGCTGTCATCGGGGATGAACCATTGGATGTGATTGCTGACTTGGGCCCTAATCACTAAGTGGGAGAACCTGCTCCCACTCACATAGGTCATAGAATCATAGAAGATTAGGGTTGGAAGAGACCTCAGGAAGTCATCTAGTCCAACCCCCTGCTCAAAGCAGGACCAACACCAACTAAATCATCCCAGCCAGGGCTTTGTAAAGCCGGGCCTTAAAACCCTCTAAGGATGGAGATTCCACCACCAAAGCATTCCAGCGCTTCACCACCATCCTAGTAAATAGTTGTGACGGGTTGGATCACAGAAACCCCCTTGGGAACTGCCAACTGATGTGCCAAGACTACTTCTGCCCCTGCTTTCCTTGCCAGCTTGGGACTCCAGCACCCTGTCTTGTTGAGCCAGACACACCAGTCTGCTCCAACACAGACCCAGGGTCTGAACCACATGCCCCAAAGCTGCAGACTTAACTGAAAGCAACTTAAGAAGTGTTCCTGTCTTTAACACTCAGATGCCCAACCCCCAATGGGTTCCAAACCCCAAATAAATCCGTTTTACCCTGTATAAAGTTTATACAAGGTAAACTCATAAATTGTTTGCCCTCTATAACATTGATAGAGAGATATGCACAACTGTTTGCCGCCCCCAGGTATTAATACATACTTTGGGTTAATTAATAAGTAAAAAGTGATTTTATTAAATACAGAAAGTAGGATTTAAGTGGTTCCAAGTAGTGACAGACAGAACAAAGTGAATTACCAAGCAAAATAAAATAAAACACGCAAGTCTAAGCCTAGTACAGTAGTAAAACTGAATACAGATAAAATCTCACTCTCAGAGATGTTTCAAGAAGCTTCTTTCACAGACTGGATGCCTTCCTAGTCTGGGCACAATCCTTTCCCCTGGTACAGCCCTTGTTCCAGCTCAGGTCGTAGCTAGGGGATTTCTCATGATGGCCCCCCCTTTATTCTTTTCCACCCACTTATATATCTTTTGCATAAGGCGGGAATACTTTGTCCCTCTGGGTTCCCACCCCTCCTTCTCAATGGAAAAGCACCAGGTTAAAGATGGATTCCAGTTCAGGTGACATGATCACATGTCACTGTAAGACCCCAAGCCTTCATTCCTCCCAGCCTGACTCACAGGAAGGCCTGCCTGCAAACAGATCCATACACAGTCAATTGTCCTGGTTGATGGGAGCCATCAAGATTCCAAACCACCATTAATGGCCCACACTTTGCATAATTACAATAGGCCCTCAGAGTTATATTTCATATTTCTAGATTCAGATACAAGAATGATACATTCATACAAATAGGATGAACACACTCAGTAGATTATAAGCTTTGTAATGATACTTTACAAGAGACCTTTTGCACGAAGCATATTTTAGTTACATTATATTCACATTCATCAGCATACTTTCATAAAATTATATAAGTGCAATGTCACAATAGTTTTTCCTAATATTCAACCTAGACCTCCCCCACAGCAACTTGAAATCATTGCTCCTTGTTCTGTGATCTGCCACCATTGAAAACAGCCTAGCTCCATCCTCTTTGAACCCTCCTTAAGGTAGTTGAAGGCTACTATCAAATCCCTCCCTCACTCTTCTCTTCTGCAGACTAAATAAGCCCAGTTCCCTCAGCCTCTCCTCATAGGTCATGTGCCCCAGTCCCCTAATCATTTTCGTTGCCCTCCGCTGGACTCTCTCCAATTTGTTCACATCTTTTCTGTAGTGGAAAGAAATACTCCAGATGTGGCCTCACCAGTGCCGAATAGAGGGGAATAATCACTTCCCTCGATCTGCTGGCAATGCTCCTATTAATGCAGCCCAATATGCTGTTAGACTTCTTGGCAACAAGGGCAAATTGGAGGATTGGGCCAAAAGAAATCTGATGAAGTTCAACGAGGACAAGTGAAGAGTCCTGCATTTAGGGCAGAAGAATCCCATGCACTCCTACAGGCTGGGGACCGACTGGCTAAGTTTCTCGTCCACTGTAATGCCCACATCCTTTTCTGCAGAATTGCTGCTTAGCCAGTCGGTCCCCAGCCTGTAGCAGTACATGGGATTCTTCTGCCCTATCGCCATAAGTTTGAAAAGATAATGGCCAATGGCTCTGCAATCACATCAGCCAACTCTCTCAGTACCCTCGGATGCATTAGATCTGGCCCCATGGACTTGTGCATGTCTAGCTTTTCTAAATAGTCTTTAACCTGTTCTTTCACCACTGAGGGCTGCTCACCTCCCCCCCATACTGTGCTGCCCAGTGCAACAGTCTGGGAGCTGACCTTTTCTGTGAACACTGAGGCAAAAAAAGCATTGAGTATTTCAGCTTTTTCCACATCATCTGTCACTAAGTTGCCTCCCCCATTCATTAAGGGTCCCACGCTTTCCCTGACCATCTTCTTGTTGCTAATGTACCTGTAGAAACGCTTCTTGCTATCTGCAACTCCAATTGTGCTTTGGCCTTCCTGATTACACCCCTGCATGCTCAAGCAATATTTTTATACTCCTCCCTAGTCATCTGTCCAAATTTCCACTTCTTGTAAGCTTCCTTTTGTGTTTAAGCTCACCAAAGATTTCTTTGTTAAGCCAAGCTGGTTGCCTGCCATATTTGCTATTCTTTCTGCACATCGGGATGGTTTGTTCCTGCGCCCTCAATAAGGCTTCTTTAAAATACAGCCAGCTCTCCTGGACTCCTTTCCCCCTCATATTAGCCTTCTCGGGGATCCTGCCCATCAGTTGCCTGATGGAGTCAAAGTCTGCTTTTCTGACGTCCAGGGTCCATATTCTGCTGCTCTCCTGTCTTCCTTGGGATCGATGGGAGTTTTGCCACTTCTTCTATGACAGCAGGATCAGGCCCTTGATTTTAGCTAAAAGGCTAGCAGGTTGGCTTTATCACTGGCAGAAAGTCCTCCAAAAACATGAAGAGACTCCTTGACCTTATTTGAGGTCCTATATGTTCCACGAACCTATGGCTGTAGAATTTGCTGTGGAATACACTCCCTTGCCAATGAATTGTGATTCCCAAACCTCAGCTTTTATTAAAAAAGAAAATGTCTCTAGCCCCCATGGTTGTAAGAAAATCTTGGAGTCATGAACTGAGTGTAACCAATACAGTGGTATCTTACTGAGTTTGCAGCCCTCCTGAAACAATAGCTCTGAAAGGTGTGATCTGACCAAATTCATCTTAATTGAGGTGTGAACTCTGAAACCTACAAATAATTTGATTGTTGCTATTAACTATTTTTCACTATACATGTCTAACTGATGTGCTTATCTCACAATCCAAAATTGCCTCATATTCCTTCTTGGGTGCCAAAAGCTCCAGCTGTCCCTTACTTAGTGTCCAAACCCCCAGCTTCTCCCTGTCAGCTTTCACAATGTTGTTCTATATTGCCAACATAAAACTCCATGACATCTTGAAAATCAAATCTCCATTGTTTATTTAACTAAAACTGCTGGAGAATATCCAGACTGTTACACCACAGTCCCTCAGAATCCAGTCCTTATTGTAGAGTACACAGGGCTTTGTCTTTACCCACTACATTCAGTTAAGATGAAAAGCTTTATTTTTGTAATTGAAAAGGCATATGGGTGGGTTGAATGGGTTTTTTTGTTTGAGGCCCAAGAAACAGAGAATCTGTTTCTTGACTGTCTTGTGCTTCATGCAGTCATGTACACTAATGCACAACAGCTGTAAAACACAGACAATCTGACCTGGTAGTATTCTGTACCCACTTTGCACTCACATTATATAGGTTTCAGAGTAGCAGCCGTGTTAGTCTGTATCCGCAAAAAGAATTAGTCTGTAGACAATGGATCGTGTGGTGTGTCCTGGATGGAAGATGGAGGCATGTAGGTAAGTGTAGCGGTCAGTAGGTTTCCAGTATAGGGTGGTATTTATGTGACCATCGCTTATTAGCACAGTAGTGTCCAGGAAATGGACCGCTTATGTGGATTGATCTAGGCTGAGGTTGATGGTGGGATGGAAATTATTGAAATCATGGTGGAATTCCTCAAGGGCTTCTTTTCCATGGGTCCAGATGATGAAAATGTCATCAATGTAGCGCAAGTAGAGTAGGGGCGTTACGGGACGAGAGCTAAGGAAACGTTGTTCTAAGTCAGCCATAAAAATGTTGGCATACTGTGGGGCCATGCGGGTACCCATAGCAGTGCCGCTGACTTGAAGGTATATATTGGGGAGGGATAGCTCAGTGGTTTGAGCATTGGCCTGCTAAACCCAGGGTTGTGAGTTCAATCCTTGAGGGGGCCACTTGGGGATCTGGGGCAAAATCAGTACTTGGTCCTGCTAGTGAAGGCAGGGGGCTGGACTTGATGACCTTTCAAGGTCCCTTCCAGTTCTAGGAGATAGGATATCTCCATTAATTTATTTATTTTATTTATTTATAATTTATTGTCCCCAAATGTGAAATAGTTGTGGGTGAGGACAAAGTCACAAAGTTCAGCCACCAGGTTAGCTGTGACATTATCGGGGATACTGTTCCTGATAGCTTGTAGTCCATCTTTGTGTGGAATATTGGTGTAGAGGGCTTCTATGTCCATAGTGGCCAGGATGGTGTTTTCTGGAAGATCACCGATGGATTGTAGTTTCCTCAGGAAGTCAGTGGTGTCTCGAAGATAGCTGGGAGTGCTGGTAGCGAAGGGCCTGAGGAGAGAGTCCACATAACCAGACAAGCCTGATGTTAGGGTGCCAATGCCTGAGATGATGGGGCGTCCAGGATTTCCAGGTTTATGGATCTTGGGTAGCAAATAGAATACCCCTGGTCGGGGTTCTAGGCATGTGTCTGTACAGATTTGTTCCTGTGCTTTGTCAGGGAGTTTTTTTAGCAGATGGTGTAGTTTCTTTAGGTAATCCTCAGTGGGATCAGAGGATAATGGCCTGTAGAATGTGGTGTTAGAGAGCTGTCTAGCAGCCTCTTGGTCATATTCCAATTTATTCATGATGACGACAGCACCTCCTTTGTCAGCCTTTTTGATTATGATGTCAGAGTTGTTTCTGAGGCTGTAGATGGCGTTGTGTTCAGCATGGGTGAGGTTATGGGGCAAGTGATGTTGCTTTTCCACAATTTCAGCCTTTGCACGTTGATGGAAGCAATCTATGTAGAAGTCCAGTCTGTTGTTTCGACCGTCCGGAGGAGTCCACGCAGAATCCTTTTTTTTTTTGTAGTGCTGGTAGGGGGGATTCTGTGGGTTAGTATGCTGTTCAGAGGTATGTTGGAAATATTCTTTGAGTCAGAGACGTCGAAAGTAGGATTCTAGGTCACCGCAGAACTGTATCATGTTCGTGGGTCTGAAGGGACAAAAGGAGAGGCCCCGAGATAGGACAGACTCTTCTGCTGGGCTAAGAGTATAGCTGGAAAGATTAACAATATTGTTGGGTGGGTTAAGGGAACTACTGTTGTGGCTCCTTGTGGCATGTAGCAGTTTAGATAGTTTAGTGTCATTTTTCCTTTGTAGAGAGGCAAAGTCTGTGTTGTAAATGGCTTGTCTAGTTTTTGTAAAGTCTATCCATGAGGAAGTTTGTGTGGAAGGTTGGTTTTTTATGAGAGTATCCAGTTTTGAGAGCTCATTCTTAATCTTTCCCTGTTTGCTGTATAGGATGCTGATCAGGTGGTTTCTCAGTTTCTTTGAGAGTGTGTGACACAGTCTCTCAGCATAGTCTGTGTGAGTAAATGACTCCTCAAAGGTGCAAGGCAGGGCAGAATCAGGGTCATATTTGGATTTGGCCTCACTGTCACCCAATAGATTTTGCTAATTGTTTTTAAGACAGACAAGCCGAGTAATAATGAATATTGTTTTACTAAGTCTTTATGGCCACAGAATGGGATGAGACACTAGCATCCCTTCTCACTGAATTTATCAGTGCAGACTTTGGAACATTTCCCCCATGCTATAAAGAATTACCCTAATTCTAATATGAGTGGCTTCAGGATTGGAGTTCACAGTGGCTCCCTATATGGGTGACACCTTGATGTTGATTTCATAGCTGCTTGTCTGTTTCTCCAAAGGTTTAGAGCAATGTTGGATTGTAACATAATGCCAGGGCTTTTGAATAAGTGATTCCAGAAATCTTTGAGGCTTTCTTCAAGAGGCATGTTTGATACCAGGCAATGATGAGATCCCCCGTCCAACAGTCATAATATACCTGTTACCCAGGTTTGGACAAGGCTGGAAATCTTTACAGATCAGTTGGTATGGCAGAGCTATGCCATTAAAGTGCACTGGCTACTGCATGTCATATATTATACAGTATGTGTCCTATATGCTTCCAGAGTTTGTTCTGGAGATGTTCTTTAGGGGTTTAAATCAATTACCTATCAGGAAGTTGGCACCTTTGCTTGAGTCTGTCCCCAGGTATGTCTACTCTTGTATTTGTACAGCACTCAGCACAAGAAGATCCTAACCTCTGGGCATGCCCATAATATAAGTATTAGATACTAACAATAACGGTAACAACAAGCTTCATCCCCAGGATGTGACCCAACAGATGTGTCAATCTGTCCTATGCCACCCTGTTTTCTATTGCATTAGCAGAAATGTCACTGGGACCCTGCCCTCCTGGTACACTCTCATGCTCTATAAGGATTTGGTTACCTTCAAACAAAGGCCATGACTCAAACTCATTGCAAATAATTTAGTCAACAAATGTAGATTTTGTGTGTGTGTGTGTGTGTGTGCGTTCGCAACCTGTCCACAAAGAGATCAGTTTTTATTCATTTGAAATCATCCAAAAAGAATAGCTTTTCCAATCAGGAGCCCGTAGAGTACTGGTCAGACTGTGCATTCCATCCATTATGCAGAATTTGCTACTCAAGTACTGCGACAATTCCCTTAAGTCAAATACGGATTTTTTCTGTTCCCCAATTAGATAGGCAATATAAACTACTTCCTCTTCCATCTTGAAACTAACTTCATCTTGTCTGAAAGCTAATTTTGCTTCTGGATTAAATGAATCTTGACTGGGGTGGTGTGATGTACCCCTGGTGTTATCCGGACTGGTGATCTGCTAGGTCACTCCAACCCCTGGCTCTGGGAGCCAACCTTACCCTGCTCTGCAGTGAGAACCCCCACTCCTGGGCTGTTCACGCACAGCCTCTGGCATGTAAGCTGCTCCTTGGATTGTGCAACCGAATGACACTAGCCAATATCTCCAGTCCCAGACACAACCCTAGGAACCTCTGTCTTTCACTGTCCAGTTATGCCCACTGGACGCTGCAAGCTTATATGAGTTTGTCAATTTAACAAAGAAATTGATATATACCAGGCGTGTTATCCCAAGGGGAGTCTCTGACACGCTTCAAACCAAACGCACTGCTTCAGGTAGAATAAACAAACAAATTTATTAACTATAAAGATAGATTTTAAGTGATTATAAGTCAAAGCATAACCAATCGGATTTGGTCAAATGAAACAAAAGCAAAACACATTCTAAGCTGATCTTAACACTTCAAGTGCCCTTATAAACTTAGATTCTTCTCACCACAGGTGATGTCTGTAGATGGAGGTGGAAGAGAGAGGAAGAACATGGCAAACGTCTCTCCCTTTTATCATGTCCTTTCTTCCCTCTTGGCTTTGCCCCCCGCCTTCAGAGTCAGGTGAGCATTACCTCATCGCAGCCCCAAACTGACCAAAGGAAGGGGGGTGACTCACAGTCCAACAGATTCTTTTGTTGCTGCCTAGGCCAGCATCCTTTGTTCCTGTGAGGCTGGGCTGGGTTTGTCCCATACCTGCCCTGATGAGGTGTGAACTGCCCCTCTGCTCTTGGAGAGTTTTTGCCTGGGCTTCCTTTAAGCAATGAGGACACATTTTCAGCCTCATAACTATATACATGAAATTACAACCTATAACAACAATTACTATAACTAACAACAATGCTCAGTACTTCATGAGCCTTCCGAAGACACCCGACATGATAAACTTTGCATTGGCTACCACACAATCATATTATAAGGATGAACATGGGCGTGTATGGTGTTCCCCCAAGGTACAGAGTGTCACAGATGGACACAGGGATGGGACAAGAAAACATAGAGTAGTAAAAGGTGAGGAAATCCTAAGTGTAAGGAGAAAATACGGACAAGTGAAATCCAAACTCTTTCTTTCTCAGAGCAGGCTGTTCTTAATTAACCTGAGAACCAAACACAAGTGTAGCATGTTAGGGCTTCAAAAGAGAGACTTGCATATATCTACATTATTATTATTATTATTTATTTGTATTGTCATAGCACCTAGGAGCCCTAGTCATGAACCAGGATCCATTGTGCTAGGTGCTGTACAAACATATACGTGTGTACACATTTTTTTTTTGTACATTAGAGGTTGTGTCTGCATTGCCTCCCAGGGTCTCAATTGCATTGTTAAGAAAGTCACATGACAGTTGCTCTGGCAACCAGGCACATTAGGAAACACTGGCCTTGATACCACTTGTGTAAACTATTGCAAGAAAAGTCAGAGGTTAAATGCAGCACATGTGTTGCATCAATTAACAGAATGTGAAGGTCTCTAGATTTCGGTTCAAATCTCTTGTGGCAGGGTTTGTTTTCTTAACCCCTCGGATGCTATCTGTTTAGCGAGGCTTGGAGTTGGTTCCACGTGGCCCCATGAGATTAACAGGCTGGAACTGAGACATGCTAATGCTAAAAGGTTGGGCTCAGTTTCAAAGAGCTGCACATCTCCCGCTTCAAGTGGGGACATCCATATTTCTCCAAGAAGAACACAGAAGGTTCGGTGCTTGTTTCTGCATTAGGACTGATGTCATCCATCACACAGAGGGGACGCTGCGTTGTGACACAGAGTGATATCTCCCCTGGTCACGTGATTCCAAAACTATGCAAAACCTGGTGCTGAGCTTCATGGCTTCCACTGGTAGCATGTCCTCCTTCATTCTGAGTACAGCGTCGCCTACGATCACATCAAACACAAAAATAAGGCCTGCCCCCCCCACACACATCCCCCCCAAAAAACAACATTTCCAAGCCTTTCTTTAAACACTTGTAACTGAATGCTGGTAAAAGATGGTGGATGGACAGGCCTGGAGACTGAAATTATCTATCCACCAGACAGGCACAACAAGGACGGCGTAGTGCGAGTTTCTCTCCATATCATCCCCTCCAAGTGGGCTTTCACCCTGACTTGAAAATATCTTCAACAATGAGAGAGGACTTCTCTTGCCATGCCCTGCCATCCTGGGCCTCACTGCTGAAACTGCCCTCTTGCGTCCATCATGCTGGCAGATTTTTTTTAATGTGGATGCTTGTCTGCAAGTAACTGGTCTGAGGGCCCCCCTGCACTCCCCCAAAAATTCATTACACACAAGGAACCTTCGGACCAGCAGATGGTAATGACTTTGGGTCCCTCTTCCCAGGAGGAGGAAGGATGGTCTTGTGGTTAAGGCAAGTAGCCTGTGGCTCAGAAAATTTGGCTTCAGTTCTAGACTCTGCTATAGTCTTCCTTGGTTGAGTCACTTAATCTCTCTTTGTCTTGGTTTCCTGTCTGCAAAATAGAGATAATATTTTCCTTCCTCATAGGGGTGTAGAGAAGATTCATTGATACATATGAGGTGCTCAGATACTATAGAGAGGCTACGTAAGATCTTCAACAGATACAGTTGAAAGAATGCTGGTGACCTTGGAGCAAAAGGCTCTATGATTCACTGCCAGTCCTCTGACTCATTCAGTCCCAAGCAGCAATGTGCATCTGCTCCCTCTCAATGCAGCTGAAAATGGAGCATGTCCCAGGCATAGTTCTCCTGCCAGGGCTTGGGAAGCAGGAGAGGGGGCATTATTTACAGGAGCAGTGTCACAACGTGGCCAACTCTTGGTTTCTGACTCTAGAGGGAATGTCATTCCACTGGGGGACTTGGTGCTCCCCAGAAGGAGAATCCAGCAGGGAGAGAGATGTTCAGCAGTTTGGGTTACAGTGCTGCCTCAGCTCCTGGAGTCATGTTATTTCATGAGACTATCAGCTTTCATTACAAAAAACAAAACAAAAGGAAGTTTCTAGCACTCATCATTGTGGAGAACAGTGTGAAAATGTGACCTAAAGACTCAGAAACCAGAAAGCAAAGAAAAATATCCCATTTTTTAAAATTTAATAATTTGTAAACCAATCTCATGATTTTTAGGAGTCTGACTGATGATTTTGGAGTGCTTGAGGTTGGCAGTACTGGGTTTAAGTTAAGGTTAGGCATGAATACTTGCCCAAGTTCTGTGGCACTGTGTAGGGACCATTCACTCAAACACTCTGGTCCATCAGAATGTCAGTGTTGGGGCCCAAGAGGACATCATAGACCTGTGACTTGAATGGCAGGAGCCGGTGGAAGTGTGCGTGTGCGCGCATGTGGATTCACATTTTTTTGAGCATTCATCTCTGGTAGAGCTATTTTCACAGGACTTTTTTTAAACAATCATTTTCTTTAGAAAATTCCTGCAATGGTTTTCCAAAAACTAAAAAGTCTTTGGTCAGAAAATTGGAAATTGTTGAATAAACCAAACATTTTGCACAAAAAAATTAGGTTAGAAATTTTTCAACTAGCTCTAATCACGGTGTAACTGCTCCAGTGACATCAATTGAGTTACACCAAGGATGAATTTCGTCCATACAATCCAACACCATTATTCCTTTGCTTGTCAGTATTTCTATTACTATCTTGGCTAGTCCCAATGACTAGAGCTCCATTTACTTTTACTGCTTTTACTATCAGATACTGCCTAATGCCATCACATATTTTGATTCTGTGCCTGAGAGTTCGTTTCAAGTCAATTGCTTCCTGGAAGCAAAAGTCTCCTCTCAGATCCATGCTGTCTCCAGTATGATGCTATCTCTATGAGCACAGAACTCCCATAATTTAACCCTTCATTTTCTGGGTTGTCCTTCTGATGGATAATTGAATGGGCTCTCTTCTGAGGCTGCCAGTAAAGATACTGGTGACATGGGCATCTGTCTAGCCACCATGAACTGAATCAAGGCCACTGACTCAATTCAAATAGGCCAACAAACAATCAGCACAAGGGGATAATGTTTGATTTCCACTGACCTGCAGCTGCATTCAAATGGGCGACCTACAGTTGAATAGTTTTGCATCAGACCACCAACCCCCTCAGAAGTCCAGTTCCCCCAAGTCTGGCTTTTTAAAGATGTCCTTGATATGACCTCCCCTGCTGGGAGGTTAGTCTTAATGGAAACTTTCCTGCCCACCACTTCTAGCAGGCTACCCTAAGTCAGGTCAGGAGTGGCTGAATGGGATGATTGTACTGCTGTCTAAGACCAGTGCCAGCCATTCTCCTGTTCCTTCTGGTGCTGATGAGAACCCCTTATAATCTGTGGCCTGATAGGGATACATAAGGGTGCACTGGCCTGGGGAAGCCGAGGTGGCTCTTAGACACTGCTGCTATATGGGGCTTGCACAATTCCATCTTTACCACCTGGAGTGGCCATGGGGCTACAGTCCTGTCTGCCTCCACTCCATGTAGAGCCCAGGAGAGGGAGGTCCCAGGAAGGGATATCATCTTGAAGCCAGTCCACCCTCAGCACAAGACTTTGGAGGACCACTCATTCCTTTCCACGTTCACTACACCAAACCATAACCCAGTCAATATGTGACCATCCACAAAAAAGGTGAATCAAACTCCCCCCATTGCCTCCTCCTAGCTGTGGCCCTGCTCCCCTGAGCACTGCCCTCCCAGCTCCCCAACAGCTGAATGTAAAATTTGACCCCTCCAGAGAGGCAGCATCAACTACATGAACCCTGGCCAGTTTTGTTTTGATTATACATTTGTTTCCTCTCTCCTGGGAGCCCCTGACATGGCTTTTACCTCTCAGTGCTTCACTCTGATTTTCCTCCAGCTTCCCTTGCTCTCTCTCCTCCCATCCGCTATGCATGGGTTAGCCCTGACCTCTGCTGAACCTTACTGCCAGCAAAAGTGTCAACTGCTTTCACTTTCTGAGTTCTTTCCAGCCCAACACTGAGCCTGGAATTAAAAACACCCACATCATTTTTTCCAGCTCCCCGCTCTTGGAGAAGGCAGCAAGACTCATGGATTACTCAGCTGCTGGTTAGAATCATCTCTCATTTCTCCAGGATCAACTCTGTCCCAGTTGGCATGGAGCATGCCATATATAACAGAACTCCCCTTCCCCTTGTCTTTCCACTGGGGCAGGTGGACAGTATTCGCCACCTCCCGGCACTGCTCACACATTCCTGGTGAGGGCCACACGCAGAACTGCTTGTGTGAGTAATAGGTCACGTACCAGTGTGACCAGACATTCCCTTGCTTCAAAGAAGTTTAAGGCAGTCTGAGCTGTTGCCATGTGTTTCTGGATGACAAGGGCATCTGTGGCATCTGCTATAGCACCATCCTCATGGTGCTCGAGCGCTGAACATGCTCCAAGGGGCGTGTGTGCGCGCGTGTGTGTGTGCACGCTCGCGTGCGCAAGATTAGTAGGTGATGAGGGAAGGGAAACTGACTGACTCACTGTGGTGGGGATAGTGACTTTGTGTGCGTGCATGCATGTGTGCGTGCATGTGTGCATATGCCGGTGTGTATGTATGTGTGTGCACATGCAAGGAGGACAGGGTGTGGGTGGGAGTGATTTGTGTGGAAGGATCTGTGTGTGTGTGTGATCAGTAGGTGAGGGTGGGAGGAAAAGTGACTGACAGTGTGGTGGGGATAATGATTCTGTGTGTGTGTGTGCACGTGCACACGCACACGCATTCGTGTGTGATGTCAGAGCAACTAAGTACAGCAGACGGGTGGGTGAGAGAGTGTAGTATGTAGTGGTGTTGGTGCTAGGGAAAAGTAAGTGTGCACATGGGAGGTGGGGGGTGACTACGTGTATGGGTGTGGGCTTGTTTACACTTGAAAAAAAGGCAAACCTGTAAACTGTGATAGTGAGCATGTTTTAAAACCCTAGTGTGGACTGGGCAAGCTTTTGCTTAAACAGGAGTTAGCTGGTAGACCACAGTGTGTGTGACTGGCTATCTGGGGTGTGGTAGAGGGTGACTGTGGGGTGGGGTGGGGTGGGGTGGAGTGTAACAAGGAAGCCTGCCCCTTTAAAGGCTAGGAGGCCTGGGGCCAGTCAACCCTGCTGAGTTGGCCCAGCCTGCTACACCTGGATGGGGTATTGGACTGAAGAGGGGGAAAGCTTTGCTGTTGAGGCTGGTGGGAGAGGAGAGCTGAGAGACTGCTCCTATGTGGTGCAAGAAGATCCTAGGGACTGTCTGAAGGGTGTGGCCTACCAGAGGCCCTGAGTAGGGAGGTAGCCTGGCCTGGCCGGTTGTGGGGGATGGGAACTCTGACGCTGATGGCTAGGCAGGAAGACAAGCTGGACCAAAGAGTCTCTTGCTTTGTGGTTGGTGTTTTTGGGTTAAGGGGCTCTGTTCCCAGAAGGGGTGAGAATATAAATGTGAGCTGGCCTGAGGCCGATGTCACCACCACAGACCATGGGAGCCTGAGGAGGAGGAGCGAGGTGGAGAGGCTTCAACGCCAGGTCTCCCCATGAGGAGTGGCTCCAGGAGGGTGTGTCCCGTACAGGGAGAGTGATGGTATATACTGCATGGGCATACAGTGTGTGGGGTGGAGGAGGGGACCTTGGCACAGTGGGGTAAAAGGGCAAAGGACAATGTGAGTGTATTGCCTGTGTGAATCACGGGCCCTAGCAGAATAGTTGTCTCCCTCCCGATGGGCGGGAAAGGAAGAGCCAACCACTTCCAACATGACCATAGAAGTTGGGGAGAGGAACTGCTCCCTAGTGGGCAGAGCTCCCCCCAGCATTGGACTCAAGAATGTGTGCTTCCCCCTCAGCTAGTAGTGGCTTGAACATTCCTTGGAACCGCTGAATAATTCATGGAAAACTAGCACATAAAGAAACCATGGGGGGGAAGGGGAGCGGTTAATGCACCTGTGTCTAAGGCTGAAGGGCTGTGATGTAAACTCCTTCCATGCTGAAAGGCAGAGCAAGGCATACTCCCCACAAGCAGTAGACCCTATAACCGTAGCAGGACAAGACAGGGAGTGTGTCGTGCTGTACATGGGTCTTCCATTCACCAGAGTGGATGTTCTGTAGAAACTGCTTCTTGAGTAACACACACATTCTGGCTGCAGGGGAGAGGTTAGGTTAACAACCACCAAAAAATAAAATAAAAACAAGAATGCCACTTGCTAAAGTGTTGCAGATGTTTGGACGTTGGCAGGGTTCTGGGTGGGGCTGCTGATACACAAAATACTTCAGAACGTGCTGAATAGTGGAAAGTATCAAGAGAAAAACCTGCCCTTATAAAACACCGAGGAGCAATCAGGCTTGTGTATGGCAACGCAAAACTGTAGATACCTAGTTGGAACCTCTTTTGTATCATCATTGAGAATATCCCACCTGCCTTTAAAATTCAGAACTGCAGTTGCTGAAAAGCAGAGGGAGGGAAAAGAAAAGGAGAGATTAAAAAATTGGCCATAGCCTCAGCTCACTGCCCAGTGAAGTGACATCTGCTATGTCACATAGCCCATCTTCATTGGTGACCCCCTCATTACTGACCATCTGAACCCAGAAGTGAGGCCTGTATATGCCATGGGCTATAAAATAATTCCTTCTGGTTACAGACCTACTTGAGGATGGTCTGGGGGAAGGTGGCATGTCCTCTGGAGCTGGGAGGGAAATGGCTTTCCTGTCCCATGAGAGTTTTTGAGATTTCAACATATTTTCCTGTCCCAAATTAGGACAAAATATGTGAAAATCTTTAAAATGGACATGAACCAATAATCCAAAAAAATGTCAGATGGGTCAATTAAAATGTTTCTTTTCAATAATTTTGAAATGTTTCATTTTCATTTTGATCTTTTTAAAAAAATAACCATTTTAGTCTAAATTAACTAAAATTTCAAGATGATAAGTTGTTTCAAACTGAAACTTTTTGTTTAAAAATTGTTGAAATGGGACATGTTGACGATATTGAAATGTTTTTCCCAAAGATTTTCAAACTGGGAGATTTGTTGAAAATGACCCTTTCCTGCCAACACTTTGAATCAGCATTTTCTGACGAAAAAACATTTTGCTGGGCAATTCCTGACCAGCTCTGATGTCCACTGCCCTGATCATGGTGATTCTGTGGATAAACTTTTAAGGTTAATTCCCCACTCTGGCACTTTGAGTGCAGAAGGTGGGGGCCCGCAAGGATTCTAAAAATTAATACTGGCCACTCCAGGCTTGTATTAAACTCCCAAGGTTACAGCTTTTCTCTGACCTTAGATGGGTAGATGCTGCCACCACCCAAGTGCAGAACCCCTTTGAGAACCCAGGAAGGTGCACTTGGGAATTCCTTCCTGTGGGGCACCTTCAAGCCCTTTCACCTCCCCTCCAGGGAAGAGCTGAGAAAGAAAAAAAAAAGAAATCAGCTGTTGCCACCAGCTAATTAAACAACATATGCACAAACCTCTTAAGACAGAAAACCCCAATTCTGTTCTTAAAAAAGGTAAATTTTATTAATAAGAAAAAGAAAGAAAATACATCTGGGAACTTAGGCATTTGCTAGATTTTAAAAAAAACAACTTCGAACCCCATGGCGCCACAATAGAGGTAGGAGACCTTTTGAAATCTCTATTGGGGTGTCGGAGGAGGACTGTCCATGGGGCCGTCTGTCCCTGTTGGGCTCACGCCATCCGAACTTATTGACTGTGCAGCAAGGTCAGATGCTGAGCGGCGTAGGGGAATTGTTTGAATTGTTTGTTTGGCCATCCTCGTTAGCCTCTCCTGTGTGAGTACCCTGTAGGGAGAGATCCTTAGTTTATGTGCCACTAGAGCGGACAGGGCATCCTCCCTGTGTGTGTGATTGGAAAATGGGTGGGGGACAGTCTAAGGATTCCCTCTCACCCCCTAACGGTACCCCAGCTTATTTCATGTACGTACATTATGGTCCTAAAACCTGCAGGTATTTAGAGAATTGGAATCATTACACATGTGAAAATTCATCTAAACAATGCCCACTAGAAGGTACCTTCAATCTAGATAAGATCATACATCTCAGAGGAGCTTTTAATTACCAAAAAAAGCAGCTGACACACAATGGGAGCAATTTGTCTATTGAGGAAAGGAACGGGTTAATTTGAAATTCAGCTTGGTCCAGAGATAAAGAGAAAGTTAATCTGCGTTCAAGGTCAAGAATCAATGCAGACCAGGCTAAGTACAAAGAAAAACTGCTTTCGGCCCCAGCTGGCTGTGGAAAAAATATAGACAGAGTCAAACCAAAGGCAATACAAGTTACAGGGTGCTGAGATTACATTTGCAAAGCTTAACTGTCCAGTGAGATCCAACAGTCTGCCTTTGCGACCCTGGAGCCGGCGTGGCTTCTTCAGCGTCCCCAAACCACGCCAGCTCCAGGACTGGAATCACCGAAAAGACACCCCAGGATACCCCAGGGCGTAAAAGAACTGCCCTCCCAAGAGAGGAATCAAGTTGGAGATTGCACAGCGCCTTCTCTGAACGTTATACACAGACATGGCCAGTCTGGACGTACGTGTGTGAGTATGTGTGAGTATGAAAGTGTGCCTACTCTCAACCGCAGTAAGTCTGAGAACCGGAGAGGATTTAGCATTCCTCTCTCCACCCCGGTTGACCAGGAAGGGTGTCAGGTGGATCTACCCCAGTCGTAGCAGGACTGGGCAATAGAGAAGTTGGAGAAAAGGGAAGAGTTGTGTACTTGATAACTAGAATTGAGCAATTACGAGCATAGATCATGAACCAGGCAGCAGCTCAACCCTACGCCCAGGGCATGTTGCAAGCCTTGAGACAGGACTTCCAGGCAGAAAAGGAAGCACTGGCTAAGCAAGTACCAGTCCTTCAGGGACTTGTCAGAATTTAACCATTTGTGTTTGCATATGCTGTAACAGCAGTGTGTTTGCCACAAGAGAAAATTGAATAGTTAAACGCCAATGGGCCATGCGTTTTGCCCAAGTGGCAAGCCTCACGAGGGAGGACTCGGGTAGCCTTGTGAGTAAGAATGTTTAAGAGAAGAGACCAGGAAGGGTGCGGGCTAGTTGAGAAGCCCACCCTCCTATCTAAATTGGTAGTGAAAAAGCCGGTGCCCATGGAAGGGACGGTTCAGCGAGAAAAGCAGGATTGGGCCCAAGCGGCAGGGCCGGCTCCAGGGTTTTGGCCGCCCCAAGCAGCCAAAACCAAAAAAAAAAAAAAAAAA
>NW_020664418.1:2439443-2476977 GCF_002925995.2 Terrapene triunguis | reverse complement strand
CAAAAAAAAAAAAAAAAAAAAAAAAAAAGCCGCGATCGCGATCTAAAAAAAGCCGCGATCGCGATCTGCGGCGGCAATTCGGCAGGAGGTCCTTCACTCCCAGGCGGAGTGAGGGACCGTCCACCGAATTGCCGCCGAATACCTGGAACTGCCGCCCCTGTCCGGAACGGCCGCCCCAAGCACCTGCTTGAGAAGCTGGTGCCTGGAGCCGGCCCTGCCAAGCGGGCAGGCAATAGATAGAGAGATTGGAAAACAGGTTGGAAACTTTGAGGGCATAGTGGAAGGAAAGGAGTAAGTAATTATAAGCATGAGGATTTCAAAACCCCAGGATAATAATTGGAATGGTAAAATGTGTGTAAGACAAAGTCTTTGTACCAAGATGCAAGGCTCTCCTGTCTTCTGCTGAATAAAGCAACTCTTCCTTATCCCTGTCAGGCTGTTATTGGCTCTCAGCTAGGTGGACCCGATATTTTGGTGACAGTTACTGGCGACTCTGGTTAATGAATTTCTGTCTTATACATTTGGGCGTTAGGTGTGTGGACAGAACTGAGCCTCTCATTCGTAATTCCTCAGAGTGGAAGCCATCGCGTGCGGTGAAGCTCTGAGGTCGAATTGAGATCCTTCTGTCCCGTCCCCTGTAGCGGTCAGTATTAGTAGAAATTCCTGTAATAGGATCCTATTAGGCCATAATTCCCTCTGTTCTCTGTGTAATTCTCTGTTACAGTGTCAGCAGGCAGATAGGTGGGTCTCGGGTAAAACCCTCTAAGGATAGCCCTTTGAATTATATGTTAAGTAAATGGCCTTTACCCGGTGTTCAGAAAAGAATGTCGAAGAGACGCTTGTTGCAGCTTTGCACCCAGGATTGGCCAGCCCTGGGCACTGATTGGCCCGAATCCGGATCTTTTGACATTCCGACTTACTTAACTCCCTTGCACCTGGTACTGGAAAACCAGACACAGGGACAAATAGATTATTGGTTTTTGTGGGATCTGTGTTTTATAAGTTTGAGATGAATTGGTATTTTTAAAGTTGCAAAAACCAAGAATACTTTTGCCAGACACAGGAAACTAGTGTTGTTTAATATGGTATTTAGCATTTAATCCTTAAGGTGACTTAATGCTTTACAAGATTTAAAATGTTTTAACTAAAGACCAAAGGTTGTGGCTGCAGCAGGGTAGTCAAAGCCAGGAGAATAAAAGATTTGAATTTGTTTTTGGGTAACAAAATAGCAGATAAAAGATCTGGTAAAAAGAGAGAGAAGGACAGTGCCCCTGGCTCTGTGTGGTCGAGCTGTCACTTTACTAGGGGTGCATGGAGATTTTGTAAGCACAAAAGAAATAGTTACACCTTGTGTAGAAATTGATGTGGCTAGTGTTGTGGAAATTGAATTGTGGATAGGATGTGCATTTTCCCCAGAACATGTGCAGTGTATATTGTAGCAGAGGTAAAAGAAATGCAAACCTACCAATATAGGTTGTGTTGTCTCTTTCAGATCACTGGGTGTTTGAAAGCAGGAGTTAGAAGTAAAAGGCAATCAAAAGTCTCGGAAAGTTAATTGTGACCCTTTTTAAGTAAGAATCTTTAAGCTGTGGATAGCTTTGGATCTGGAAGCAAGCCAGAAAGCATCTGTATTAATGCAATTTTTCTAACTAATAAGGTAGAAGCCACTGAAACCTGGGCTGCCTATGAAACAAATACAAGGAAATATGGGGTAATTCCTCTGTTTTGCCTAAAATCAATAAGAGTATTTGTATATAAAGGAAATATTTTAAACAATGACTGACTGCCAAGAAGGGGTAGACCTCTGTTCTTTTGTCTTTCAAATCATCAGAGAAAACGGATGCCAGCTGAATAGCATTCAACGTACGATGCATTCACTGGCACAATAGGAATTATTTTTGTGTTCTATGGCCAAAATTGTTGTTAAAATTTGCATACCAACAGTCTTTGGAAACAAGGACATGGAAGTTTAACCCACTCCCCATATTGCCCATGGGATCCTTCTGGCTACCTCAGATTTTTAGCCAGAGGGCTGGGGAGGGAGGAAAGCTATTGGACACCAGAGGTTGTATCGAGTGGACTCCTCAAAAGTGGGTGTGCTTGTCCTGGTTTGTTGTTCCAAAGCTCTGTAATAAAGTTATTTTACTGGAAGGGTGTATATGGCATACATTGAATAATAAGAGTAATGTACTATATAATGGCAATGTGTATGTGTTCATTGTTGGGAAAAGGTGTATGAGTGAAGAGTGGAAGTTTCCTTTGTAGGTTAAAAGAAGCCAAGAAGGGGAAAAGGAAAAAGAACAGAACGAGTTAACTGGGGGGGAAAAAAAATAGCTAGCAAGCTCAGTCCAAAGATAAGACGCTGGCACCATCCAAGGACACTGCCCACAGCTAAGACTTGGCTGACAGCCAAGAAAAGGGGGGCCTGAATGTGCCCAAGCAACTATGAGATCTGCAAAACACTGCCAGGCATTAATGAAATGTGTTAGGTTTCTTTTCTCACAGATAAAAGAAGTGCTTCCCAAAGACCCTAGCAGCCCTGCCGTTCATTGAAACAAGGAGACGGAGTCTATGTAAAGTCCATCAACAAAAGACTGCTTTGGCTCCACACTGGAAAGGCCCTTTCTAAGTGCTGTTAACCACCAACACCGCTGTGAAGTGCCAAGGACTGCCTACCTGGACCCATGCTTCTCGCTGTAAAAAGACCCCTCCACCTCGGGAAGACTCTCCGACTGATGATAAGCCTATTTCTCCTTCTAGCTCTGCTGTGCCTTCTGGACAGCAGGAAAAAGAAAAAAAAAAAGACAAGGTGAAGTGCTAGTAACCTCTCCCTTGTCCACTGACAGACCTACTGTGCCTTTGGATTTTTCTAGAAGAAGCAAAACCATTACAGGATGATGTGCTAGTAACCTCTCCCTTGTATGATGCTAAACCACACTGTTTCAGGAAAAGAGAAGAAGGAACACTTGCTTCATTGAAACCACAAAGTCCAGGGATTCCTGACTACAAGAGACATTAAGAACTGACCCTGGTGAAGAAACAAAGAATTACACACTGGCAAGAAGAAACTTGTGGGACCCATGCTTGGGAACGTGGTATTGATTGGATTTTGGGGTTCATTCTACAGGCTGCGCCCTGTGTTTTGGATAAATCCTTCAGCATGTATTGCACTCCCTAATTGGATTTTAAATGATAAGTACCAAAGGCACCTTGTTGCCATTGCCCCTGCCATCTCCTCCATTACACTATTACCCCTGTAACACATCCAAATACAGACAATGCCATATATTTGATAAAACCAATGGCCAAGGCCTTCACACTTTAGTGATTTATTTAAATATTGTTTGAAAAAAAAATATTTTTAAGGTTCAGGATATCCCATATAAGCGAACAATTGAATGGAAAAGAATGGATCAGTGGAGATAAAAGTATATGATATCACTACCAGTGAACCCCAAGAATCTGTAATTGCAATTGATGGGTTCTATAGCAAATGTTCCTGGAATTTGCACTATGTTAAATGAGAGAGGCCCTTATTGTTATTTGGTCACCCAATTAGTGAACAATTAAATGAATACCCAAAGAGTTTGTTCTGCCACTGGAAATTTTACCTGCATAGAAATTATTCCAGTGACTAATAATGTGACCTGTACCTTATTGCAATACACCCCTTCTTATGCCATTAATATCAATGCCTCCCGGAAGTACATAAAGGTGTTCAACCAACAGATGTGGTATAGTACTACACCAAAGAGAGATGTATTAGGATATCAATGGACTGTGATTAACACTACACTAGGACTGTTAAATTTTCATTGCCCTTATCCAGTTTCCAGATTACCGCTACATACCCAAATTGCTCACAGGGGGCTGCCATTAGATTAGCACAACAGAGGGCTTGGGTTATTTCTTCTAGAAAGAAGAGAGACTTGACCAGATCCCTATGGGATGGTGCCAATAGTGCAGCAGCAGTTTGGAATATTTTTAAGAACCAAGAACATGATGAGAAATTGGGGCAACTAGAGAAGGCCATTGGCCTTGTTTCTGGAGTACAACTAACCCAGGTACAGGCTGGAGTTGGTGAGTTACATGTTATTTCCGCCCTTAGTTCAATGACCCAGAAGTTGCTGACAGAGATGGTATTGAATATCACTGAGGCTGGGAAGGCATTGCAGTGGGATCTAGCATGTTCAGAAATTCAGGATTTCCTGAATGACCAGCTAATGGCCATTCGGAATGATCTAGAGCATCAGGCTTGGCCCACTGCCCTTACAGACACATCAGGAGTATCATCTGATCTGTGGCCATGGAGACATACTTGGAGACTTTCTGGGTGGAAGTGCGGACGTTCTCAGTGCTCCTTCCAAGCATATGGACCGGTTGGGGGGGTGTGGGCTCCCACATACTGAATCCTGCCGGGTCCATGGGGAGGATGCATGTGGGATTGGGTAATTCACCGAGACATCTGGGAAATTAGACCTCCTGGTATGCCCAATTGATTTTTAGTCAGTGCTCCTGGGATTACATCTGACATTTGGATGGGGTTAGGGAGTCAATGGACATTTTGGCCGTTAGAACCCCCGCAGCTTCAGTGTATCTGTAAACTGAAGCCAGGAGCAGTTGTTACTCTTCATGACTATGTTTGCTGGGAGGGTAGGGGATAAGGAACTACCCTGACAGGACACTTACTTTTTTCAAGCTAATGATAGCTGTGTGTATGTTAAAGCCACCACATTGCAAGACATACATTTTAATCTCACTACCACTGCAGGCAATCATATTATCTACTGGCCTGCAGATAGAATTTTGCAAGTAGTCCTTAGGTTCCAGATACCCTTTAATTGGACTAGTTTAGTACCTGATCGATTTCAAAATTTGCTTTCACTGTTACTAGAGGTTCAGAAAATCTCTGAAGTACAAGGGCAAATTCACATGCTTCAAAATATATATCAAGTTGAAAAGTATGCCTTTCAGACAGCTTATAGAGTATCCACCTTATGTACTAAGTATGATGTATTGTGTTATATGACTAAGATTGTACAACAACCCCATCATATTATCGCTATGGGAATGTTATTGCTTGTGTTATTGTTAGCTAGTGCAGGAGTATGTTATTGTTGTTGTAAAGGACGTAATAATAGTAATACCTTTCATGTCCATGCTCATCATGCATTGTTATTACATCCAATCAAAACCCCTAAGGTTGAAGCATCTGATGTAGAATCTGAATTCCGAGATTTAATGCAAATAGAGATTTGAAAACGTTTGTTGTACTAGTAGTACAAAAGGGCAGGGGTTGTGGAAGCAGAGAAAGAACTAACAGGAAGGGGATGCAATGCATGACAGTTCGTTAGCAAGAGTCAGGCTAACTGTAACCCTAATAACGCGAGATTTGTAGAAGCGAGGAATGTGTGAGATGAGTGGGAAAGAACTGTGTGAGAAGTTGTTGCAACCTTGTGTAGATAATATGGACTGTAGACTAAGAGTCTACATTAGTGAGCAAAACAAGATATCAGAATGACCTATGTATAAACAATATGCAGCTGTTGCTCATTATTGTCTGTAACAAAAGGTATAAATGCTTGCTGTAATTGTTTACCTGTTGAGAGATCTGTTTATCTCTCTCCCTCTATGCAATTGATAGAGAGAAAATAAAGCATCTGACTTGCTGTACCCAAACAAAAAGTGAGAACTGTGTTTTTCTCCGACAGTTACAAGCAAAACAAAAAGCACCTGGGGTTAGCACAGAGGGGGCTGGAGCACATGACTTATGAGGAGAGGCTGAGGGAACTAGGATTGTTTAGTCTGCAGAAGAGAAGAATGAGGGGGGACTTGATAGCTGCTTTCAACTACCTGAAGGGGGGTTCCAAAGTGGATGGATCTAGACTGTTCTCAGTGGTACCAGATGACAGAACAAGGAGTAATGGTCTCAAGTTGCAGTGGGGAAGGTTTAGGTTGGATATTAGGAAAAACTTTTTCACTAGGAGGGTGGTGAAGCACTGGAATGGGTTACCTAGGGAGGTGGTGGAATCTCTTTCCTTAGAGGTTTTTAAGGTCAGGCTTGACAAAGCCCTGGCTGGGATGATTTAGTTGGGAATTGGTCCTGCTTTGAGCAGGAGGTTGGACTAGATGACCTCCTGAGGTCCCTTCCAACCCTGATATTCTATAATTCTATGATTCTAATCCACAAGCCATAATGAAATAAAAGGAATAAACCTAATCGCATCTTTCTAGACATTTCCTGATCTACCTACATATCTGGGGGTTTTAAATTAGTAGCTTCTAGCTATGATACTGATAATTTTTTCATACCTGGCCCAGGCTCTTACAGCATAGCTCTATCCTGTCCACCTCTCCCTGGAGAACAACAAACAGACAAAAGTGGAGTCTTGTTTCAATTTTTAAAATTTTTAGCCTTCCCATTGGCTCTTTTGGGCAGGTGCCCACTCACTTCCTTTTACCTATGCATAGCAGTGAGACTTATTAACTCTTTACAGGTAAAGCAAGTAGAGAACAACTACCAAGAGGGATTCTATAGCTACTGGCTGGCTGGGTGTCCAAAAATGGGACCCACCCCCTTCAGTTATCACATAGCCATTCAGGGCTGTCAGTTTGGATCCATAGTCACCACTGTGGACTCTGACTCCAGCAATCTGAATTTGAATCTCAGGATTTGCCTGTGTCCATTTTCCCCATCTGGACTCAGCCTCAATCTCGTAGTCCTGGCTAAGTGGTTAAAGTGATGGACTAGAAATCCAGCAAGCCAAGGCTCTCTGCTTGGTGTCCCATCCTGCTTCCCTCCTTTTGACTCTGTGACCTTCATTCCCATCCCTGTTTGTTCATTTTTTGTCCCCCGTACACAGGTCTTGGGCCCTGTTGCCCTTCCATGATCTGAGGTGGTGGCCTTCCATTACTTTTGTGGGCTCCAGGCATTTAAGTTGGCCAGCTCCTTGCACCCAATAAAATTCACTCAGACACTGAAGAAAATTTTTAAAACAGAAAAAGAAGATCAGTGGGTGGTGGGGGATGGGGGAACAACAGCTCCATTCTCCAAATCCCCATCTCAGAGAAGGGAGAGGCCCTGTCTTGGCATGTAGCACACAAGAGGTTGGGTGGGGTGGGGGAAGGCTGTGAGGCCTCGGTGTCCGGAGTGTACACCGGTGCCTCTCTCCTCCCCACAAAAAGGCTTTCGCCATGTGTCAGTGTATAAATACACACACATTCAGTGCACATCTACGTCTGCAGTAGAAACCATAAGACCTATACTCCAGTTAATGGGTTTAATATACTTAACCCTGCAACTGTCAGGAAATTTGGAGTGCAGGCAGGGCTCTGACAATGCAGCATGATGTTACCTTCTGTTGGTGGAACTCTGGGACGTGTAATATTCTTGCTGTTATGCAGAGGAAAGACTCCTTGATGATGGTCCAAGGATAGCACTGCTGGCTGAAAGGCTGCATGGCCTGGTGGCTAGTGTGTTGAACTCTGACTCAGAAGACTGGCATTCTAGCCTTGCTCTCCCATTGACCTGTTGTCTGACCTTGGGCACATCTGTTCCATTTGTCTGTTTAGGTTGTTAGCTGCTCAGGACATCTCTTCTTATGTTTCTGTACAGCACCTAGCAAAATGAGGCCCTTGTTGGTGTTGTGGCCTCTAGGAGTTACCTTAATGCAAACAGTCTTAATAATGCTGGCACTTATAGAGCATCTTTTGTCTGTAGATTTCTGTTCAAACGGCAACAGATTTGGAGCCTGCACTCAGTTGATCTCTTTCAGATACATTGTTGAAAGCAGCCTGGGCTCCCTTTCATTTGAAATATCTCCTGACAGTTTCAAATAAGACTAATTCTTCTCTCTCGGTGATGTTGCCTTCACCCAGAGCTCTCCAGATCTTCTGCCTGGTTATAATCCCAATGAGTAAGTGGTCATCACGGTTGACCTGTTAGTCTCTCTCTGCCAATGGCGCTATCTGCAGTTCTCCATCAGCCAGTTTTGACCCCTTTTAGTTTCCAATGATTTCACAGACGTATTCATTTCTTTGTTCAGAAGGGACATGCAAGGATCCTCCCTAGCTTGTAATTTGTTACGGGTTATAAACAGTGGAAGGACAGCAGATGGGTCTTAGTCATAGGGATCTGGAATGGCTTCCTAAGGTGTATGTAAGTGTCTCTTTCATTATAGCATGAGAGGAAGTGGCTAGTGAGATGGCTGTATTGAAGAAGCACCGCCTCATGCGCTAGTTCAAGGCATCACCAGAGGACCTTGACGTGTGTCATGACTTTTTTTCTATACTGTGCACTGCAACAGGCAAATAGGGCAGGATCTTCAGCTGGATCTTTGATGTATTTCCACTGCCCTCAAAAAAGTTTCATGAAAATTTTGCAAAGTTCCCCCCACCCCGCATGTTTTGACCTACTGTTTCCTTCATGTGGGATGCAGCTGTGTATGTCCCAACAATTCTTTTCCCTGCTGCTATGCAGAGCTGCAATCTTTGAGGCACACAGTATGCACATGAACAGGGCTGGCCCACAACATTTTGGCACCTGAGGCAGGGAGCTCAAATGATGCCCCCATGCCCCCTCGCTTGGGCCAAAACTTTGAAAGATCTCAATTCTGCCTTCTTCCTGTTCTACTCCTCTCATGGTACTGCTCTGCTACCTACCCCAATAAAGGAGAACTAACAACTTAAAATGCCTTATTCAAAAATTTTAACTTTCAAATGCCTGAACGGCAAGTGCAACTTTTCTTGTCTGCATAGTAAACACTAGCATTTTTATATGTTTGAAAAGTAGTGCTTTTCGTGCCTTCTTGGTTGCAAAGATTTGAACTGCTTCCTGAAGGTCCACAGTCTGGGCCAGCTCATGCTCTTTTGAGATGGTTGCAAGGCCGATCAGCTTCTCCTGTGTCATTATGGAGCGTAGATGTGTTTTTATTAACTTCAGCTTGGAGAAGCTGCGTTCTCCACTGGCAACTGTTACAGGAAGTGTTAGAAGTATGCGCAGAGCAACAAAAGCATTTGGAAAGAGGGTGGTCATCTTATTTGTGCACATATATTCCAGAACAGTGTTTGGAGTTGATCCTGCTGAAACGTATCTCGAAAGGGCTTTCAGTTCATCACCTAAATCACTCGCATCAATATCGCACATGTCATCATGTGTCATCATGTGTCTCTAGTGCCCTGCATTGCTGGTGTAGGTCTTCTTCAGATATAGTGAGGAGTTTTGGAATATCATACAACATCCCAAATATACTGTTGTGTTCCTTGAGCTGCATGAAACGTTCTTCAACTGACTGTATTGCACAATCTAGCACCTGGTTAAGGAATTCAACTTTGAATTGTTGTTTGGGGTCTCTTATGGGATTATCCCGTGCCTCATAATCAAAATGTCTTCTTCTTCGGTGAGTCTTGTATTCTTGAATGGGTGGGAAAATAGCTTCAGCGTGAAGTTCCTCTGCCAACGTCTGTGCACTCTTCAGAACGTTTTGAAATATCTCCTCTGACCGGTAAGACTGTAGGTATGACTTTGCTTTGTCCAGTTGTTTCATTGCTCCAGATATATCAAGGTCAACACCTTGGAGTCTCTTGCTTACAACATTTATTTCAAACAGTATGTCATGCCACAACACTAAGCCACACAGAAATTTGAAGTTATGTATGTTTCTGGTGATTCCATTTCCCTCTGCCACTGTTCTCCCACAAACAGTTCCTGTCATAGCATTATCCTCCATAATGGCAACTATGGCATCATCTATTTTCCCAATTTGGTGTTTGATAGGCTTTATCGCCTCCACTCGACTTTCCCATCGTGTGGCACTCCGTGGTTTCAGTGTCAGAGAGGATGTTCCCAGATGTTGCTTCAAAATTTGCCATCGATGAGTTGATGCAGAGAAAAATACATAGATGCTTTGAATTACATTAAAAAATTCAGCAGCCTCATTAGAAGCTGATGCTGCATCACTGACCACCAAGTTCAATGAATGAGAACTGGGACAAAAAAAGCTCGAGCGTTTAATTCTCGGATCCGTGTCTGCAATCCTCTGTTCTTTCCTCTCATGTTGGCACCATTATAGTAGCCCTGACCTCTCATGTCAGCAATCGCAATTCCCGTATCTTCCAGCTTTTTAAGAAGTACATTTGTCATACCAGCTCCTGTAGTATCATCAATGTCAATAAATTCTAGAAAATGCTCTCTGACAGTCACCATTGCAGGGACATTTTCACTAGGTTCTGTTGTTGTTGCAAAACGCACCATTAAAGTCATTTGTTCTGCATGGCTGATGTCAGGTGTGCAGTCCAGAATAACAGAGTAATATCTTGCTGACTTCAGAGCTGCCACAATCTTCTGTTTGACTTTTGTTGTCAGTAACTGTATGATCTCATTTTGAATTGTTTTTCCAAGGTGTGTGTACATTTCTTGGGTGGTGACTCTTCTTAGATGCTCCTGGAGTACAGCATCAAACTCAGCCATCACCTCCACAATTATAAGGAAGTTTCCATTGTTTGGCACATACAGCTGATCTGAAGTGCCACACAGTCCTAGGTTTTGGGTAGCAAGCATTCTCACAATGGCAATGAACCTTTTCAGAACATTTTGCCAGTAAAGAGACTCTGATGTAATCTTCTCTTGATGCTGATCATCTATGGTGGCCTTTAACCTTAGTCTCATCTCAAGCTCTTTCCACCTATGGAATGCTCTCTGGTGATTTGCTGCCTTCTCAAGGCATGCCAGATTTCTAGCCAGATTTTTCCAGTCCTTTGTTCCTGTAGAACCCAATATGTCTGGAACATTAGACTGCAAGAGTTTGCAACAAAAACAGTATGCAGCATTCTGGGTTTTTGAGTACATAAGCCATGGCCTCTCCACTTTGTCACCATTGGGGATTTCACGCCAGTAATGTGTTGGATGGAAACTTCTATTTTCATTGTCTTTGGGGAACATGAAGTTTTTCACTTGCTGTAGCACATGCAGTACAAGGAAGTCCCTCAGGCTACTGCTCAAGTGGGTCCACAGTCCTGAATCATCTAGACTTAAGGAACTAAACTCAGCAGCAGCTGTTTCTTGCCCCTCCACCACACTCTTCTCTGATCTACACTTTTCTTCAGGAATGTGCATGGTTACATCCATTTGAGATGGAGATATGGATGCTGCAGTAGCTGCCAGGTCACCTGCACTCTGACTAACTGGAAGATCAGGCATCTCCCCTCCACTCACATCTTCACTGGGGCTGGAACGCTCACCGTGAACATTTGTGTCTGTGTATCTCAGGAGAGCTCCTTCCTGCTTAGATACAAAAGCTTCTTTTGCTTTCTTTCTTTTTCTGAATGCTGCCCCAGAGGGGCGTTTTCTTCTTTCACTCATGACTGCTGTTCTGTACCAGCTATAGTGGCTCTCCACACTCAATTGAAGGGGACAAATAAGCAGGCTGGTAGCAGGGTCTGAGTGAGGGAAGATATCAGCATCTTAAGGGCCTAACTGGCTCCTACTACTTCATAAGAACATAAGAACATAAGAATGGCCGTACTAGGTCAGACCAAAGTTCCATCTAGCCCAGTATCCTGTCTACCGACAGTGGCCAATGCCAGGTGCCCCAGAGGGAGTGAACCCAACAAGCAATGATCAAGTGATCTCTCTCCTGCCATCCATCTCCACCCTCTGACAAACAGAGGCTAGGGACACCCTTCCTTACCCATCCTGGCTAATATCCATTAACGGACTTAACCTCCATGAATTTATCCAGTTCTCTTTTAAATGCTGTTATAGTCCTAGCCTTCACAACCTCCTCAGGCAAGGAGTTCCACAAGTTGACTGTGCACTGAGTGAAGAAGAAATTCCTTTTATTTGTTTTAAACCCGCTGCCCATTAATTTCATTTGGTGGCCCCTAGTTCTTGTATTATGGGAACAAGAAAATAACTTTTCCTTATTTACTTTCTCTACATCACTCATGATTTTATATACCTCTATCATATCTCCCCTTAGTCTCCTCTTTTCCAAGCTGAAAAGTCCTAGCCTCTTTAGTCTCTCCTCATATGGGACCCGTTCCAAACCCCTAATCATTTTAGTTGCCCTTCTCTGAACCTTTTCTAATGCCAGTATATCTTTTTTGAGATGTGGAGACCACATCTGTACGCAGTATGCAAGATGTGGGTGTACCATGGATTTATATAAGGGCAATGAGATATTCTCCGTCTTATTCTCTATCCCTTTTTAATGATTCCTAACATCCTGTTTGCTTTTTTGATTGCCGCTGCACACTGCGTGGACTTCTTCAGAGAACTATCCACGATGACTCCAAGATCTCTTTCCTGATTAGTTGTAGCTAAATTAGCGCCAATCGTATTGTATGTATAGTTGGGGTTATTTCTTCCAATGTGCAGTACTTTACATTTATCCACATTAAATTCCATTTGCCATTTTGTTGTCCAATCACTTAGTTTTGTGAGATCTTTTTGAAGTTCTTCACAGTCTGCTTTGGTCTTAACTATCTTGAGCAGTTTAGTATCATCTGAAAACTTTGCCACCTCACTTTTTACCCCTTTCTCCAGATCATTTATGAATAAGTTGAATAGGAATGGTCCTAGGACTGACCCTTGGGGGACACCACTTGTTACCCCTCTCCAGTCTAAGAATTTACCATTTATTCCTACCCTTTGTTCCCTGTCTTTTAACCAGTTCTCAATCCATGAAAGGACCTTCCCTCTTATCCCATGACAACTTAATTTACGTAAGAGCCTTTGGTGAGGGACCTTGTCAAAGGCTTTCTGGAAATCTAAGTACACTATGTCCACTGGATCCCCCTTGTCCATATGTTTGTTGACCCCTTCAAAGAACTCTAGTAGATTAGTAAGACATGATTTCCCTTTACAGAAACCATGTTGACTTTTGCCCAACAATTTATGTTCTTCTATGTGTCTGACAATTTTATTCTTTACAATTGTTTCAACTAATTTGCCCGGTACTGACGTTAGACTTACCGGTCTGTAATTGCTGGATCACCTCTAGAGCCTTTTTTAAATATTGGTGTTACATTAGCTATCTTCCAGTCACTGGGTACAGAAGCCGATTTAAAGGACAGGTTACAAACCATAGTTAATAGTTCCGCAACTTCACATTTGAGTTCTTTCAGAACTCTTGGGTGAATGCCATCTGGTCCCGGTGACTTGTTACTGTTAAGTTTATCAATTAATTCCAAAATCTCCTCTAGTGACACCTCAATCTGTGACAATTCCCACGATTTGTCACCTACAAAAGCCGGCTCAGGTTTGGGAATCTCCCTAACATCCTCAGCCGTGAAGACTGAAGCAAAGAATCCATTTAGTTTCTCCGCAATGACTTTATCGTCTTTAAGCGCTCCTTTTGTATCTTGATCATCCAGGGGCCCCACTGGTTGTTTAGCAGGCTTCCTGCTTCTGATGTACTTAAAAAACATTTTGTTATTACCTTTGGGTTTTGGCTAGCCGTTCTTCAAACTCCTCTTTGGCTTTTCTTATTACATTTTTACACTTAATTAGGCAGTGTTTATGTTCCTTTCTATTTACCTCACTAGGATTTGACTTTCACTTTTTAAAAGATGCCTTTTTATCTCTCACTGCTTCTTTTACATGGTTGTTAAGCCACAGTGACTCTTTTTTAGTTCTTTTTCTGTGTTTTTTAATTTGGGGTATACATTGAAGTTGGGCCTCTATTATGGTGTCTTTGAAAAGCGTCCATGCAGCTTGCAGGGATTTCACTTTAGTCACTGTACCTTTTAATTTCTGTTTAACTAACCCCCTCATTTTTGCATAGTTCCCCTTTCTGAAATTAAATGCCACAGTGTTGGGCTGTTGAGATGTTCTTCCCACCACAGGGATGTTAAATGTTATTATATTATGGTCACTATTTCCAAGCGGTCCTGTTATAGTTACCTCTTGGACCAGCTCCTGCGCTCCACTCAGGACTAAATCGAGAGTTGCTTCTCCCTTTGCGGGTTCCCGTACCAGCTGCTCCAAGAAGCAGTCATTTAAAGTATCGAGAAATTTTGTCTCTGCATTTCGTCCTGAGTTAACATGTTCCCAGTCAATATGGGGATAATTGAAATCCCCCACTATTATTGAGTTCTTAATTTTGATAGCCTCTCTAATTTCCCTTAGCATTTCATCATCACTATCACTGTCCTGGTCAGGTGGTCGATAATAGATCCCTAATCTTCAGTTGACTGCCTGTTCTCCTCAGGTGGGTTCAGGGAAGCAGCAGGAAGCTCCCTGAGAAGCTGGTGTTAATCAGTCCAGGCTCCTGGGCATGCTAGAGAGGTACATAAGAGGCTCCTCCTCCTCTCTCTCCCTGCAGCTCCTGATGCTTTCTGTTATTCCCTCTCACCTTTTCTCCTGCCTGCCTGTTATGTCTCTTGTGCCCTCCTTCCTCCAGCACAGCACTCCACCATCTCTGTGCATCTAGAGCAGAAAGAATACATATGCACCACCAGCAGACACAATTTTCTACACTCTGGGTCCTAGTGGCGCCCCCTTCTCCCCCCCCCCCCCAAAGTCTGGCACCTGAGGTGGCCGCCTCAGTTCGCCTCATGGTAAGGCCAGTCCTTACCATTTGTCTTGCCCAGGATTGGTTCTATTTCACCCAGTCAGGCTGGACTTTGGTTTCTATAAACCTTCCTCTTTACCTGCTGTTTGGAATCTCCTTATGTGTCTGAAGCCCATGATTATGGGTTATCTACCCATTCACTTGCTTCCTCTGAATCCATTGCCTGCCTCAGCAAGAGCAGATAACAAAGTCACCTAAACTAACATCACACGGCACAGCAATAGCTAGGTCTCCACCCATTGCCTGAGCCCCCCAAGTCAGCCCTCTCACCACTCTGCAATCTAAACAACCCATTCACCCACCCACTCAAACACCAGCTCATCAGCCCACTAACTCAGCCAGTCACAAGCCCATTCTACTGTGAGGGCTAGAACTCGGGCCTGTGGGGTGGCCGAAGCGTCCCCACCACTACTCAGCAGCCATGATATGCATTATGGAGATAAACACCACCGGAAATATCACCTCAGAAGGAGGGACTGACAACTTCCCTCAAGCCCCTGATTGGTCCAGGCACCCTATTTAAGCCTGACAGAAGTGCCATGAAGCATCTGTGCAACTAGGTAGACAGCCCACCCAGTTGTAGTGATGGACCAGCCTCTCAGCTCTCCTCTGGACTTTGACCTTGACTTGGACCCCCCAGCTTGTGCCCGTGGACTGTGATCTCAACCCTTGACTTCAGTACTTGGACTCTGCCTCCTGCTTCAACCCCTGGCTTTGGTACTTGGATTCTGACCCCGTTTTTGACTCCTGGTTTTGGTGCTTGGATTCAGACTCCAGCCTTGACCCCTAGCTTCTGAACTTGAGCCTCAAACTAAGGTCTTCTTGGACTCTGGCCCTGACCACTAGGCCTGACTGCCCAAGCCTCAGTTGTGACACCCTACTGAGATAGGAACTTGAAGGGTCAGGAGGATGACAAGCCACTGGAATTTGGCCATGGGAGCTAGAAGAGATGTACCAGGGTGGAGAGTTGCTGAGGTCCCCACCTCAGGTGAACACTGTCCAATTCCCACAACACTCACCCCTCTTTCCTGCTGCAGATAGGCCCCCCACTCACTGGGAAGAAAAGAGTGCCTCTCACAAAGAAGGCAACACAGTGGAAATATCAGTGCTGCTCACAAAGAGGGTGGTGAAGTGGGAAAATAAATCAGTGGCCCTCACAGAGATGGCTGACTTGATGGGACAGCAGCAGAAGTTTACCTATCTTGAGAGTCAAAACTTTATTAAGCTGGAGAGAAAGAGAGAGAGAGAGAGAGAGAGAGAGAGAGAGAGGGAGAAGCCAAATGCCTGAGTCTCCAGTAAAATATCAGAGACTCTGGTAGGTAGGTCTGAGTGTGGGGTGCAGGGAATGGGAATGGGATGATGATGCAGAGATGGCAGAGGGGTGCATAGAATGGGAGCAGGGCAGGGGGACACCAGCAAGGAGCCAGAAAGTAGCGGAAATGTGGGGGCAAGAAACCTTAGCTGGAGTGGCTGGCATGGAAACAGAGAGCGCTGCTGTGGAACATGAAAATGGAGTAGTATGGATGTCTGTGTGTGTGAGAGAGAGAGGAGGGGGCTCTACAAGGTTGTACATTTCTTTAGATGATGCTTTAAAGTTTAACATTGAAAAGCAGCTCACTGCCTTGCCCTCTAGGTCTTCTGTGGCTGCCAATGCTGTGGAAGCATTGGGGTGGGAGAAAAGATGACTGTGTACAGTGGTCTTTTCTGACCTCCCTAGAGGACATCTGGGTACTGAGATGCGCAAGAATGAAACAATAAAGACTCAGATCCTCAAAGGTATTTAGGCACCTAACTCCCATTGATTTCAACTTAGACCACCCTAATCCTTATTTTTTGCTGTGTTCCTTTGACCCTGTCTCTTCTTTGGCCTGCTAGGACCCTGTCTTCTGAAGATATTGCCAGCTGGCACCCAAGAAGATGCTATTGCATAAGGATGCTGAGCTGTCCCTCTGCTGGGTGTGCAAAGACCCGAAGACTTTCGTAGGAAATATTTGCACGCGTGTGCAAAGTGCATGAGGGTGATGTTCACATTGCACATGATTGTCTCCTGCAGACTAATTATGTGTCACTCCTTGCTGGGTGTGTTTCCGCAGTGCACTGAGAGGTGGCAGTAAAGTCCCTGCAAATGGAGAGGCAGCAGAGCTGTGTGTGTCTTCTTGACTGAGAATACTCTATAGCTTCCTCAAGCAGACCTAGAAATGACCATCCAAGGTGGTGATAGCATGTGGAGCTGTTCTGTACATTCAGTTTAATCAGTGTTCACCTGTCCTGTAGGCCATCCTGCTTAGAGATGGAGGAGAACGGTGTGTGTGTGTGTGTGAAAGTCATGTGTTAAAGGGGCTGCTAATCCATCATCCCAGATCCTTTAGATGAAACCTTAATATCTGCTAGAGCCCCTTACACTTCTTTAGTTATCTTTGCCCTGCTGGCCTAATCACTGAGTTGGCAAATACCCCATATGCCTGCTGCAGCAGGTCTGCCTCTGTCAATGGCTTTGTGTTTCTGTGCTAGAACCCTGAATCTAAATCCCTTTGAATTTGGGAGGACTGTTTCTGCTTCGAATCACGGGATCTGAACCTGCTCTATGGCTTTAATTCTGGCCTGGACTTAAAATGAGAGATGGTCAATTTTCCTCATTCTACTTAGAAGTGTTCTTGTGAGATGTCAGTCCAAATTGATGAGCACAGCTCATGAGATTTCAGTATCATCAAATCTCATTCTGAACCCTGACCCTCACCTGGACCCACACCCAACCAAAAGCTAACCTGGGACCAAACTCTGTCCATGTTTCATTAGATAGTGTATGTGTATGGGCATGAGTTGATATATTTGGGTGTTTGCACTTGTGTCTGTACTGTAGGCGTTTTGCTAAATGTTGGCATGCGTCTATTAGCAGTTGTATGTCTCTGTGTATCTTAGTGTTGCATGTTTGTGGACTTGTGTGAGTGTCTGTGGATCTCTGTGTACTACTGTGTTTGGGTGTTTCTATGTAGAGAAGTATTCACAGGACTTTGTCAATGTCTCCTCGGGCAATTCTCCCACCAGTGGCCTAACAACAGGACCGCTGTCAAGGCTAGCAACGATGGAAGCATTAGTGTCGACCGGCTGCTGGTGTTTCTACCACTGTGTCATCTAACCTGGGTCAGTGAGATTAGACCAGTGCAGGGCATATTCCCTAAAATTCTCTGTGCAGACAAGGCCTAGAGGTGCAGGGGCATAGGTGAAGATCCCTTCTCTCTCTTTTAGGGGAAGTGGGAGCTGTCTGCCATGCTGGTGTAGTGCGGGTTCACCTCTCCTTGAGGGTGGGGGCACCTCCCAAGCCCCCTGGAACTTGGATTTCACAGCTGAAGTTCTAACAGACCCCATTCCCTCTCCCACACCTCAGTGATATAGCTGCTCTCTGTATCTCTGACTCCATCCCGTGTTCAGCTAAAAAGGAAATCTCCCTCTCTACTGAACAAAAAGATTTGTCCTTCATTCAGTGTTTCAGCCCCTTTCCCTCTCATCTCCCCTGTCTTGCCCTGCTGTCACTGAATCACTCCAGGGTGCTAGAAATGTTTCTTTCCACACACTGAGCAGGGGCAGATTGGAGGAGGTGATAGCAGGGACCAGCTGTGGAGGACTGGAGTGATACTGACAGCTCACTGACAAGTCCCTGTCCAGGAGTTCAGCTGTTGGAATTCAGCCTCTCAGGTGCTCAGTAAAGATGTATGTACATTCACTGGCAGACACACGTCTACAATATATGCACACATATGTGCACATAGTTACACACGAAAACAAATCAGAAAAGCATATAGACTATGCGCACATCTATGTATTCATGCCCCAGAGTGGACAAACACATCAGATGATGCAATGCATTGGTAGACATACACACCAACACACACATGCTCTTACACATACCACAGATACATGTCAGTCCAGGCTGCTGATCACTTTCCTTAAAGCTTTAACACTGAGCTCTGGACTCTGCTTCAGGGAGTTGGGTTTTTCACTCGCTCATCATCTGCGTTTTACATGAATTGATTAGGCTGTTCACTGGTTTCTGGGCTGCGCCATAGCACCTTTTGCCTCTAGGTCACTAGTTGAAATCCAGACCTCATCCAGACTGATGAGGCCTTTGGAAGATTGTCACTGCAATATACCATCAAAAACCAGCTCTGTCTGCTCTGTGATGCCCTCTTGGACACACCAATATTCTCCTGATGCACGGGAACCTTGTTGGAAACCAGCAGCAGTGTCAATGCAAGGATCTCCTGGCCCCTTTCAGGCTCCCTAGGTATCTCTATTGCTAACAAACTCAATCTCACCCACCACCCACAGAGAATATCCCATTTTTTCTCTTTCTTTGACATGGCACAAAGAAAACGGGTGATGCAGGCTAGCGGTTTCTTCTGAGATTTCCTTCTTGGCATCAATGTGTGTCAGAAACTGACTGAGAAGGGCCTTGGTTGATGCTTTCTGCCATTGCCATTCTCCTGTCTCACACAAACCAAGAAGGGGTGGAGCAGGGCATAGCAACCTGCATGGAGCTCAGAGGAAGGAGCACAGGTTGCAGGAAGGAAGCCTTTGGAAAAGGCACCAGGAACTCAGTCTGGGAGCACATAGCTAGAATTCTAACTGCAGTTGCAACATCTCTGTAAATAGTTTTCTTAATAAACAGCCAGTTTAGAATCTGGAGTCCTCCATGTTATTAACCAGCACGTGAATATGAAACAGGGTGGCAGCCAGCAGTCTAGTGAGATCCAGGCCAAGGAAAAGAATGTGATTAACAGGAAAACCAGCCACAGCAGAGCAAACCAGCATCAGGGAGGGACTCATCACCAGGAATGGTGGATTTCCAGACAAAAAGCCTTGCACAAGCATAGAAGCAAGAATTGAATCCTTATCCAGAACTGGCCAGGGGGGATTAAGATGAGCAAATGATGACACATCTTTTTTATTATCTCATTGGGGAAAAAGCATGAGACACTGTTGCCAGGAATAAAGTCCAAAACACTGGAACAGCTGATTAAGGTGTTTGATGAGTACTGTGAGCCCAGACAGAATGAGACTGTAGAGAGAGAGACCATTTTTTCCTCAAACCAAAAAGCAGAAGAGGGAATAGCTTGTTTTATTACGGAGCTGAGAACTCTGGCATCCACATGTAACTTTGGAGACATAAAAGCCTCACTAATCAGAGACAGAATCATTTGTGGGACACATGATTCCAGCTACAGGAGAGACTGTTGAGAGAAACAGAACTAACTCTAAAGAAATGCTTCTAAATAGCAAGGGTACTGAATTGTCCAGCGAAAGGTTCAAAACAATGACCGCCACTAGTGCAGAACAAGTACACAGGTTAAAGGAAGCAGAACAGAGATGGACTGGCCAAGAATGCAGGCATCTAGGTCCAGTTTATATATTGGGGAAAGCAATATGAAAGCCATGGAGGAAAATTGCCAGCCTCTGGGTAATGGTGTAAGGGGTGTGGGAGACAGAGCCACTATGATCCAATGTCACTGCTACTCTGGGAAGAAAAAAGAAGCAGTATGCACAGTGAGTGAGGGCATGGACACTGCCCGGGAAGAGAAGGAGATTGGCAATGTCCACACACCGCAAAAGGCTGCCAGCCATTCAACTATCACATTTGCAACTATCCTGTTAGATCAGTGACCACTGTGATTCCAGTTGGGTTATGAAGACAGCTGCAATGTAACTCTACCTATACTGATAAACATCAATATTAGATTGGAGAAATGTGACTAAATGCTGGTTATGTGCTATAAAACATTCTAAGGCCAGTGGGCAAATGCAGGCTGTTGATAAGCAACCCTGAAAATGGAGACATTATCACCTGGAGTTTACATTAGTTGGCATATGAGGGTACTACCCACTGCTAGCAGCAGGGCAGCACAAGCCATGGGTTTGATTGCAGTACACCACCAACATCCTCAATGTGACAGGAAGGAGAAAAGTCTCTGCAGGCCCTGTCCAGAATTGTAACTGAATACAAGGATGTATTTCAAGGAGATGGGCACCTGAAGGGAAAGCTGAAGTTAGCAATAGACCCCCAGGGCAGTCTATGAGACTTGTGAAATGCGGTGTTCCATTAGCTCTTGTGGAGCTTCTGAAGAGGGGACTGGCAAGCCTGCAAGGAAGAGGCATCATTACACCCACTGAAACTAGCCTGGCATGGATCAGCAGCCAGGTAGCGATGAGAAAACCTCAGGTAAGCTGAGGCTTGGCACTGACCCAACACACTGAGCAGGGCACTGGGAAGAAGTCACTGAGGACCTGCTGCCCAAGCTGTCAAGGGCAAAAGTGATCGTTGTTCTGACATCAAGTATGGGTTCTGGGTATTGAGCCAGATGAGCCACCAGCCACCTGACAGCCTTTGCCAAGCACCTTTTGGCAGGCACCACTGGGTACAAAAGCTGATGGGCATCAGCCTGGCCACAGAGATGTTCCAGCACAAACTGAACCAGATGCTAGAGGAGCATCAAGACTGCAACTGGTGATGTTCTGATTGTAGGAGCAGGAGATGTCACAGAAGAGGCCACCCAGGACCATGATACCAAGCTGTGACAACTACTACACAGGTGCCAGAAGCAGAGTATTGGGCTGAATGCCGGCAGGCTGAAGCTGAGGAGAACCGAGGGTCCCTCTACCAGATGTCTGTGGACTCCAGAGGGATTCTGGTCAGATCCTGAGAAGCTGAGAGCCATTCAGGAAATGCCCAAACCAAAGCATATGAAGGGAGTCCAGTGATTTATAGGGATGAAGAACTGTCTTTCTAGCTTCTGGGCACACCTCGCAGAAGCGTGTGAGCTTTGAGACAGTTAACACACAAGGACACAGTGTGGGAATGGTCAGAGACCCAAGAACAGACACTGGAAAGAGTAAAGAAGAGCAGAAGTGAGTCACCGGTGCTAAACTCTACAGCCCTGCAGAGCAGCCAGAGCTACGGAGTGATGCCATGGAGGCCTAGGAGCAGCAGTGATTGACAGCCAGCAGCCCATAGCATTGGCTAGCAGGGCCCTGACAGATGCAGACAGGGGATATGCTCAGATACAACAGGAGCTCCTGGCAGTGCTATGTGGAATGGAATGGTTCCATCACTATGATGTGATTGAAATAATAGAGACTTGGTGGGGTAGCTCACATTACTGGAGCACAGTCATGAATGGGTATAAACTGTTCAGGAAGGACAGGCAGGGGAGGAAATGTGGAGGAGTTGCGTTGTATGTAAGAGAGTGGTATGATTGCTCAGAGCTCCAGTATGAAACTGGAGAAAAGCCTGTTGAGAGTCTTTGGGTTAAGTTTAGAAGTGAGAGCAACGAGGGTGATGTCGTGGTGGGCATGTGCTATAGAGCACCAGACCAGGAGGATGAGGTAGATGAGGCTTTCTTCAGACAGTTAACTGAAGTTTCCAGAACACACGCCCTGGTTCTAATGGGGGACTTCAATCATCCTGACATCTGCTGGGAGAGCAATGCAGCAGTGCGCAGACAATCCAGGAAGTTTTTGGAGGGTGTTGGGGACAACTTCCTGGTGCAACTACTGAAGGAACCAACCAGGGGCCATTCTCCTCTTGACCTGCTGCTTACAAATAGGGAAGAATTGGTAGGGGAAGTAAAAGTGGGTGGCAACCTGGGCAGCAGTGACCATGAGATTGTTGAGTTCAGGATCCTCACAAAAGGAAGAAAGGAGGGTAGCAAAATACGGACCCTGGACTTCAGAAAAGCAGACTTTGACTCCATTAGGGAACTGATGGGCAGGATCCCCCTGGAAGGCTAATATGAGGGGGAAAGGAGTCCAGGAAAGCTGGCTGTATTTTAAAGAAGCCTTATTGAGGATGCAGGAACAAACCATCCGGATGTGCAGAAAGAATAGCAAATATGGCAGGCAACCAGCTTGGCTTAACAGAGAAATCTTCGGTGAGCTAAACACAAAAGGAAGCTTACAAGAAGTGGAAACTTGGTCAGATGACTAGGGAGGAGTATAAAAATATTGCTCGAGCATGCAGGGGTGTAATCAGGAAGGCCAAAACACAACTGGAGTTGCAGCTAGCAAGGGGTGTGAAGGGTAACAACAAGGGTTTCTATAAGTATGTTAACAACAACAAAAAGGTCAGGGAAAGTGTGGGACCCTTAATGAATGGGGGAGGCAACCTAGTGACAGATGATGTGGAAACAGCTGAAGTACTCAATGCTTTTTTTGCCTCAGTGTTCACAGAAAAGGTCAGCTCCCAGACTGCTGCACTGGGCAGCGCAGTATGTGGGGGAGGTGAGTAGCCCTCAGTGGTGAAAGAACAGGTTAAGAAGAGGTTTAGAAAAGCTGGACATGCACAAGACCATGGGGCCAGATTTAATGCATCCGAGAGTGATGAGGAAATTGGCTGATGTGATTGCAGAGCCATTGGCCATTATCTTTGAAAACCCGTGGCGATCGGGGGAGGTCCCGGATGATTGGAAAAAGGCAAATATAGTGCCCATCTTTAAAAAAGGGAAGAACGAGAACCTGGGGAACTACAGACCGGTAAGCCTCACCTCAGTCCCTGGAAATATCATGGAGCAGATCCTCAAGGAAACCATTTTGAAGCACTTGGAGGAGAGGAAGGTAATCAGGAACAGTCAACATACTTTCACCAAGGGCAAGTCATGCCCGACCAACCTGATTGCCTTCTATGATGACATAACTGGCTCTGTGGATATGGGGAACGCAGTGGACATGATATATCTTGACTTTAGCAAAGCTTTTGATGCCGTTTCCCACAATATTCTTGCTAGCAAGTTAAAAAATTATGGATTGGATGAATGGACTATAAGGTGGATAGAAAGCTGGCTAAATTGTCGAGCTCCACAGGTAGTGATCAACGGCTCGATGTATAGTTGGCAGCCGGTATCAAGTGGAGTGCCACAGGGTCCTGGGGCCGGTTTTGTTCAACATCTTCATTAATGATCTGGATGATGGGATAGAGTGCACCCTCAGCAAATTCGTGGATGACACTAAGCTGGGGGGAGAGGTAGATATGCTCATGGGTAGGGATAGGGTCCAGAGTGACCTAGACAAATTGGAGGATTGGGCCAAAAGAAATCTGATGAGGTTCAGCAAGGACAATTGAAGAGTCCTGCACTTAGGATAGAGGAATCCCATGCACCGCTACAGGCTGGGGACCGACTGGCTAAGCAGCAGCTCTGCAGAAAAGGACCTGGGGATTACAGTGGATGTGAAGCTGGATATGAGTCAGCAGTGTGCCCTTGTTGCCAAGAAGGCTACGGCATATTGGGCTGCATTAGTGGGAGCATTGCAAGCATATTGAGGGAAGTGATTATTCCCCTCTATTCAGCACTGGTGAGACCACATCTGGAGTACTGTGTCCAGTTTTGGGCCCTCCACGACAGAAAGGATGTGGACAAATTGGAGAGAGTCCAGCAGAGGGCAATGAAAATGATCAGGGTGCTGGGGCACATGATTTACGAGGAGAGGCTGAGGGAACTGGGCTTATTTAGTCTGCAGAAGAGAAGACTGAGGGGGGATTTGATAGCAGCCTTCAACTACCTGAAGGGGGGTTCCAAAGAGGATGGAGCTTGGCTGTTCTCAGTGGTGGCAGATGACAGAACAAGGAGCAATGGTCTCAAGTTGCAGTGGGGGAGGTATAGGTTGGATATTAGGAAACTCTATTTCACTAGGAGGGTGGTGAAGCACTGGAATGGGTTACCTAAGGAGGTGGTGGAATCTCCATCCTTAGAGGTTTTTAAGGCCCAGCTTGACAAAGCCCTGGCTTGGATGATTTAGTTGGTGTTGGTCTTGCTTTGAGCAGGGGGTTGGACTAGATGACCTCCTGAGGTCTCTTCCAACCCTAATTTTCTATGATTCTATGATCAGTCCCCTTTGGGCACAGGGTGAACGTGCAGTCTGAGTCATTAGAAAGCAGCATGGAAGCCACTGCTGAGTGCACCCATGTTCTTGAGATTCCAGAACTATGAGGTGAGGGTATGAGGTGCCCTGCAAAGCCCCAGATACACGGAGCAGGGCTTGCCTTTCAGAGCACAACACAGATGGCTCCGTGGGACAGGACAGGGGATGTAGCACATTGATAGACTCTAATACTGTCACATTTCGGGGGCGAGGCTCCAGGCAATCCAACAAAGCACTGAACAGGATGGATGCTACAGGCAGGAAGTGATCATATTGCAGGGCTGGGCAGACTGCAAGGAGCAAGTGTCACAGGAGCTTACCTCTCCTACCAGGGGAGGGATGAGCTGTGTGTGCAAGATGGGATTTTGTTTAGAGAATTTGGCAGTAATCTCAGCAGATTTAAGAGCTGACAGCATGTGATGGCTCTATGCTTCACACCTGGGGATAGAGGCAGAGTGGAAGTGAAGTTCATTGCAGACAGGGTGGCCCAGATCCTCAGCTGGGGCAACTTGCCACAGCTTCACTGGAGGCAAGGCACACAAGCTGAGGATCTGGTCCAACCTATCTAATTCCCTCCAAACAAGAAGCAAAGGATGCACGGAGCATCACTTTGTGGTGCAAACCCTCCCCATTGATCACAGACCATTTTTTGTCTCCCAGCTCCCCCCGTTCCATTGCCACAGATGTGTTTGCCCAAGATATTTACCGAGCAATTTGCCTTCAGTTATAGAGGATGGGAGAGCTGGAAAGATTTCCTTCTGGCTTTCTCTTAACTGATTCCAACTTGTCCCAATTACAAACTTGGAAGTATCTCATTAGTGGGAAGTGAGGTCTCCGGGAAATTGAGATTGTGGAAAGATTTCTCCCCAGCGGCACAGAGATCAGGGTTGGCCAGCGAGCAAGTGGGTTAGGTGCTTATCATCTGAACGTGTTTGCTGCCTATTTGACGCTTTCCCAAATTTCTCCCCTGGGGACACCCAGACGGAGTTGTGCAATACTGGTCGCTTCAACATTTCAACACACAGTCCCTTGGTCACTGCCTGGGCACATCCCTTGTCACCGTGCTCCACTCTGTTTGCTCAGAGATGAGGCAGGAATGGTTTTCATTTCCTTGGCTGAAACTCTTCCCCCACACTCCTGCCCCCCGAAATGATTTTGATTTTAACCAAAAGGAGGTGGAGATGGGAGGGTTGGAGATTTAAGGACAGCTTTCTGGGTGAGTTAGATGGTAAGCATTTAGAACCACAGCTACTCCCCTACAAACACAAGTGCCTGGAGTGAGGACAGCAAGGATTATATTAATGATAGCAAATAGGCAGAGTGTGGAGAGGAAAGCTGGCTGTAACAGGGTGGCCTTGCCCATTAAGGCCAGGAGGCCTTACACCTGCACCTGAGAGGAGTAAAACCCAGCAGCTGATGCCTGATAGGGGAGGAGAGCAGACAACTGCTCCTACCTGGGGGCAGGAAGCCGGATGAGGTCCAGGAGCTGTCTGAGGATTGTGGCTGGCCAGGACCCTTTGTTGGAGGATGGGCCAGAGCCTAGGTGTTTGTTGGTGGGCTTTGAGACAGGCTGTTGCAGCTGGGGCCTGCTGTAAGGAAAGGGGATTGGATTCCGAATGCAGCTGGGATGAAGATTTCTTTGTTTTGTGCTTCTCTTGCACTTTATCTAAAGGACTCTGTGACCCTGGAAGGGGTTGAACTCTCTGAAGTGTCTTGGCCAGATGGTGGGGTCCTCCCTCTGGCTGGAGTAGGCTGATGAGCATGGTGGGGAAGCTGAGGTAGAGCAGCTGCAATGCCACACTATGCTGCAAGGGGGTGCTTTGGACTAGTGAGTCATGTACAGTGGCCTGGTGGTTACATCTGGCCTGGCACTCAGGAGAGCTAGGTTCAATTCTCAGCTCTGCCTGTGTGAGCTGGGGCAAGTCATCTAGTCCCTGTGCCTCAGGGCATGGTTCAAATGGGGATAACAATGAGGTGGCGAGCTCTTCAGGGCTGGTAATGTCCCTTGCTATGTTTGTGCACAGGGCTGGCATTACCATGAGGCGAACTGAGGCGGCCACCTCAGGTGCCAGACTGAGGGGTGGTGGTGGTGCGCTACTAGGACCCAGAGTTAGAAAACTGTGTCTGCTGCTAGTGCATATGTATTCTCTCTGCTCTATATGCACAGAGATGGAGTGTGTGCTGGAGAAAGGAGAGCACAAGAGACATAACAGGCAGGCAGGAGAAAAGGTGAGAGGGAATAACAGAAAGCAGCAGGAGCTGCAGGGAGAGAGAGGAGGAGGAGTCTCTTATGTACCTCTCTAGCACCCCCACGAGCCTGGACTGATTAACACCAGCTTCTCAGGGAGCTTCCTGTTTCCTGCTGCTTCCCTGAACCCACTTGAGGAGAACAGGCAATCAACTGAAGTAGTAGGAGCCAGTTAGGCCCTTAAGATGCGGATATCTTCCCTCACTCAGGCCCTACTACCAGCCTGCTTATTTGTCCCCTTCAATTGAGTGTTGAGAGCCACTATAGCTGGCACAGAACAGCAGTCATGAGTGAAAGAAAAAAACGCCCCTCTGGGGCAGCATTCAGAAAAAGAAAGAAAGCAAAAGAAGCTTTTGTATCTAAGCAGGAAGGAGCTCTCCTGAGATACACAGACACAAATGTTCACGGTGAGCCTTCCAGCCCCAGTGAGGATGTGAGTGGTGGGGAGATGCCTGATCTTCCAGTTAGTCAGAGTGCAGGTGACCTGGCACCTACTGCAGCATCCATATCTCCATCTCAAATGGATGTAACCATGCACATTCCTGAAGAAAAGTGTAGATCAGAGAAGAGTGTGGTGGAGGGGCAAGAAACAGCTGCTGCTGAGTTTAGTTCCTTAAGTCTAGATGATCCAGGACTGTGGACCCACTTGAGCAGTAGCCTGAGGGACTTCCTTGTACTGCATGTGCTACAGCAAGTGAAAAACTTCATGTTCCCCAAAGACAATGAAAATAGAAGTTTCCATCCAACACATTACTGGCGTGAAATCCCCAATGGTGACAAAGTGGAGAGGCCATGGCTTATGTACTCAAAAACCCAGAATGCTGCATACTGCTTTTGTGGCAAACTCTTCCAGTCTAATGTTCCAGCCATATTGGGTTCTATAGGAACAAAGGACTGGAAAAATCTGGCTAGAAATCTGGCATGCCTTGAGAAGGCAGCAAATCACCAGAGAGCATTCCATAGATGGAAAGAGCTTGAGATGAGACTAAGGTTTAAAGCCACCATAGATGATCAGCATCAAGAGAAGATTGCATCAGAGTCTCTTTACTGGCAAAATGTTCTGAAAAGGCTCATTACCATTGTGAGAATGCCCTCCCTCCCCTCTCCCCTGAAGATGCTGGAGGAGGGAAGCGATGCTGTTGTCCTGTGGTATGAGAGGAACTGGGTCTGTTAGCCACTTGCTGACAGGGGTAGTAGGCCAGTGGGCCTCCCCCCAGAGAAGACCTGAAGGTAGGCAGGGGCCTGTTGGGTGAGGGGCAGTGTGTAGGTCTAATGCTTCTGGGACGCCTGCATTGGTTCAGAACAGCGTCCCAGCCACCACGGAGCTGCTCTCAACAGGAGCATTTGAGCATTTTCATGTTGGTCACCGGGAGAGTTAATGCCAGTATCTCAGAACTGATCCCCCCACATGAGAAGTCAATTAGCTCACTGTCAGATCTCACGAGCAGCCTTCTGGCAGCCACCCCTCCCCCGGCCACCTGCTTACATGGGGGGCTGTCACTGGGAATTACTACAATGCCTGGCAACTGTTCATGACTGACAGCCCCCCATCTGTGCCCTCCTCCCAGAAGCATCTGGGCACTGGAGAGGCCTCTGCCCTATCCCACCAGGAAGATCCCTACCTGAGAGGGCAAGAGAGGCTGTGCCCACCCCACCTGGTCAAGCAGCTCTCCCCTGCTCAGTCGGCATGGGGCACTTGTCTCTGTGTGCATGCTGTGGACTCTGTACTGAGCCCTGTGCATGTTGCTCTGAAAACCAGGAGGTTAATCCAAATCTGTCCCAGAGCAAGGCCCTGTGCTCCTCACTGTGGTACCTATGGTTAAGCTGCAGCACAAGCCTCCCATTCCCTTGATGCCCCCACCTGACAGCAGGCTCAGGTAATGCCTGGGGTTCAGGAGGGAGCCAAGCATCTGTAGAGGGGATACTGTGGGAACAGAGGACTGGAGGAGGTTACCATGGGAACCCAAATCTGAGACCTGAAGATGATGCAAAATAGAGAGCCAAGTCCAGCTCTCCATGGACTCCCTGCCAGGAAATTGGCTGGTGCTGACTCTGACTCAGTGTGGACAAGAGACCCTAAAAAAGGGGGTCCCAAACATTTTATGAGAGTGACCTATCACCTGCATTTTATCTCTTTGGGGGACCCATCATGACCCTGCTTCCCCCAGTCCCCTTGCTCTCGCTCTCCTGGCCCTACCCATTCCTGCAGCCCAGCCAGCCCTCTCTTCTCAGGGCTGGGCTGCATTGCTATCAGCGGCTGACTGTCTGCAAGTGGGCTCCAGCTGCTTCCTCTGTGCTGCTGCTACCCAGAGCCACTCCCAGGGGAAGTGAGAGTGGGATCCGGGCAGTGGCAGCAGCAGCCTGTCCCTGCCCCATGCATGCTCTGGGGTGGTTCCTTTGCATTGCTGCTGCCCAGGGGAAGTAAGAGCGGGGGGGTTGCCAGGTGACCCACCTAGACCCTTCCTGTGATCCACCATTTGGAAAACACTGCCCAAGCACAGTGTCTCATTCTTTCCTTGTGCTCCCCTGTTGGTCTGTCTCCACCAGTGGTCACTTGTTTTAAACTTACATTGGAAGATTTTCGGGACCGGGACTGCCTTTTTCTTCTGTGTTTGTACAGCCCCTTGCACAATGGGGTCCTGCTTCATGAGTGGGGATCCTACTGCGCCACAAATTGCTACTAATTAATTGCAGAGGTAGCTACTGTTCCGATGCCTGACAGTTGCAAACCCTGCACTAGAGTCAAACAGGGCCCAAGAGAATAAGGAAGCAAAGCATAGGAGCAATTTTTTACCTTGATTCAGGGGTACCTGTAGCTCTTTAAACTTGGTAGAAAAGTATATACATGGCTCTGCCTCAAGTGCCCTGGCAAAGTACCACAGGATGCTGTGGCATTGGGGAGAAGACATCTCTCCAGCCTTGTGCACTGTCAGAATCCACTGCAGTGTGGGGTGGGGAAGAGTTTGCCTGTCATAATCAGTGATGCATTATCACTCTGGCACTATGGAAATAATAAATAGGTTATAATAATTTAAGTCCAGATTGTACCATTGCTTAGGACAGCCTGTGGCTGGGGGCAGGAAAGCTGGGCAAATGGCCCCTCCTGGAGTTATCCTCAACCAAGATCAGAGCCCCCTTGTGCAATCACTGTAGGGGGAGAGAGTCCCTGCCCCAAAGAGCTTGCACCTATATAGACAAGAGTGCAGAAGCAGTGGCAGGGACTCGCCCAAGGCCAGTGGCAGAGTGGAGACGAGAACCCAGCTCTCAGCGGTCATATAATCATAGAATATGAGGGTTGGAAGCGACCTCAGGAGGTCATCTAGTCCAACCCCCTGCTCAAAGCAGGATCAACTCCAACTAAATCATCCCAGCCAGGGCTTTGTCAAGCCTGACCTTAAAAACCTCTAAGGAAGGAGATTCCACCACCTCTCTAGGTAACCCATTCCAGTGCTTCACCACCCTCCTAGTGAAAAAGTTTTTCCTAATATCCAACCTAAACCTCCCCCACTGCAACTTGAGACCATTGCTCCTTGTTCTGTCATCTGGTACCTCTGAGAAAAGTCTAGATACATCCTCTTTGGAACCCCCCTTTCAGGTAGTTGAAAGCAGCTATCAAATCCCCCCTCATTCTTCTCTTCTGCAGACTAAACAATCCCAGTTCCCTCAGCCTCTCCTCATAACTCATGTGCTCCAGCCCCCTAATCATTTTTGTTGCCCTCCGCTGTACTCTTTACAATTTTTCCACATCCTTCTTGTAGTGTGGGGCCCAAAACTGGACACAGTACTCCAGATGAGGCCTCACCAATGTCGAATAGAGGGGAATGATCACATCCCTCGATCTGCTGGCATGTGTCCCATGCCAGTGCTTTAACTAGCGAACTCTTTTGCCTCCAAGGCTGTCCCCTCCTAGGATTGTCCCGCCTTCAGAAACACGAAGCTCTATCAGATGGTGGCCACCTGAACTACTGTGATCGTTGGACTGGTAATTGGCCCAAATGTGCCCCTCTTTCCTCTGGCCTGGTCCTCCTTGGTCTGTTTATCCACCTGTTGCATCTTCTCCTACGTGTGGACAGTGCTGTCTGGGTCCCTGGTTGTCTGCTCTGCTCGTACAGTGGGGCTCTCTTGACACCCGTGCAACAGAAAGAATAGCTATGATGGCCTGTGCAGATCTCAGAGGCACAGGGTGACTGCTCAGAGTCTCTGTCTCCTTCCCTGACTGCCCCCACCCCAGGGGAGCTGCGTTTCAGGCACTTTCTGCCATCTGTGGGACTCCAGAATATGGAGGAGTCTTTTCAGGAGAGGTAGTAGCAGCTCCACAACTGATGATTCCATGCTGGGGGTTGATGGAGGGATGATGTGTGTCCAGCCCACTCTGGTTATGACTTCTCCCCATACACCAAGCTCCTGACACATACCGGGTCCCTCACAGGGGATGGGATAGGTGGCCTGAGCTGCAGAGTCTGCTGACCCAGGTGTCCCTGCAGCAGAGTTAAGACGTGTGCATTGACCTAGGAGTCTGATCTCCCTTTATTGAGCTTGTAAGCTCCTACTTAGACTGTGAGCTCCTCGGGGCAGGCTCTGCATCTCTCAGGGGGCTGAGCACTTCATACAGAGCTACTGTGTATGCTGGGAGGCTGACTGGCCCCTCCCCATAGCACAGAGCTCAGGACCAGCTCCCATTGGGGTGGGCAGTGTGTCCATAAACCAGGTGAGCCTGGCGACCAGAATTCCTGTGCCCATGGCCTTACAGGTGCGAATATAGGGCCATGCCCCACAGTAAAACACAAGGCCACAGCCTCTGTTTGCCCAGAGCTGGGAGGCAACAAACAGCGGGATGATTTAAAGGTGTCCGGGGGGCAGATGGAGCAGCCACATGCTCTCCCCACCCCTGGCGCCCCACTCTGGGGCCAGCTCCACCTGCTTTGTTCCCCTTCCTCCACAGCCTCATTTATTACCCCAGGGCATTCATCGGCCCTGACAGATGCCCCGCAATAAAGGCGGCCATGATCGATAATCGAAGACAATGGGTTGGGAGGGGCCGGGGGCTCGCTCATGAATAGGCATGAGTATGTGAAGACATGAGCTTCCTCGCTTTGCAAAAGGAGCCGATTGTGTGGCAGGCGTTTAAAATTCAGGCTTGGTCGGCCTGTCTTCCACCCACCCCCAAAACCTATGAGGTGGTTTATTTATTTAATTATTCCCCCACCCCCTCCCTCCCTCCCTCTCTCTCTCTCAGTGACAGACCTGGTTCTTTTCACTCCTCGTCCACCCTCTTTCTTTCTTTTCTTTTTTGATCTTCCTTCCTTTTCCTTCTCCGTGTTTTTTTCTCTCCCTGCTTTTGTGAGCGGGGCCATGACGAATGGCGGAGAAAGGCGGGTGCTGTGAGAACCTGGCGCTGCCATTGAGCGAGGGGTGCTGAGTGCTTTCTGCCTTGCTTGGGGGGTTTTGTGTGTGAATTTCATCTGGAGGCTCAACTGCGGGGGAGGGGGAGCAATAGAGCTAGGCTATAGAAGTGGCTTTCTTTCCATGGTGATAGGGGGTGTTTGGGAAGGAAACTGGGGCCCCTGCACACAGACAATGGGGAGCGTTTTAACCCTAGCATTCCCCAGAGTAGGGGGCATTGGCTGGTCAGGTGGAGCAGCTCATGCCAGGAAAACTACGGCTCCCTTGCTGGGGTTCAGCAGAGCATTTCTCCTGCCACCCATCTTTGAAAATCCCAACGCTTCTTACTGGGGGGGGGGGGGGGGGGGGCCGGGGGGGGGGGGGGAGGAATCAGATCCCACCAGCAGCAGCAAAACCCAGGCTGATTTGGTGCTGCATCTGCAGCAGCATCTTGCCAAGGAGCTGAGAGCCCGCTTCAGAGTCCTGGTCCTAATTGTGAAAGCCCACCCCATTGGCTGGGGTCTAGCTCAGAGACCTTTTTCTGTGCGACCCACCAGTGCAGCTGGGGCAGGTCCCAGGGTCAATCTCTTGGAGTCTGGGGCTGCTGGGTGTTGTGTCCTCAGCTGTGGAGTCACCTCCACCACTGCTCAGGAGCCACCTGGCTTCCGCAGAGAGCCAAGGCTGCAGCCTCACTAGTTGCAGCTCAATGGGAGAGTGGCAAGTTCAGTGAGGTGGGGTTGGGTGTCAGTTACATTCAGCTGGCCAGATTCAGTGGGGATGTGCCACTGGAGTAAGCGTCATGCTGGTAAGTGAGTGTGAGTCTGAATATGCCTGAGGTAGTCCAAGTCTAGAGTAGGCCTCATTTCTGCTATGCTGTGACCCATTTACACTGATCAGTGGGTGCCCAGACACCAGGTGAATGCCATTGGCATGGGGAGTAGGCACTGCACTGTGTGACTCAGCCCCTGGCCTTGGGAGAAGGCCTGGCTAGAACACGCTGCACTCTGACTGTTCTTGGCTCCCCACAGCCCCTTGAGGGTCATCATGGCTGATCTGCGTTTAAGTTGGAGCAGTCCTGAGGCTGCTCTAATTTACACTGGGCCAGTGTTTAGGCCCTGCAAAAATGGCTTATAGCCTCCCTTGCCTCTTCTCCCCATTCAGTGTGCCTACCACAGGGGTGGAGGAACAGATAACACTGGTCTACAATTTTTGAGAAGTCGTCTGCTTCAGAGATAAAATGTGCTATTATTATGTATTTTGATGTGCTGAATTCAAATATGACAATTAAAACAACTGATTGGCTACTGTTTCTAAGATATTTAAGTTTTTACATTTTATGTCTATGTATATTGTGTAGATAGTAGAGTTTTAATCATAAATTGTAAACCTAGGTCTTTTCATGTGTTTATGGTTGCTTTACGTGATAATATTTCACCTGTCCTGTTTATGTAACACTTTAAAAATCAGCAGAAGGGTTATATAAATAAAATTTATTTTGAAACAAAAGGCAAAAAACTATTCTGTACATAGTTTAGTCCTATTCAGTGTCTACTCGGCGCTTCTTGGCTTGTCTCTTGTATTCATTAAATGGAGCATCTCTTGTCACTGTCCAGCAATAGTCTGCAAGCATTGATGGGCTCCATTTGCCCTGATAGCGTTTCTCCATTGTTGCAATGTCCTGGTGAAATCGCTCGCCGTGCTCGTCGCTCACTGCTCTGCAGTTCGGTGGAAAAAAATCTAGATGAGAGTGCAAAAAATGTATCTTTAGTGACATGTTGCAACCAAGGCTTTTGTATGCCTTGAGGAGGTTTTCCACCAACAACCTGTAGTTATCTGCCTTGTTGTTTCCGAGAAAATTTATTGCCACTAACTGGAAGGCTTTCCATGCCATCTTTTCCTTGCCACGCAGTGCATGGTCAAATGCATCATCTCGAAGAAGTTCACGAATCTGAGGACCAACAAAGACACCTTCCTTTATCTTAGCTTCACTTAACCTTGGAAATTTTCCACAGAGGTACTTGAAAGCTGCTTGTGTTTTGTCAATGGTCTTGACAAAGTTCTTCATCAGACCCAGCTTGATGTGTAAGGGTGGTAACAAAATCTTCCTTGATTCAACAAGTGGTGGATGCTGAACACTTTTCCTCCCAGGCTCCAATGACTGTCGGAGTGGCCAATCTTTCTTGATGTAGTGGGAATCTCTTGCATGACTATCCCATTCGCAGAGAAAACAGCAGTACTTTGTGTATCCAGTCTGCAGACCAAGCAAGAGAGCAACAACCTTCAAATCGCCACAAAGCTGCCACTGATGTTGGTCATAGTTTATGCACCTCAAAAGTTGTTTCATGTTGTCATAAGTTTCCTTCATATGGACTGCATGACCAACTGGAATTGATGGCAAAACATTGCCATTATGCAGTAAAACAGCTTTAAGACTCATCTTCGATGAATCAATGAACAGTCTCCACTCATCTGGATCGTGAACGATGTTGAGGGCTGCCATCACACCATTGATGTTGTTGCAGGCTACAAGATCACCTTCCATGAAGAAGAATGGGACAAGATCCTTTTGACGGTCACGGAACATGGAAACCCTAACATCACCTGCCAGGAGATTCCATTGCTGTAGTCTGGAGCCCAACAGCTCTGCCTTACTCTTGGGTAGTTCCAAATCCCTGACAAGGTCATTCAGTTCACCTTGTGTTATGAGATGTGGTTCAGAGGAGGAGGATGGGAGAAAATGTGGGTCCTGTGACATTGATGGTTCAGGACCAGAAGTTTCATCCTCTTCCTCTTCCTCGTCTGACTCAAGTGAGAATGATTCTGGTGCATCAGGAACTGGCAGTCCTTCTCCGTGGGGTACTAGGCGTATAGCTGATGGAATGTTTGGATAATGCACAGTCCACTTTTTCTTCTTTGACACACCTTTCCCAACTGGAGGCACCATGCAGAAGTAACAATTGCTGGTATGATCTGTTGGCTCTCTCCAAATCATTGGCACTGCAAAAGGCATAGATTTCCTTTTCCTGTTCAACCACTGGCGAAGATTTGTTGCACAAGTGTTGCAGCATATGTGTGGGGCCCACCTCTTGTCCTGATCTCCTATTTTGCAGCCAAAATAAAGGTGATAGGCTTTCTTAACCATAGTGGTTATACTGCGCTTTTGTGATGCAAAAGTCACTTCACCACAAACCTAGCAGAAGTTATCTGCACTGTTCACACAAGTACGAGGCATCTCTGCTCACTTTGGCTAAACAGAAATGTGTCCCTTTGCAAAATCAAACACTGACAAATAAGAGAGCATGACACTGTATGATTTCTAGAGCTGATATAGGGCAATTTGTTCAGCAGAGTGATGTAAGCTTCGTTAGGATTGCATCATCCATGACTTCTAGGAATAACATGATGCAATTCATATCATGTATGACGCAATACCAGCTTCAGATTGCATCATTCATTGTTTTGCCTAAAAAGCAAGTACTGTCCAAACCCAGTCATAGATTTATTCATAGATCCAGTCAAAGATGTATTTTAGTCATTTCTGGTTTAAATTGAGATCCCTTCCCTTTATAACTCACTTATCCTCCGCCATTCCCAAGTCAAGGGTCGTATATACTGACCCAATAGCATATCTTGAAAACTAGAGCCAATCAACAATTTTAAGCATCATTTTCGTTCTCAGTGACCCAGAATTAGTAAAGTTTGACTACATTTATTTCAGAAGCATTTTGGCTGTAGAGCAGTGTAATCAAGGTCCAGGAAACTGTTAGTGTAACCTGTGTGCTGGAGGGAAAGAGGAAGGAGTAAGATATAGGCCTTAGACTTGATCTAGGCTCCTGTCTGAATCTGGCCCATCAGAGGAACACCGAAGGAAGTGGCATAACCTGTGGTGGGATGGAGATGATGATATTTCTAATTTTTCTTTGGTGTTTATTTGGCCCCCATCACTGAAATATTTGGGCACCTCCCAATCTCTAATTTATTTATCCTTGCAGCACCCCTGGGAGTAGGACAGGGTTAGCGTCCCCATTGTACAGGGGAGGAACTGAGACACAGAGAGACTAAATGACTCATCCAAGGTCACCCGGGCAGTTGGTGGCAGAGCAGAAAATTGAATCCAAGCTAATCCAAGTCCCAGGCAAATGCCCTAATCACTGTTCCATTGTCCTAACTGATAATGCCTAAATCCTGAGTAGGCATTGATTAAATACTCTCCCAGCTGCATCGTGTTGCACACAGTTTTGGGCACCACAGTAGGAGAAGCAGTTCTCTGAAGGGAATTCAGTGAAGCCTGAGGGGCTGGGTTATAAGAAAAGAGGACAATAACGCTGTATGGCTTAAGCACACAACGGTGCCATTATGGCAGGGTGTGGCGGCTCCACACTCCCAGGGAGGAGAGGAATTGTTCCCTAGGATGCTCACATTCTGCATATGGTACCAATGATCCCCTGGATTCTCAAGTTTGTACTGACTTTGTCACTTGATATCCTCAGCTCTTGTGGAAAGAGTAGCTCGGCTAATAACCAGCTGTTGCATTTCATTCCAGAGGTGGCTGCCTTTCAGCAGTGGATAAAGTGACCCTGTCATATAGTCTGTATGGCACAGATCCTCAAGGGTATTTAGATGCCTACCTGCTAATAGTAGTGAGGCACCTAAATACCTTTGAGGCTCTTGCCCTGTCCCTGTTAAGGCCCTGCTCCCTCCCCTACTGACATGGGTGGGAGTGTTTCCATTGAGTGTAATGGGAAGCAGCTGGGTTCTGAGGGCCCCGTTCTGCAAACCCTTACTATTGTGGGTAGCGCTTACTACCCAGTGCCCCCCTGGTGGCAGAGGGTCTCCAGCCCTTCAGGGAACCCTGTGGGCAGTAGTGAGGGCTTGCTGTGCTGGGTCTGTGGACTTGAGCTGAACTCATAGAATTCTTGATCTTCCAGGTCCCAGATAGGGCCAGGCTATGTTGTAGGAGGAACTTAACAAAGCAAGGGCTTCTGGGTAAGGGGGTCATTCTTTTTCTCTGCTGGAGTGTATGGATTGTCTTGGCTTTCTGCTCACGCTGGGGAGTGTAACAAGCTTTGGGCTCTCCCAGGATGAAAGATACTGTAGAAATAGGGGAGCGTGTTATTAAATAACCCTCCTGCGAGGGATGGGGTGTGCACAGGTGTGTGCTGTGAGATTACACAAGGAGCCGCCCCCTCCCAATGTGTGTGAATGCTGGGCACAATTGAACACAGAGCCTGTCCCCACTACATGGCTGAGCTGTGTGTCCTGTCCCCTTGTGCCATTGCAGGGCTGAACTGCGTGTCCCCTGCCCTTGTCCCCATTGCATGGCTGAGCTGCGTGTCCCGTTCCCTTGCCTCATTGCATGGCTGAGCTGCATGTCCCATTCCCTTGTCCCATTGCATGGCTGAGCTGCGTGTCCCATTCCCTTGTC